>NC_136620.1:23936183-24428683 GCF_933228915.1 Telmatherina bonti | reverse complement strand
TCATAAATCAGATAAAGCCACCCAGCTGGACAAGGGAGAAGGCCAAACAGAGAAGTCAAAAAGCCAGAGCAACACAGCGTTGATCAGACAGCAAGGATGAACAAACTGTAACCTCTGGACAGAACAAGTATTTGTAACACAACAAGACAGACTCCACAAAAATACACAACCAGTGAAGATGCGTGGACAACAGAACTGCATGAAATTGGAAATAGATTTTTTTTCTAATCCTGCAATATATATATTGCATTTTGATATATATGAAAAAATACAGGAATTTAACAGATGCTTTGAATAGCACTTTAAGTTATACTGCACTTCTATCTTGTTGATAATTAACTTGCACTGAACTGACCTCTTTTTGTGAATATTAAATGTATGGTTTTATCTGTATTTATGAGTTATTTCTATTATGTTTTATTGGTTACTTTTTTGTGCTGGGTCTTGAGTAAGTGTTTCATTCTATCATGTGCAAACGTGAATTATGTTTCATCATAAAGATTTGTTTATTGTCACATGCAACAACAAAAAAAATCTGTGCATCAGTTCTCCCTGAAATGAATGAAAACATGTTGAGCTCATTTGCCTCTCACATGGCAGGACCTGCAATGAGACTTTTGCATATACATAGATTGCAATGACAATGGTCTAATGATGTATTGTGCAGTTCTATTTGGACATACTTTTCACATTAAATCTAATGGGAAAGTGTGTCCAAACTTTTGAGTGGTAGTGTACAGAGATAGAGTAATGAGCAGTCTTTTTTCTCATTGAAATGTGTTTGCAGAAAAGCTTACAAAATGTCTATATAATGAAAGTCACCATCACTGGAAGACTGATCAGATATTTTCCCCTCTCAACCACAATACTTCACTTGTTATCAGATGGTTGATAATTACAGAACTAACCAGAACATTAACACGTCTCCTACAGTAATCAATGCCTCACACAGTAATAATGTGTTTAAAATTGTATATGAAAACTGCATACGGATATCACCCAATTATCAACAATACAGTCAAATTGTGAGCAATTTACACACAGAGAAGTCTTTAAGGCCCATTTATCCTCCACTACACATGTAAACAGAGACATCCATTTACAGCGCTGTCATAAGACACCACCCTCATACTTCTGTGTCTCTTTTACATTGCTATCGTTAAATCAGTTCATCCACTAGCGGGCAGTGTTGAGTTCAGAGTTTACTTTTGTCATTTGACACTGGTGGGGAGCAGTAATGCGCCACCATGAAGCTGCTTACAACTGTTCAGAAACTCCAGAAGTATAAGATTAAATCCACGTTGATTGGCTTTTTCAACTTTCTGAAAGAAAGTTGAAAAAGCTTTTTCTGAAAGAAAGTTGAAAAAGCCAATCCCCCAATCCCCCATCTCAACTTTCTTTCAGAAAGAAAGTTGAGATGGGGGATTGGACTTAAGTTAAGGTTCCATGCAATTTGTTGGTTTTCCTTAACTAGTCTATTTATTATGAATTGACTCGAACCGATGTGTCTGTAAAGTGCCCTGAGATAACATTGTTGTGAAGTGGTGCTATACAAGTAACACTGAATTGAAATTCTTGAATGTTTTTGAGATGCTTTTTATCTGGTGGTTAGTGTGTCGTCCTCTTCCTGTTTTTCTTCTCTGTTTTGTTCCTTTCACTGGTTGCGAGTCAGTTATACAACTCAACATTGCCCCTGCCCTGCAATTTCAAGTGGAATTGCTTCGTTTTCTGTGCTAAGTGACGTTTTCTGTGCTAAGTGACGGGTAGAGAGTTAAACGGACCAAATTGTGCATGTAACTGAAGATAGATTAAACTGTTTGTCCATCTCCGTTTCCATCTTCTGCATTGAACATAAATGGGCCTTTCATGACCAAAGCTCTTGTCTAGCAACATTAAGGTGCTTAAAGTCAAGCATTTGGGGGTTGTTGATGTTCTAAACATAACCAAAGACTCTCAAACAGGATCAGATTTCCACAAAAACGTAGGCAAATAGCTTGAGCGTTATCAGCAAACCCCAAATTGTCTTGGAATAAGATTATCAATTCTAAAAAAAAAAAGAAAAAAAAAAGACAATATTAAGTTTACCAGCTGGTGTTGCATTGAGAGGTTTGGAAATAGCTTTATTAAAAATTATCAGGTTCAGAAAATTTGCCTGCTTTTAAGATATAATTGTTGTTATTGTTTAACACAAAAAGACGGAAGTTCACCACTTCTACCTTATTTCTCACGCAGCCTGCAATAAACATACAAATTATCCAGATTGTGTGTTAGCAGACTAGATATTTAGTCATTAGGATTTTCTTAGTGCAAACTGCAGAGCACATTGAGAAAATGAGGTTGAGTGTTTCCA
This sequence comes from Telmatherina bonti, assembly GCF_933228915.1. Taxonomy (NCBI): domain Eukaryota; kingdom Metazoa; phylum Chordata; class Actinopteri; order Atheriniformes; family Telmatherinidae; genus Telmatherina; species Telmatherina bonti. The sequence continues at coordinate 24,426,333 of NC_136620.1, read as the reverse complement.
TTTGGTAATGTCATTACTGAAGCAAAAAAAAACTTCATTAGCAATTCCACATGCAATAATACCAACAAGGGACTCCCTAACCTAGATTTCAACCACACCCAACCCAGGAATGTTGCCATGGCATTTTCCCTACTACTAGATAAGCAGCACATCTGCTTTCCTGCTCTGAAAGTTGCATGTGTTTTCTATGAAACATTGCTGAAAGGCAATTGGTTTGTAGCATCAACAGAGAGAGCAAACAGTGTGCATGTAAAAGCATTGGATTCTATGCGAGATGGTGTGTAGAAAGCAAGGCTTCAGTCTGGCACCACCTGGCAGCAGAGCAGCTCTTGCGGCAAGTTCTGGTTAGTATGTGCCAATCCTACCTCACACAGCAGTACACCACGGGGGGCTGAACACTTCTACGCTTGGATCCAATTAATTTCATCTCCGCACGCCACACATCAACATGCTAGGAGCATAAGGAGAGGAGGTGGAGGTTTCACAGGGGTGGAGGTGTGCAGTGAGGCAAGTGGGAATAACAAAGAAAGAGGAAGTAGTAAGGATGGGCCAAGGAAGCAAATCTTAGAATTCCCTGTATCTTGCATGAGTTTCTGCACAGGAAGAAGAAAATGCAATTACACGTGCTCTCTCAGCCTTTTCAGGCAAGTATGGAGTGTAGAAGTGAGTGGGTAGCGGTGGGGTTTGTGCCCTGTGGCAACCAGCACTGCCATTCTCTATGCTAATAGATGCTTGTTCTGCATTCTAACAGGCATTTGGTGGCACAGCTCTGAGTGTGGAGCAGCGGACGGTGAGTGCATAGTGGGTCTGTGGGGGAGGAGGAGGAGGAGGAGGAATCTGCTGCCTTGTGTCTCCAGAGATAGTAGGAATAATGAAAACTCTCTGCTGGGACTTCAAAGCAAACGCCTGGTCATTTCCTGTGCTGATGGCTGATACGAGTCTACATGTCCAGACAACAGGCACGCACACACTTAGTCACACATTCTTGCAAGCAAAACCTCACCCATGAGCACAACTTCCTTTGATGGTAGAGTGGAGCCAAGAAGGAGGAACAAGTCTTTTTGGAAGAAGAATATAGTTGAAAATGCTTTTGTCTGGCCTGACAGAGTCATTCATCCAAGTACTTCAGTAGCAGCCTTGGGGTCAATACTTATGCAATGTGGTTGTAATGTAAGAAAGAAGAATATGTTAACCACTTTACACTTGAATTTTTTTCTCCTTTTTCACCAGGTTTAAAACAGGCAATATGCGACACTGCAAAGAATAAACCTGTTGTCGTAGGGCCTTCCGAGAAATAAAAACATACCCAAATACTCGATGTGCCAAGAATAGACTTCTTTTTAGCAGACATAACATGTTAAAGAACAGCCATAATTAATTTAATTTAGGTGATACTATTTTTGAAAGCTTATAAGTCATGGTGCAATAGGAAAATATGTTTTATACCTCCAGTAAAAATTTTTTACACTTTGTCACTTAGCCAAAGAAAAAAAAAACACTAAATATGCCAGAAGTGTCTCACAAAGCAGTGTGTTGCTTAGCTAAGGGTCAACATAGACTCATGTGTAAAAGTATGCACAAGCAGCACAGTCTGACTTGTAGTCTTTGTAAGGTGAGAGGCCTATTTGACGAGCATATTATGCAAACAAACAATCCAGCACAGATCATTTCTGGCTTATCACAGATCTTGTGACATCATCTTGCACAGTCATGAAAGCAAGGTTACCCAGCAGACTTTTTGACTGTATTCAACAGAAACATGTGTGTCGTAAATTAAGTTAAAAGAAAAATCCCCAAGAGCACACAATGTGGTGCTGAGGGTGGAAAGAAAAGCATAGACACATCTGGTTCCATTCAAGATTCCTGGAATTCTTCTACTTGGTTCACATTACTTCCTTCAGCACCCCCAAATAATTTTGCAGGAAAACAGATAAACTATGCCACTCAACACAATGCCTCACCTATTCAACATGCATTTGGAGTGGTGCAGTCTGAAAAGAATGGAAAAGAAACTTGGTTTACACAAGTGTTTTTGAAGTAGATGAGCTCCTAAGAACCCAGATATGCTAATTTATGTCTTCTAACATGGTGCAGACCCTCCCTAACAGTACTACAAGAAGTAGTGGGACCTTAGGGAAGAGCATGTTGAAGGTTTTACAGATGGATCACTTTCTTAATATTATCATTATCCTCCCATTGATTTCCACTGGGGAAAGCCCTACTGGTTAAGGGTCAGTCCTTTATAAGATCAGAAACACAATGTCAGGTGACGAAGGAGTGATTTGAGTCGCTGCAGCAGAAAAAAAAAAATATCAAAACCACATAAGAGATATCTTATCTTTAGTGAGGAATGTTTCTATTCTTGCAATGAGGTTCCTAATACAGAATCATTTCAGTTTAAAAACTATATATATATATATATATATATATATATATATATATATATATATATATATATATATATATATATATATATATACAAAAAATCCTCATTCAAACCCCTTGCAATCAATTTGCTTTGCAAAGCAAATTGGCTTTAATTCCTAGACGTCATCCTTGCTTTACATTTCAGGACGTAGACGTTCCAATTTCCACAGCCTATTCTCTTATCGCGTATTTGACAGAGTGATGTCCTCAGCCAAAATCACCCTGTCTACTGCAGTTCCCCAAGAGATGGAGTGCCAGTGATGTAGACGATTCAATCAGTGAGAGAAGCGAAAGAGCAGATCACAGACAATACGCCGCGGCCCCATTACCCTCAGTCCTCGGTTACTGCTAGCGACGCTTAGCTTGGGTCCCTACCTAATGAGCCATAATATCATTTTACGCCATGTACCTGCTCTTTATGCTAGCTCTAAACATAACTCTGTCGCCAAGGCACAATAAAAACAGATATATTTCTTTATTACTTCTCACAAAGCATATCACCCGATCTGCGCACCCCCACAAAGGAAACTAATAACTACAGGAACCTGCTCTTTTCCTTAGCTCATTTAAGCAAACGCGCTGTTGTTATTGCACTCTGCCAGCCTCACACTCCCCATGTCGATCACTCTAAAAGTAATGGATGTTTTATCATAATAAAATAAATACAATATCGTCACCATAAATAGACTTCTTAAAAAGTCTTTTCTTTTCTTTGGCTAGCGATATGTCTGCATGACCATCATGCCCCAGGCAATGAGGTGCCACATGTTTAATTCAGAGCCACACAGATTTTTGTGTCACATGTCACTTCATAGGTAAAAACAGTAACTCATCTAACCTTTGCTGCCCTCTTCTATTTACCAAATAATCACACTGGATACCCTCTATGCATGAGGTCATACAAGTTCCCAGCAGATTCATTACATAGCAAGATAGGAAAAGGAAACATCACCTGGGTTCTTCAATTTTGTGCCCATGCACTTCCTTCATCTCATGGGGTAAATGCTGTGTTTGTGGATCTTGTGCCACATAAACAGAATTTCACTTCAGTGAGGGCAAGTTATTATCTGCAACTAGGAATCATCCCCTACACAGGGTATATGGTGTCATTGTCCCATTCCCTATATATCATCCATCCTGACCAACCCATTTACAGTATGAGAAACTGACAAGAGATGAACGAACACTTGGGCATGAGCGTGTATGTGTGGTAGGATGGAGCAGGAGGGGAGTTAGGGAAACCAATCTCTCACACAGAGGAGCAGAGACAGGCAGTAAGATATGCTCCAAGCCCAGAATAACCCTGGTGGTATTCATGAATGAAATGACAGGATTACAGGGGTATTAGAAAACCTGCTGAGATGGTTGATAATGCTGTTTATGGTTGGACTTCACACTGTTTGTTAGGAAAAAGTCCAACTGTTTCACTAATGAAAATATGTGCAAGTACTTCAAATAATCACTGAGCAGAAAATTCAAGGACAAGGGTTTCCTCCTCCATTTACACAATGATTTAGTGTTGCCCACTTGACAGACAATAACACAAATAATAAAAGATTTATGTCTTTCCATTCTGCCTGAACCTCTTAAAGTGGCAACAGTAAACATTAGCCCCACTATCCTGGTTGAGAATAGGATTATTGTTGGATCAACAACCCCCAAAGATAATAGTAATTACTGTCCTTGCTGCGGTGCCATCAAACTGAGGCAACTTCACTAGCTGACAGCTTGGTCCTAATTACCGAGAACCACCAATTATGGGCTCCATTTCATTATTTATATTGCGCAGCACACCCAACAACAAAATAAGAGAGACTTCAATGACTGAGCAGTCACATCTCTGGCAGATGCAGATGAGCATCTAGGGACATGCTAAATCATTCCTTAAGGTTTTTTTTTCTGATGGTAAACTAGTCGGCAGGGTAATGTAGCATTGTCAGTGTACACGGTTGGAAGGTGGGGGGATTAAGCCAAGAGGGGGCTATCTTTACTTCCTTTTCGACAGCTACAGGAAGTAATTTAGCAGCAAAGGAAGTGCATTATCATCTCTTTGCATTCCCCCCTCCTCCCACCCAGCACCTCCACCGCACCAAGCCTTTTAACTGTTAAAACTGTTTGCAAGTTTTACCCACATTCATGTTTCATGCACTCATTCCAATGCAATGTGCAAGAATAATTGAAACGTCAACTGCCATGAAAGAGATTCCTCCAAAAATGCTGAAATAAAAAGAGAAAAAAACATTTATCTGGTGAGCATATTCAACCATCCGCATACACACACAGATTTTCGCAGATGTTCCCCATCACCCTCTCCTGCCAAGCAGCGTCCAGTGATGGCTGAGAGTAGAAAAGTGGGGGCTCAGGGCGAGTGTGTGAAATTCGGCTATTCCTGCTCCAGTGACTTCAACAGAAAACTTGGCAGATCATTGTGGAGATTTGTATTTCTGTGAATTTGACATGAAACTGTTTATGAGGCTCGTCTGGAATCTGTCTCAACATGCTTCCCTTTAACGTGAGCCTGTCTGTTCAGTTCATGTTCCCATAAATCCTCAAACCTGCAGTTCTCTGCACACAAAAAGTGCAGAGGGGACGATTAACTCAGGTCATCATGTAGCTTGTACAATAACCTGAAAGAAAGATCCAATACTGCTTTAGAATCATAACACGTGTAATTGCACACTTTGCTGATAAAAATGTCTTCTCTACTGATGATTTGGTGCAAATTCAATGATTCACAAAATGAGTGCAAACAGAAACGTATGCTCAGTGAGCTGCAAAGCATGTAATGTTATCACATTCCACAATGATAAGCAATCTAAAGAAAAAAATTATGTACAAAAGAAATCTGCCGTAGTGATCCAAGGCGCTTAGCATTTAGCTGACAGCTGCACAGGGCAGGCCTTGTTTGCAGGGCCTGGAGTGGAGCAGTAGATGTGGCTTGGAGGCCGGATCTGTTCCAACTGCGCCCTGGCAAGAAAATGTTGAGCCCAGTCAGCCTCGACAGCTTGGATATTTGCAGGGGGCGATGGAAAACTGGAAAGCTGCAGTACCATGTTGGAGATGGGGGAGCTTGTAGGAGGAGGGCCAAGGGGTGAGGAGTCAGGAACAAGGTGGTTTATATTATTTTGGTACCTCAAGGATGTGACACTTGCAGTTTGATGCGTAAGACCAAAACTAAAGCTATGTATCAATGGCTTGGGGGATTTTCTTGTGTGTGCTGACCAGTGGTAATTGGTGTCATTGTACATAGGGCATGTTGGGAGGGTCCAATACCACCTAACCCTTTATACAACCTGAAAACGTCAGTATAAGCTGGTCTCACAAAACCTCTGTTAGTGACAAAAAACTTTAAACACTGCAAGTTAAATCATACATTTATAATGATAGAAAAATTAAGGACAATTTATCATGTAAGTAACACGGGAAACAAAAACAAACAAAACAGCAGAACAATGAGGTGTTTATGACCACACAATAATGGCAGCCATTTAAAAACAGCATTTTTACCCCTCCAAAAAAAAACTATTGTGAAAATGTTCCGTTTTATTGGGCACTAGAACTAATCACTTTAGATTTATTATTACAAATAATTTATACACTGTAACTTCTGGGGATTAACAGTAAAATTCTGAGACATTTCAAATATCATACAGGAATTTTGAAGTTGGACAACTCTCTCCTCACTTGATTTACCTGAACTAACTTCAAAAGCACCCCAGTTTGACTAGTGTCATCAGTAATATGTTAAACAAATATAGCACCATCCTTAAAATGAAAGAATTTATAAGATCACTCTTTCAAATGTTTAAAGAAGGTAGTATTGCCCATTATATCATTATCCTTCCTTCCTTCCTCATTTCTTTTTTCAGACAAAAAAAATTAAAGAAATGATAAAGACATAGCTACCCAACACACAGTGCAGACCTAGTTTCTCACAGTAAATTAACATTTAAAATATTTAGAAGCAGCATTTTACTTAAAAAGGTCAGTATTGCAAAAAAGTGCTTAAAAAGTAAGCCTCACCCATGCAAAGGAAAAAAAAATACCACAAAAAAAAAAAAAAAAAAAGAGATGCTGTTGTGACTTCATCCTAATTCATGCACCTCTTTGCTTTGGGGTTGTGCCAAGGCAAAGCCACATGGGAGAAATGATTGACACTACCTAATCCTCATGGATACCAAAAAGCACGTCATTACCATGACATTTACACCATCTTCTGGGATGTGAGATGAAGTGTGGTAACAACAAAGAGGTAAACAGTGAAACTCTGAAGATGAGAAGAGAGAATGTTTAATGGGCTATATTTTGGGTCACACGTGTAGCTTAAGTACCTCGATCTTCCAGTGCTGAATTAATAGAACTTGGGTTGAGAAAGATGCCTATGCTCAGCCCCCTGGGGCAGCCTACATTTCAGATGAACCTAATTTTGTTTATCTTTAACAGCAGAGGGCTGGCTCGCAGGCATGGAGGACTGAAGGAAATGTGATGGAAAGTAGAGCTTATGAGTTATGACCTAAGCAAACAGCTGATTGTGAAAAAAATGAGCAAGAAAATAACGTGTTTTTTATGCTAAGCAATCAACAGATGTGCAGGCGTGACTCTGTAAGAAACCAGGAAGTCCTGAGGCTTTGTGGCAGCTTCGGGTGTTTCGAGAAAATCTCATAAACTGTGTATAAATAAGTTGTAAACAGTAGATAAACCTTTACATATCCTTGGCAAATACATGTTAATATTTTCACTTTCTGTTATACCATTGACTGAGTGGGTATTAGTAACTGCAGATTTTTCAATCTTCAACCAAATGTATACAGAAGATGTTTTAACAACCTTTTAAACAATACTCAAAGGAGCAGTTAATTATTGGGGATCTTTATTTGATGCAAATAAGATCAGATATAATATTTTGCATTCCTTAACAAGTGCAGAAGCCTTAAAGTAAATAAATAAAATTTTGACAGAATAAAGCTTATAATCCAACTCAAAGGCTGTGACATGCCTTATAATAGGACCATTGTTTCCCAATACAATGTGCTGACCATTTTACAAGCCAGCCATGTTCCACTTCTATAACTACAATAACAAAAGAAAAAGATGCATTTTCATTGGTTTACTGTGGGACTTTTTGGTTGAGCATTGCTTGTGAATCTCCCCAGTGAAATGGGCAACTATCTGCTGGGTAGCAGAGCTACTGCCTCACTGACTTCTCCCTGCTATCTGCTCAAGTCCCTTTCCCCAGAGCTGCTTCTCCACCTCTGCTGCTGTAAACACAGCTAAACAATGGAAGTCAGGACTGCTTTAACGAGTAGAAAGAGGATGCTCAACTAATTAAAGACAGCCTTACTCCATCGCCTCCAAACCCCTCCTGTTAGCTCAAAGCAGTTTGATACAGCTTGGCCAGACCTCAGACTATTGGGCCCGTCGTGAGAAAAATAGGGACTGGAAGTTGTTTTTATCTGGCTGCTAGCCAATGGGACACCATAGTAATTGCTCAAATCCAACTGTGCCAGTGAGGACAAAGAGTGTGAGGAAAGTGTAAGCCAAGAAAAGTGAGAAAATGCTGGGACTTAAGTGTAGGAATGAGAGAGAGTAGCAATAAAAAAAAAATTACAGATGGAGAAAGAACAGAAGCGTTCTTGAACCTAATAGAAGCGTAGAAAATTTTGAAACATGATATACAAGTTTGAAGCACTACAAAAATGCTATATAATCCAAAACATAGCCTGGACTTTAAAATGACTCTCTAAACAATAGAAAACAAAACAAAACAAAAAAGCACAGGAACAAAAAAACACCAATAAGTGAAAATAAAACGACCTTGGGAGCTACTCACTAGGGAGAAGCCGACAGGGGTGCAGTGAGCGTCTTGGCTGTTGGACTGGAACAGAATAGGGTGCAGCAACGGCTGCACAGTGGGCGCTTGCAGGACACTTCAATCACAGACAGCCGAAGCACAGGGCAAACTTGGCCAATTAGCCGTACACTGCCGCTGACCCCCAGCTTCATTAAGGGCCTGGGCTCTGGAGAAGGGAAGAGAGGAGAGGATTAGTGGGTGTGAGAGTAAACCGTCAGCATTGGCCAGGTTTGAGAAGACACACACAATTTTGCACAGACACACACAGAGGTGGCATTCAAGGTTACAGATAAAGACAATCAATACTGTGAACACCTTACCCCACACCTGAACATACTGTCAAAAAAAAAAAAAAAAAAAAAAAAAAAAAAAAATCACATTCTAACATCCCTGAGGGTTTACATTGGTAGCAGAGGTTGTAGGCTTGGGGGTTAGAGCTACACAGGCCAGAGGGTGAAGCGCTCCCCTCTCCCCAACACGGCAGCAATGACAGCAACAGGTGCGGTGGCCAGCAGACATGCAATTACCAGGCTGAGAGTCTGCTCTTTGTGACAGAGACAACAGCAGATCTAAGGGAAGATTGGAGCCAGAGAGGGAGAGAAAGGAGTGAAGGAGGAGGAGAAATGAGAAACGACGGGGAAAAGAGGAGGATACATACTTCAGAAAGTCCCTGAGGATGAAAAAGAGAGATAGGGAGAGAACATTTTTCTGTCATCCCTTTATATTCCTAACTGGCAGAGCAAGAAAATTGCAGATCAAAACCTAACACATCCTGTTTCTACCGCACACCTGTTGTTCTGCAGTAGAAACACTAATTCACACACAATGGTGATCTGAAGAGACCTCACGTGCATGTGAGCACAACACAGACAGAGGCAAAACATTCCTATTTAATTTCAGGTTGGGTGGGGCTGTCTGAGGAGTTTTGGGACAGGCTGCGCTCAATGAGCCCTGACAGCAACACAGTTGGGTATGGGGACATGTTTGTCTCCATTATAAGAGTGTACATACACATGGGACCTGCCATTGCATCAGCTTTGCTATGGAAACCTCAGTGGCGCAGCAGAGAGGGGTGCAGCAGCTATATGCATGCTCTCCCTCATTTTCCCTGCTCTCCATCTCCGATTACAGGCTTTCGATCAGGCTAAGGTAATGTTTGCGAGGTGTAACGCCTGTGTAGCAATAACTACTGTCAGAAAACTCTTGTGCTTGGGTGGAGAGGAGATACTGGTTATTTAAAACAAGCCAAGGATAAAAGAGCAATGACCCAATTCAGGCCATGAATTGGAGGGAAACGTTCACAAACATGGTGGGAGATTATGAGAGGGAGATGTATGTGTGGATGGGGAGGGGGTGCGTAGAGCAAAGAGGCATCTAGCTCATCTGGGTGCTAGTGGCTTATTGATCGGTGGAGACACACAGCTCCTAGCCATTCATCACAGGCCACTCTCCTTAGATAACTCCTATGATAGTGCCCTGCTGCTGAGCATCTGCAACTGGCCACATCCATTATCCTTCAAAGTAAGCCTGCTAGCCTGGGAACAGGCATGGAAGGAACTTCTGGGTGACAAGGTGGAGAGGAGGGCTGGAATGGAAATGGAAAAGAAACCTGTGGTTACAAGTCTGTGGGTGAGGCTAATGTATACAAAGGCATAAGTTTCTGTTCAAGGGCTGGGGTTTTAATTTAAAAAAAAAAAAATGGTGGCCTGACTGTCATAAGAGATGAGAAATTGTCTGTTTGCACCAGCAGGAAGGGAAAAAAATGTGATGGTACCATTGTTTCCATTTCTTGGCCAAACAGTATTAGCTAAGCTGTTTTAAAGCAGATAGCACACAAGCCACACAAGCGACAGGCGGCTCTGAAAACTGCTGAGTGGCTCTGTATGTACAAGTGTGTGTGCATGAGAGAGTGAATGTGTGAGTGAGAGAGAGAGCGAACAAGAAAGCTAGAGAGAGAGACAGAGTGTGTGTGTATATATATATAAAGAGAATTCCCCAACTGGGCAGGTGGGGGATCAGCCATAATGAGCCATTCAGGGAATGACGACAGGGAGTGAGGGCAAAAAAAAAGAAAAAGAGGAGGGCAGAAAGACAGAGTGAGAGTGATGGTGGCAGGCTCCAAGCCAGAGAAAAGGCCCCAAAAGAGCAATTACAGAAGCTCCAGAGAAGGTGTGGGCCTAGCCCCCAGGCATAGTTTCAAACAGCACAAAGCCCTGCTAGACATGTACTCGCAAGGACACAGAAACGCACACAAACACACATACATACATATACAGTGTTTCTATAAGAAATCCTTTTTGACAACTAAAAAGACAGGGATATACAAAGGCAGGAGAAATGAAAGTGAAAGCCAAAACAGAAAGGAAGCAAACATGGGGCAAGAACATTTTCAAACAGAGCTAATCTCAATCCAAAACATCTGCATGATACACTCCCACATGTTTTCGCTGCAAAATTCTTTTGAAACTTGTTTTTTAACAGCATGGCCTGAAACAAAAGCTCAAACTCCACAGCTGTTGTCAGTGTGCACAAAACCTTCAAGTCAATTGTGCTCTGTGTGGTGAGTCCTAAACAATGCTGAACAGTCTGGACAGCCTCACAGCACGGTGCCCATCACAAACACAAGTCTGAAATAGTTTCTGAAGGAAGCCGTTTTTGGCTTCCTCCACAACACCCCGCATCAACCATCATCACCTCTGCTACATAAAGGGAAATGGCAAGTTGGGGTAAGCAGACATGAATGATGGGAGAAAAAGAAAGAAGATGAGCAAACAGATACGGGGGAGGGGAAATTAAATTAAGAGAAAAGTTCTTGCGCACCGGTATGCACCATTGATTTCCTATTCTCTTGGAAACATTTAATGAGCTTAAATAGGAGCCTCGTTTGACACTGCCACAGTGACTTGCAGAAGGCTCCCAGTGAGAGGAAATCGTTCAGAGGCTGTGACGGCTACCGGAGGGTGGGGGGGTGTAGGATGTAGAAAAGATGCAGGGAGGGAGTGAATGTTTTCAAGCCAACATAGGAGATGTGAGGAAGACAGATGTTGGATTATGCTTGGGAAATGGTCCATGGCTGGCTTTCCTTCCCTACTTCTGAATGAGTAGGGGAAAAAAAAAAAAGAGAGATGAATAAGATTAAGGAGAGAGAGAGGCAGATGTTGGAACAGGCTAAAGGTGGTCTACATTCAACTGAGCTGCCTAGTTATGTAGGTGCTTACCCACAACAGGCACTCATTATAACCCAACAATGTCCTACCAGACTGACAGTTATTGCTGTACAGCAGCGCTTCACCTCATTACTTCCTGAATGACCTCCCTCCGATGAACTCAAGAGATGCAATTGCTTAGCAGCCATCTTGTTTTTCTACCCTTCCTGTTTCCTTTTCTCCTATCAGCAAGAGAACTATTGTCATTTGTAAGAGCAAAGTCCACAAGCACACCACAGTTCTCTCCTGCTGATGAGGGCTCCATTGGGAACCATTGGTAGTCGCTTTATGAAGCTGTCTGGCAGACTGAATGCGCTCAGTGTCCTGCCACCTTTTGCAGGCAATCATGATAATGAGAGAGGAGTCAGGCATAGCTTTACAGTCACACCATAAAAGGGGTGGGTGATTCCAGTCACTGACTTGTGGGTGTGTTTCCCTAAATCCAAGCTTCAAGAAACAACAGTATTTAAGTGATATAAACTCAGGGACAGTGTATTAGATAAGTAGATATTATAATGAGAATAGTTAGACAATCCTGCAGTTAAATTTTTGGACATAGTTCTCTTCTTAGAGATGCAGTGGTGATTAAAGGATCCCAAGCAGCACTGACAGAGGCATGTCTTTACCAATTGTTTGTTACAGGAAAGGACTTGAAGGTATGTTTGACTTAGTAACAAAGAAATGTTTGTTTTAGACAGTTATAGTGATGAAGTTAATGGACAGTGGTAGTAAAACAAAAAAAAAAAAAAAAAAAAAACCAGAGAAATTATCTAATGGGACCAAAATTTGAAAATGAATGCAAGAGTCATAAAATTTATATGTACAGAGATATGTAAAGGCAGATCAGCTATGCTTTATATGTATATAGATTTTTAGGCCGTGCTAGGGTTTGAGGGTTAGACAGCATTTCTGTGCAAACAACAAATGAAAAAACAGCTAATGATTCATGGCATGTACTAATACATCTGTTCATTAGTATTCATAGTGTATTCAAGTATTCATATCTGTAATTGCCACTGATAAGTGGTCTAGCATAAATACTTCATGTACTGGTGTATGCTTTTAAATCAAGTATGTTCTCTGGTTTGTAGCAGTTTGGCAATGCACTAGTCTGTTTTTATATAAGGAGTTATTTAGTTCATGACCTCTCATGACCTCTTTTTTTTCCCACCTCAAATTCGGCTCAAGTGCTGGTAGAGCAGCTGGTTTGCGCTACCTCTGAGTACCTCTGACATATGCACACTAAGCAGCACAAAAGCAAATGTGGGCGCTTTACACCACTCGCAGCAGTGCTGAGGCCATGTTTCACTGGGCTTTGGTGTGTGACTTGCAGCAGACATTATGCTGAGGGGGATAGATTTTCTTTCTTCTTTATTTCTTTTTTATTTTAGAGAAAATGCATCTTGAGCTGAAACAGTCATGTGACCCTCTGGTGATTAATTACGGTAAGAGGAAAAAAACAGCCCGCATGAGAGTTCGCAGTTTCAGAAGAATTTAAGCAGAGACATGCGGGCACGCACTCCCACACATACATACTAAATAAAGGAAAATGGAATTGAGTAACAGTAGCAAAAGAACAAAAACTTGAAGAAGGCGTGTTACATTGCCCCAGACTGCTTTGTCCCCAGCTGTCACTGCTGCCATCCTTACTCAATATAGTACCAGCAAGACACAATCTTTCACTGTAAACGGCCTGTGCTTTCTGTAGGAATCCATAGGTCATCATCTATAGGACACTATGGCCCATTCTCCAAATCATTCACACTGGTCTATATATAGCCCGTGGAGAGAAGGTCATTATTGAAACAGAAAGCTATATTTCATAATTGCAGCACTATGCTTCTACCCCCTCGGTGAAATTGGCTCTCCAGAATATATTCCCTCTCACTCTTTTCCATCTCTCTTTATCTGTCTCTTGTCTGGTAGAGAGGGTGATTTTGACAGGCTGACTGTCTCTCCTGATGCAATAACCACCCCCCATTTGTATCTGAGGAGGGTGCATTAACTAGACAGCGTAATCAGCCCGCACAGGAAAGACGGCAATCCTCACCAACTGGCTGCTTTTTACCACTCTAAGCTGTAACAGCTCACCATTAGGCTACAATTAGCGCAACTCATTTGGGGAAAAACAACCCCTCAAAAGACCTTTGGGTAGCAGAGAGGATGTGAAGAACAAGACTTTCATGCAAGTCTATTGTTGCAAAAAAACACTCAGGAGAGATAATCTTATTTGGTCATGCCTGAAGATGAATGCAGGGGACTTTAAAGAAATGCCATGGGACAAAGGCCCCATCCAACCTAACTCTACTGACACGTATGAATGAAAAGATTTCCTAGTAAGACCTCTAATAGAAAAGTCACCAAACACTTCAGACAGTGCATAATTCATCTAAAATGGCACCAGGCAAAAAAAAAAAAAAAAAAAAAAAAAAAAAATTATAACAAAAAACATACCACAAAAAACATTTGAAAGTGGTGCTTTATCATAAGTGCATTCACACTCTAAGGTAGGGAAGTGAGTTTGGTTGCGCCATAAATATCACCAGGCACTTTTTACTCAGGCATATGTCCTAGTACTGATCAAGTGTGCCCTGGCACATCTGACACAGCAGTTTAAAAGACTTGCATTATGAAATTTGAAACATAATGGTTGGGACAGTTTTTTTTTGTACTTTTCTTCATTATTTAAGAATGCCGTTTTATTCAGGCCAAGCGGAAGTCAGTTTGTAAAGAATTGTGTGTCATATTCGGCAGTGTGCACATAATTAATAACCAATTGCAATGGACACACAGCAGTATATTGTCTGTTGGCAAATGGCTTGCATGAAAATACACATTCAAAGTGATTGTGCATGCACATTCCAGTACTGGTGTACAGCACAACTTCAAACCCTGATTAGTAGAGAGACACTGTTTGGATGCAGGTTGTGATAACATCTTTGATTGGAGCATGAAAATATGGCACAACAACTTCGCAAGTTCAGTAAATCAGACAATGATAATGGTGTTGCCACATAGCTTGAATGGTTGATCAAGTACCTCATGTACAGAGGCTCAAGTCTGTGATGGAGCCAGCCTAGTTTTTAGCAATTTTGTGTAATAGGGAGTCTATACTCTAACAGACCTGTGTTGAGTCGCGTCCCTGAGTGGAGGTGCACTTCGGGTGGATGTTTAGAGGTTCAGTTCAAAATTAGCCTGCAAAAACTAAGTTTAGTGCACAGAACACACATCTCACCCTGAGGCTTTGGAACAATAAAGAAAAATGTCTGTCCCTGTGGTCATTTGTGGCATGCTGGCAGTGGGCAGACACAGATAAGAGTTTGGATCGTTAGAGGCTGACACACTATGATTATCTCCGGCTGGTGGAATTGAGCGTCCATCAATCCAGACAACCAAGAGGACTGGGGCTGGCTGACTCAATTGTTGTCTGAGACAAGATTTTTATGATTTACTGAGCTAAGAAAAAAATGGAAAAAAAAATTCAAGTATTTCAAATTTGTTGTCATACTTGTACTCTTTTCATGCTATAATTTAGATTAAAAAATACTGAAGTGCTGCTTTTTGCAGAGGTAAGATCTTATGTGAGCACATATGTTCTCACACCAAGTCTTTCCACACAAGAGGTACAGCCACCCGACTTTCAGGGGTTCCCTATAAAGTCTCAGTCTGCCTTCCTGGCTCTTTTTCATTTCACTGCATGCTGCATGTTCTGGATCTGAAACTAAGTCCGCAGACCTGAGTGAGCCACAGGAGTGATGGCAGAAGAAAATGGATAGAGGGAAAAAGAGAGAAAAACTGAATGTCAAGAATCACAATCTCTCTGCTGAGGGCCATCTGGAAATGGAAAGGTAGATGAACAATGGCATGCGCCACATCCCATCTCCTTGCTAAAGCCTGAACAGACACACTCACCACAATTCATGTGCACCACTGCCACCGATCCTTGCTGCATGCCAAGCATTGTCAGGGATTGGGTCTTATCAATCGTTAGCCAGATACTGAGCAAAAGCGCGAGACAAACAAAGGGAAAGGGATAGAAAAAAATGGAGGAGAGCTGCAAGCAACAATGAGAAACACAAATGAGAAGATGGCCGGGAGCCATCCATCCACGCAGTCTGGACCGCCTCCATTTAATCTGGTCAGGTCTGCCCCAAAAATCAAAGCTTTCTCCCCCAGTGAGCTGAATCAAAAGCCAATCCCTTCCAAAAAGGAAGATGCTGTAGAACTGTATGAGACAATATGGAAATGCACAGCATTGTGTAGGAGTACAGAATATTACAGCTGGGGAACCCTGCTTTATTTTTTTTTTTTTTTTTAAAAAGTCCATTTGCATTCATTCAACTTGAAGTGGAACTCGGGGGCAACATTAGCTATGCTACTGCTTCTTTTGAATTCCTCAACACATTTTTGAGCCGCTTCTGGCATGCAATATATTACAGTAGTAGTGGAAATCTTTATTATCCCTTATAGGGAACATCTCCTTCTAGTAAGTCAAAGATAATAACAAAAACAATATCCATGTAATGGGCAAAGCATATTAGTTTAAGGCTGATCAAGATCAACAGCTGCAGCTCTGTGGGCACTGCATCTCTTGGGACCACCCTGTCCAGAGAGCATGCTTAGTTAAACATGAGTAAGACTTAAGTGAGATTGTCCAAGACCACTGTGGGGAAAACACTAAGAGAGGAACAAACTGAAGAGACTTTGACAGCTATCCCTCAGGCACTAAGGGGAGCTACACCTGTGTGCAATCGTCTCAGCTCAGTTTAGTTACATCCATTTAGACTCCCCACCCTCTCAGTCTCATGCATGCAACAGTCACTTCAGCTTTGTAAGCACAGACTGAACCAACAGGAGAGAGGGATCAGGTGGCTTGGGCAAGTCTGGAAGAGAAGACCTGGGAGGGAGGTAGACAAATTAGTCCCGTCAGGTTACATTCACAGATGTGAAAAGATGAAACAGAGGAAAAGGCAGAGGCAGAGGATAGGCTGAAAGACAAGAGGGAGTGAGTCAGCTCATATCGGTTCATCAGTGAAAATCCACTGCCCTGATTAGAAACCACTGCATTCAGAAGAGGGAAAGATGGATGAGTGGATTTGTTCACTCCAGAGGACCACTTACTAATTCTGACTGAGAAAACAACAAAACATAGCCTCTGTCTCTCTCTGTGAGATTCTCATTACAATATCTAATTTTAAAAAAAAATTGTGAAGGGGGAAAGACAGAGTAAGAACTCTGGAATAACTCAAGAGCCAAAACATTCAGATCACACATGACATAATAATATAATGACTGATGAAAAATAAAAGTGAGAGGCCAGCAAAAGGGAAAATAACTGAAGAGAACAGAAGGAAAGCCAAAAATATGCACAACAGAGATGAACTGTGTTTCAACTTTTTCCTACATGTAGGGAAGACAGGGACTTCTTTGCAAGTACTTTGAGAACATAAAGAGAATCATCACTTTAAAGTGATTTTGCCAACTGAACACACAATTCCTTAGCTGTATTCAGACCTTGATAAATGCTCACTGTCTTGGCTTTTATTAAACACCAGAGAGACTGGTGGATTTTTCTGCCAGCCAAAACTAATTAAAGCCAAGCAGATGCGCCTGGACAGTGGTGCACCACACGCTCACACTGTTAGACACAAGTATGCATGCATTCAGTCACACACACACAGTCTCCATATATCTTGGTAACCAGGACCACAGAGTAATCAGAACTAACTGATGAAATGTCACTCAACTAACTACACCAGGTGAACACAAATCACAACATCTTAGCTTGAGTTTCTAACATTAGAGTGTTAGACGGTACAAACTTTTTTTCAGCCTGTGGCGGAGAGATGAGAAAAATGCCTTTCCCTGGTGCCTTATTATCCCTTACCAAAACCAGCCAACACACTTCTTTTCTCTACTCCCTACCTTTCTTGCTCCAGGTGATGAGAGTTACAGCTGACAGCAACCAATTAATCTTTCAAGGTGCAAGTTTTTTAGCTTTTGTTGTTGGGTGTGCATCATGAGCAGTAAGAGACTACAATTGTACAATAGAAGCCTGGTGACGCTTTCATCTTCCTCGTCCCCACTTTTCATTCTAATACTTTGTGGGCAAACAGCTGGGCTTTTTTTTTTTTTTTTTTGCAAAGCTCAAAAGCTATCATTACACCAGCCTACCGGCATGAGAGCTGCACTTCAAATTGCTTATGGAAGCCCTGCAAGCAGAGTCAAAGCTGGAGATGAGATTGCATCGATGTTGTGTTTTGGTGAGGGTGCTTTAAAACCCTAAACACTCAAGAGTCAAACATCCATGCACACAAACACTGACGGAAACGCGTGACATGAAGCAGTGAAAGCCGCTATATTTTTTCTTCATTCAGACTGTTGGTCTTATTCTGGTGTAATCAAACCCATGTGGGGTCACACAAACCGGCAGACTTCTTCCAGTCTTTTAGACACACATACACACAGTGGTGACTAATCACCCATCTGGAGCAGCCATTCCCAACTCTAGATGACAAAGCACCCATGTCCACAAATGTAGGCTAATGTCTTTCTCTACAAAAGGCTTAGGCCGCATTACAACTAAACAGGCAGTTCTACGAATGTGGAGGGGGCAGCTTATGACCTGAATCAGACAAGCATGGACAGGAAGGAAGCAAGTGACATCACAGATAAGGGTGATGTACTAAGGCTAGCTGCTAGTGGCTATATGGAGTTGACAACTTTGTACGTGCATTTGATTTCAATAGCAGTACACAGAGTCAAGGGCGGCAAGAGGACAAAGCCAAAACAGATAGTTTGAGAAGTGAAAAATCCACTGTGGCTTTCCCACAGGGTTTTGCTAACACCTTCTCATTGCTAAATATTAGCATGTTAGCAGTGACAGGTGCTATCCATCGTCTCTCAGAGCAAACCATAAAGTTACAGCTCATCCTGGAAATGCCTCAACCATGGTGGAAAGTCTTTTCCCAGAAGAGTCAGGCTGCTGGCTGGTGTGATCCAGGTAAGTCTCCTAGTTGTAAGAGGGACGCAACAAAAGCCAGGTTCAGAATACAGAATGGGTTTGGATCAGAGCCAAGAGCCATTAGCAAGCAGTGTGTCTGACACAACGGGCAGAACACAACATTTTCAAAGGCGTATAAGGGCTTGAAGGGGGCTTTGGTAAGAAATGGCAGGCAGCTGTTTCATACAGGCCTTCTGATAACAGCCTCCATCCAGATTGGCTAGTGCAAAGCAGCACGAATACAAATCACTTCTTTGATAGTCTACACTGAGCTAAGCAAAAACTAGTGTTATTCATTTCTTAGCTGATCAACCCTCTTGTGGATCAATGTGTGCTGCTGGAAGAATTTCAATATACCAATGTGCATTTAGATTAATGTGCTTCCTTACAAAAGGGCATATGACAGTTCAGTTTCTAAGCCAAAAACATTTCAGCTATCGGGAAGAGCCAGCAGTATGAGCAGACAACGATCTAGCTAATGGCTTTGGCCATATCATTTACCATACAGCTCTTTTACAGATGCAAGATCACACACTGGCTCCACAGATAGGGAAGAAGTGACACTTTCATTACTTATGAGATAACAACCTAAGAATACTTTCAATAGGATGAGTTTTTGCTTTTAACTCTCAATGCAAATAAGAACACAATTGGCACATCAATAATGACTTTGGGAAATGAAGACTCAGGTAATTTAATTATCTTTCTCTACTTAGTGCTTGAATGTAGGGACCAACAAAACTTACAAGCAATGTTTCTAACAGATGGATGAACAAGAATATAACCTCAACACAACTCTTTCATTCTGTTTTGGGTTTAGCAAAAATTCTTGGCAATGTGACTCACATTTCAATTATAAATCAGTGGAACAAACAAGTGATGTAAAAATACTGCAGAGAAACCATCTGGCTTTGAGTGCTGCTTGAGTTTAACAATCAGTCACGGATTCAAGTAGACTGTGCTCTGCTGGCTCACCTATTGCACACTGACCATTGCAATCACCAAAAAACAACAAGCCCTTACATCTGTGACTCTGGCTCACTCCCATTAAAAACCCATCATAGCCACTGCAGCCATGCTACGCTTACTGTGCACAAAACCCATTGCTATAATTGGTTCCACTGCACCCTTACCAACTTTGAATGGGCTGACCAGCACATGTAAACTACACTGCAGACATTGAAAAAGAATCATACACAATTTCTCTCTCAGAGACAATCAACCAAGGCAAATTATTTCCAAACATGGAAAAAAATGGAAAGAGAAAAACAATTTAAGCAGACAAAAACAAAATGGTGCTAATGACAAAAAAAAAAGGATAAAAAAATAATCATGGAGGCAATAAGAGGGTAAAATGTTGGCTGATGGCATGCTACCCGATAAGGATGCACATGATCATACCACCTAACCAGATGAGCGGTTATAAAGCAGACCTGTTGTTGCACAGCGACCACAGTGAGTACCACAAGTGTGTCATTACCATAGCCAGATAAGTAGAGAAACACCAGGGGTCTGGTATTCTCAGAAAAGCAAGACAGCCAAGAATGTGTTTGTGTGAGGATGTTTGACAGTCAAAGAGAGATAAACAGAAAGCAAAGAGAAAAAAAGGAAAAGTTATGTGAATGTGTATAAGAGTGGAGGTGAATGTGTTCTATCAAGGTTCAGCACTAGCTTGAGCCAGTATCTTGGAGATGTTTGTCATGGCACAGTGATGAGGGTGTCTGGACTGGGATGTGAACAAGTACGGTTACAACACATTGCTGTCCCCCTTAAACATAAACTCCTGATGGACTCACAAAGGCAAAGAAACTGCAGTCAGAGCTGAAGGCTGGATTGGAAATTTAGCGTAAATAAAAAAACAAAACAAAACAGTTATTTACAAGCAAGAAACAACTAATTATCACCCACAAGAGACAATAGAAACTCACAATCAGTCATAATTGTTTCTTGCTGCGACGTGACTGCAGATAAACACTATAATTGATATTGTAAACTGACTTTTGTTAATTAAGGCACTGATTATGCTGCTAAACAGACATCGACAACTAGGGCCACAGCTCTGCACTTCAGGCAAGGCACTTGCACAATGTTAAACTAAATTCTTTTGAGGCCACCATTTTTGGCAGTCCACTGTTGTCTAGGGGATCAGAATGTCTATTGATATGTAAACAAAAATGCAACTGCAGATTTTACACTAGTCAGCTTCCAGACCAAGCACTTATATTTGTTTTCTCCAACAAATGTCAAGTTTTATTAATTGACTAAGCCTGAGAGGCACAAACACTGGGAGGAAGTGGAAGCTACACAGCAGCAGACAGACTATTCAATCCTCTCTGCTCTTGGGAAAATGGATGCCCAAGTCTAACACAAACATGACTATTGTATATGCAATACCCTAACCTCCAACAGATTTTGTTTACTGATTACAACAAACCTGAAAAAGCATTTAAATACTTCTGCATATACACTTTTGGGTTGAAAACTTGAACAAAGGGGGACTTGCTGAGAGCCGATTCTGGGCATATAGGGAGACAGCTGAGGACAGCAAACTTAGCTTGTATTCACATACGGTTTGTCTGCTGGACTTGGCCCGTTTGAGGACTCTATTCAGCTGGGAGGGAGCCACGATTGCACTCATGAACTTCTCAAATGAATCTGATGTTTAAAAAAATGCTTTACTCTCAACCATTGGTAGAATAAATATGGAGCTGCATCAGATCCTCGTGGTCTGGGTTGATCAGATTTCTATGAGAACTTTGACCAAATTCTTCCACGTCTTCCCTGTGAGCTATTTCTCCTGACCAGAGCCATCTATTATCCCACACTTGTCAATGTTTTGGTTGTGCTTGTTCACAGTGCTGTGTGTTGAACAGACAATAAAAACTCTATTTTGCAGTTCGCTTCCTGTATTTTTTTTAACACTTGAAACAGAATGAAACCTGGGTTTGTATATTTGTTTCTTTGATCCAAATCAGAACTTGTTTGCGCATGCTCAGTACCACCAAATGAAGCAGAATCTCTGAGCAAACAGACTTGAATTCAAATGAAAAAAAAGGCTGATATGAATGGAATGGAAGTGATAGTCAGCAGATATTCACCAGTCTGCTCCATCCACAATCACTCCTGCCACCTCCTCTGGCGACCATGAGAAGAAAAGGGTAAAAGTAAAAAACACCCCCACCTCATCTGCTGATTACATACAATACACTCCAGCATACTGAGAGAGATGATGGGGGAAAGGGGGGGGGGGTAGATTAGGGAGAGTGAACAGAAGGGGAGTCTTGCAAGGACCTACTTTTAGATAGTGTGGTTATCAGTGAAAAAAGGAAGGAGAGAAACAAAGAGGAAGTTTACTGCCGTTGTTTTATCTGGAAGGGCATTAACTGAGAGGCACACAGGGGATGAGACTGCCAAAGTAAAGAAAAGACCATTCAGAGGTAAGAAAGAAACTGTCCAAAGTCAGGCAACTTTCAGATATGTCCCATGTCTCTGACTTACAGACACACCCATACACACATACACACACAGTTTGTCCTTGGCTCAAAGTCATCCCTGGTTCATGGTCACTGGCTTTGATAGGAATGCGGGCCCTGGAACGAGTTACAAACAACCCAGAAAGCTCCTCATTGGACTACTGGTGTAGCTCGATATGCAGCAAGAGAACCTGTCACTGGGATGGAAACTGAATGTGGCCTTTGATAAAAACACTTAAAAAGAGATAAAAACAGAACTGGAGGAAGGCAACCCATCAGGCAGCCAGTGAAAGCTGGAGAGATAGAGGGGGCCAGGCGGCAGCAGCTGGGGGTAAATCTATGCCCCCAGTGTGTTGTCCTTGACCCCGTCAGATGAAGTTGAAGCCTGTGGTGAGAAAAAGTGTTGGGCACAGCGCCCGCCAGGTGTAGACTTGAGTAGTACGAGATGCATGTCGATGAGGAACTCCCAACCCCCTCCCCTTTGCACTGCCAAACCCAGCAGCCAGGCAGCCTGCTGGATGCGACTAATCAGAACTTGGCCACTGACCTCTCCACAGGCTCTATACCTTTTAATGAGATCCATCTCTTTGATTCCTCTAGGCGCCTAGAGGAAGAGACAGATCATGCATAAGCTCAGACGCACGCATCCACAAAAGCACATCAATTTTCTCCAAATGTAGATAGACAACCTAATACCAACACACACATGCAGCTGTAGATACAAAGACACAGGAGAGATGCGTACACATTCAAAAAATGAACAGTCTGTAATCCACAGTGGCCAAGGGCTCTCATGTACACGCAAGCACAGGGGAAGCGGATACACAATGATGGACTATAGAACAACCACCGCCTGAGAACTGACTGAAACCAACTAATCAGCACACACAAGGACCGACAGAACCTCACAGACATAAGCTGAGCACAGCTCAAGGACACATCACCCACCTTGTTAAAAGAAGGCCAAAGAAGGTGCAGGTGAGATTGGATCCAGACATGCTTGCTCACAGACAGAATTGAATTATTGATCAGCCAACAGATTGTGTTATGAGGAATTCATAGATCCATGCAATGGTTGCCCAGCTCCCTCAGGCTGGAAGACTGCGTGCAGAATCTTTATACATGTATGCATTTGTGCATGTGGCTGTGTGCCGAAGAAGCATGGGGAAGCAGAATGCCCTGGTCATGGTCCAGATTATTTTTTGTGGGCAGAGTGGACAGTGTGAGCTTGTACTTAGACAAGTCAGAGCAAACACTGAATCGATCAGACTGACTGGGGTGATGCATACAGAAGCAAGGCCTCACCCTCGCTGCGCTGAGAGGGCTTTAACTGCTCACACACAGAGCCACTTTTTCACTGGCACTCAGGCAACACAATGCTCAGCTCTTAATACCACCAATGGAAAGAGAGGAGATGGGATTTTTATTTGTCTGAGGTGAGGGTGGTCTGTTCCCACTAATAATGCAAGGAATCAAAGTTTTAACTTAGTGTGTACTGTAGTATACACATCAACACTAATGAACATGATTTTAATGCCATTAGACAAGATTGTATGACTGCTACAAGATTTAAACATTTAAAAGCTGACATTAACACAGAAATATTTCAACACTTTTCCAGTACTAGATGGCAAAAGGAACTGGACAGTGTAACAAATGTTTTCCTTAAGAATGTCACATGGTTTTGCCTGAATTTTAAACAGCAGGACATGTCGCCATATGAGCTCATAATTATTTTGACCATACTGATGTAAAAAGGGTGAAGTTTTGTGAGCTTAAAAGTACAGCCAGATTCAAGCTTAACTATTAGACACAAATAAAATACCATGTCACTTTAATCCAGTCTAATCAGATTTCCAGTATTGCAAAAAACAAGCATTTCATTATTCAGAATTAGACCATATTTAATAATCCCTATGGTTTTTCAGTGATTAGAACTTGCTTTGTTTACATCTTCTGTGGAGAACAGATGTGTGGCTTTTGCCTTCTGCTCAAGGGGGATGTTTTGCTTTCAAGTTTGAAGGTGAAGAAATGCAAAAGAACCCTGTGGGAACAAGATGTGACTTAGTTTTTCCATTACCTAAAGAGGCGACCAACTCAGTATTACTAATTAAACAACACACATGGAGGCTTGTGTGATGAATTCTTGACAGGAAACAAAAACAAAGAGAACACAGCCTAGATATTTAAAAAAAAAAAAAAAAACAGTCTAAGGAAGAAGCACAGGACAGCATCAGTAAAAATGTGCTCTCAACGAGGAAGACCACAAAGAGATCTTAATGGAGAACTGGAGGGGTGGATAAATGCCTACTCTCGCTTGGTCACATCACCCTTTGGCACCAGTCAACAAGTAAACAAACCACTTCACATATACTCTCTTACATCCCACTTTGTATCAGTCTGTTATTAGTCTGCAGCAGTCTTCTTCACATCCAGTCAAAAGAAGATGAGGATATATGAGGAAAAGGTCTCCTGGTGAGACTTGCATGATTTGAGAATCCAATTTGGCAGAATGTGTTCTGTAAACAGTGTAACAACAGCTTGTTTTCAAATAATGCGTCAGAGAGCATTATTAGGCTGTTTGCTGTGTGGGGAAGAAAAAGACAAGGTCTTGGTAATAGGGTTCTGTAACCCCAGCAGCACCACTGCTAAGGCTAATGACTGTAATTAAAGAGCCCAGTTCCACAAAGGGAAGTGATGCGGGCTCAGCTTAGACAGGACGCAGAACAGACGTAGTCACAGCAGAATGAAGCGACCACAGGGGTGAGATTAAAAACTTTCAAGCTGAACATATCCTAGCCCGAGTGCTCAGTGGGTATGTGTTATGAGACCGTGTAAATATTTAGGCATTCGTACAAGGGTGTGTGGCTACAACTGTGATGTCATCTTTCCCAAGCCTATCATTTGTGTTAGTTTGAGGCTAAAAACCCAGTGTGGACCAACTGTAAACACTGACCTGTAAAAAAACAAGGGGAAGAGTGGGAAACAGTGTGTCACAGGACTAGAATAAACTATATGGGAAGAAGTTATCTGCATGACCATCATATTTCTGACCAATTGTGTATAGACTACAAAAAAGATAACACAGAAAAATGCAGATGCTATGTCTATGTAATTTGCCGACACCAGCAAAAATACCCTGCCAGCTTCCTTTTTTTTTTTGCTGAAAAAAAGTTGAGGGAAACAAAACATAGTAGCTCTAAGGCTACCCAGATGAGTTAGTGAGGAATAATGCATGCAGTCACGTCTATGTGAATCGGAGAGTGAGGCTGGGGGGCAACCACAGACACCCAAGACATAGAGCTATGATGACACCTCCACAGATCTGCATTTCAGTTGACAGCTCCACGCCCCAGGCAGATTCGAAGGACCAGGATTAATGTCTACCTAGACTACAGGCACACTGAGTGAGAAGAACAAAGAGTGGAAACGAAAAAGACAATTGAGCACAAAAAGATTAAACTATGCTGAAAGAAAGAACTAGGAAGTAAGTTCAGCCAAAAATATTAAAGGGAAGTTGGAAGTTGGAAACTTATTCACTTCTGTGCTGTTGTAGTTAAATGGTTAAGGTTGGCTGAATGGGGATAAGTAATGTTTCTGTTTACCATCACCAATCCACGACTGTATGTGCTTCAAAAGGTCTGATTTTAGGCCAGCACAATGCCCCAACACATCAAGGTCAACAATGAGGTGAAAACATGATTCACATAAAATCCGCCATAAAAAAAAATTAATTACAAGACAATAAAACTAAAGTTCTCATCTCCAGACTTGCTATTTGTAAGTGTATTTTTTTAACATGCTTTTGGGCTCATAATCGACTTTACTTTTTCCCCATTGACTCACTGTTACAACACGAGCAGCTCATTTCCCCATGGGGATAAAATTAAATAAATAAATAAATAAATAAAACTTTTAAAAAAGGATTATTACCCTGGCAAAATCTTTCTCTGATTAGCAACCACATTCTTTTTGGGACCAGTGGTCACTGGCTAAATGTCAGTCTCTAAGGCTAAGGTTGTTTCTTTGCCAGTATTATAATGTTACCAAGACTGCTGCCGCAATAAAATGCCCTGTCAGTTTACAGATGAGAAGCAACAGAGTCGGTGGTATTTAACTAGAGTCTCAGCAACTTTAACAATCTCTGTATGAACCGATTTTAATAGGTCCCTCTTGGATCACAGCCTACCAAAAGGCCACTATACTCAGCTCATTTAACACAGACAAGGACATGATGCGGACAAAAAACGGTTTTCATCATAATTCATTATGAGACATTTAAAGAAGCAGATAACCTTGCTTATACTGTATTATAGCACTTTGATCATAAAAAGGTGTTTAATCTAGACCCGGGTACTGCAGAAACATCCCTTTTTATATATGCTGTTAAGTGATGTTTTGGGTTTGTTTTTTTTTAACTATACAAGAATGAGATCTCTGTTTGATATTTTTATTTATAACAAGATTTTATCTTAAAATACACAGCAATCTGCTGATAGGTTTGTAAGCCCCCCCCCCCTAACAAGCACAAGTATGTGGAACAAATAATTTCTCCACTTCCAAAGTTTGCCAGACTTCAAATTTTGACTGGAGAAGATAAACATAGTACAGACATCCAAGCCCCAGCAGTTATCTCTTGCCATTGCCATGTCAACTTCCACCAGCCAGATTGTTTCATCACATGCCAGAGATAATGAGGACAGCATATGGTTTTTGAAGATCTAATATGCAACTGTTGTTTTAAAGTCCAAGCCTGCCCATTTCCTACGAGTTTTTCAAATTTCTAAGAATAATTAAGGTTTCAACCTCAACCATAACATGCTCATGAAGACATTTTGAGCAAAAACAGCCATCAACTCTATTGCTAAAGAGTTATACTTTAAATCTAAAATTCAAAACTACATGGAGGTCAAACAGCCTTAATGCATGTTAAAGATTGGATGTACTTCACAGCATATTTTGTATGTGCGGTAAGAAAATGAAAAATCAACACAATCTACAATAATAATTTCACATAAGCAAAGAGGACAGTAAATGCAAAGAAAAAAAAAAAAAAAAAGAAATGCTTGGTGTGTTTTGCTCCTGTTGTAAGAAAGGCAGACCTGGCATGATGTGATTATGACATTGATGGCTCAAATCAAATTCTAGAAGCTTCCATATTGTCTTAAGACCCAAAGACATCAAGTTACCACAGTAATGGATTCAGTTTATTTGAAGACCAAAGTACTAAAGGAAAAAGCCACAAGCTTCATTTTTCTGAATGCTGCTTTGTAAATTCTACCCAAGTTCAGCTATATTCACAAATAATGTTGTTTCAGACATAACCTGGGAGATTAATGATGTATGTTCTCAAACAATAACTTTATGTCTTTTAATGTAAGTTCTCACAATCTTGTTCAAACTTAAAGGTCAGACAGGACATCCTGGAAAAATAGTTTGAGCAAGCTGTACTCAATCGCAGTTGACCTTGATAGACATCACTATCGAAACACTAAAAACAGTCTGGCTAAAATGATAGCGTTTTTTCCAGTCCTGAACGTTGCACAGGTGACTAACTTTAGTGTGAGAGAATTTAATGAATTGGCTGCAATCAAGGTGTGAAAAAAACTGGAAGCAATACAGCAAAAAGAAAAAAAATGCTCCTAGAAAACATCTCTTACCCCACTTCTGAGTAGTGCGTTTTATCAGGTGATGCTGTTGCCAACCTGCAACTAAGTGCAGCCAGCCAAGGCTGTTCATCATTCATACAGTTACCCATCCACTTAACCTAACCTGCCCATGTCATGCTGAAAATTAATCGAGTACATGTATGTGAAGATTCATGTGAAAAGCCTCTTCTTCTCAAGCTCAGTGTGTGCGAGTTAGCAGCCCTGACATTACTAGCAATTTGATCTGTAGAGGCAAGCAAATTTCTCAGAGCTGACAGAAAGATTTAGCTAACATCATGTTAACAACTAATATTTTTAAATCAATACCATACATTCTGCTACCCACACTTTCACAGAACACTTTCTAACTCAAACATGTACAACTGCATTATCCCAAGACTAAATAAATGACTTAGTCTGACCACAGCTGGACAATTTAAATACATGAAACACATAAATCTTGACAAATTACAAAATAAAAGGTTTTCAAAACAGGACTGACACATTCAGATAATGTAGTTTGGGGTAAAGCACCAAGCAAGCTCAACACACTTTAACACACGTCTTGGCCTGCTTGAGTGTATCAAGCAGGCCAAGACGTGTGTTAAAGTCCCATCTTCCTGTCACAAGGCAGCCAACATTTGCCGTACTCATGATGTGCTGTTGCAGTGGTAATTTTGTTTTATCTGGGTGTTTATTTTTATAACCTGCAGAAGTCATGCTCCTTTCACAACATATTTTTCTGTTTTTATGAAACAATTATTTGTGTTTTTAAAAAGCAGCTCTTTAAGGCTACACATTTCCGGTTGCTTTAAAATATATATATATATATATATATATATATATATATATACACACACACACACACACACACACACACACACACACACACATATATATATATACATATATATTTTTATTTTTTTTTGTGGGGGGGTTGAAGCACGGGCAGAGGAGTGCATTTATTCGTCTTCATCCACCAGAAGATGGAAAGGTAATGAATACATTTAGTGTAATATGAGGTTTTATTTTTTTTAAGCAGACATGTATAAAACGCACAATTTTAACCCTACATTCTGAGTTTAACTGATTCATAACTATCAGAGTGGATCAGAGTTTAAACATAAACAGGGTATAAATGCAACAAAACTACTTGATCTAAAAACTGATTCCAATTAAAACTGCTATTTAATATCTATCCAATAATCTACAAGGGCATTGTTTAACCCCCAGAATGCCAGAGGTTAACCACTGTGTGCCCTTGAACAAGGCCCCTAATCCCCCAATCATTATCATCATCATCAATAATAATAATAATGATAATAATAATAATAATAATAATAATAATAATAAATAATTGCCTCTTAAATAATTGTCTCCTTCACTTTAATTGCCACGTTAACTTTAACTGCTTCTGCAGGTTAAGATCCAAGAGGATCATTTTAGTCCTAAACAAAGTTACACTTCTACAGACCATTCCTCCGTGACTTCCTCAGTCTGCCACATTATCTTCCCCCTCTTCTCCATCAGGTTGGCATGACCTTCATCTCCAGCTGCTGCCAGTGTACTGACCCTTCATGCATCTGTCACCCACCATTTCTGGCTGAGCCTCACATTTACTACTTTATAATTAATCATCCAGTGTACATGTAAAAAAAAAAAATGGAAAAAGTAACGGGAGGCCAATAGCTGACAGCCACTACATAATTAGCATCAACCAGCTGGATGGCTTATTAGTTGTAAAGCGGAGGTGATAATCAAAAATGATCTTGGCGGGAGTAAATTGGTTAGTTTGAGGATTAACTGGGAAATGACTTGCATGTATAAAAATGAATTGCATCCTTTGGTGCCTCAGCTGGGATTAAATGCCACTTAACATAGTGTGGCTCTCAGTCTAGAACAAATAGTGCAGGGATATATTTTTTACAGGTGGGATAAGTAGCTCTAGCTTACTTTTTCCTTTGTTAGTATGTGCCTGAGTTGTTTCTTTTTTCATTATACACACACACACACATTATATATATATATATATATATATATATATATATATATATATACATATATATACACACATATATATATCTCAAAGCTTAATGAGACAGATATCTGCAAGCTGCCAAATCTTGCACAGCCACCATCAAATAACACGGAAATGAAGTGTTGACTCATCTTCTGTATGCTACAAACAAAAATCTGAGTTGAGCTTTTATCATATCCAAAGGGAGGTGGACTAAACATTACTTGTCACATCACACTTACAGAAGCAGGCATACGCACTCTACCTCTGCCTAAATAGGTAATGGTTTGACAGCAATGTGTGCCAGCTTCGATTATCAAAGAAAAAAAAACTTCATACTCTCTTGCCTCTTGTTAATAAAAACCATAAAAAGAAAGCTTTGTACTAAGATTTAGCAGAAATGAAAACAAAACAAAGTGGACCCCCCCATAGTCACTATAGCTGAGCAGTTTTCAGAAATGTTTTCCAGGGTAACAAGCCAGAAGTCTTGTTAGGTGTGAAATTTTGCTTCTGGCCAGTATATGTGAGCTGGTTGATGTGACTCCAGTAAGCAGACTGTTTCAGCCATGGGGAAGTGAGAGAGTGGAGGACATCAGAGGCAAATGTCTGTACTCTGCATCATCCTCAACTTTCAGCCCATAAAAATACAACTTCAACACTCCTGACATTCTTTAGCGTTGTTTACAGAAAAGATCATCAAACAGCAGTGGAGATCATGATTTCCTCCTAGCCACCTTTCTGTCAAGCATGCTGCCACTTGCCTCCACACCTCAAATCACACAAAGTTTCCCTCTCCCCACTTCCACTCTCCTTTTGAAGACACTGGAATGTCTCAGTTCTTCAGCAGAACATCCTGCCCTGTAAGTTCTCAATTAAAACAGTTCAGTCAGCTCCTGTGATTCATTTAGGTCTTTCAGTAGTCATGTTTCTTCTCACTTCACCAGTGAGGAAATAAAAAAAGTCACAATAGTTGAAAGGAAGTAATAAGGTCATAGAAGAAGTGGCATGAACAGCAGTGGAAGAAACCAGTGTGAAGTGACAGCTGTGGTGGGTTTTCTACATGGTGTGATTTGTAGTGGACATGTGGATAAAAGACCGTGTGAGTGAGGAAATTGTCAGGGTTGCATATAAGGTAAAAGCACACCCTACCAAGCTGTAGTTGTCCATTACATCTGAG
Source organism: Telmatherina bonti (assembly GCF_933228915.1). Classification (NCBI taxonomy): domain Eukaryota; kingdom Metazoa; phylum Chordata; class Actinopteri; order Atheriniformes; family Telmatherinidae; genus Telmatherina; species Telmatherina bonti. The sequence continues at coordinate 24,395,531 of NC_136620.1, read as the reverse complement.
GCTGAAGTACTTTAACTTAATCTGTTGATGGGTACAAAGAAATTCCAAACTCCTCTGCCACTCAGCCCGTCGCACATTCTGCAGACCAGAGATATGGGACGAGAATTAACATAATCACACCTCGTAGGTCTTTTATTCAACTGCTTTGTTATTTCCGATCAAGTCATTGTGAAGTGGTGCAGAGGTGGGGTTTATGAATGGCAAGGTTAGCAAGGGTTTAGGTTAGCAACATACCCCACATCAGATTGAAGGGGTGGAGCAAAAGAAGGAAAGCTGATGAAGGAACTGTTTAGGACAAGACCTTCAAGTCCAAGGGCAAGGGTGGCAGCTGTAAAACCCAGCGGAGATAAGATCAGAAATCCACCTCTGCGTGACGTCCCTTCATCACAGGATAATCCTCAGACATGAAAAGACGGGTCTATCTCCAATTTAAAGGAAATCTCTATTCCCCAGATCCTTCAGTCGTCTAATGCCAAGCTGACACACCCTTCAAGCATGCACACACTCCCTCGAAAACTATGTGTACCTTAGATAAGCAAGAGGAACAAAGTATTGTGTATGGATCTTCCTCCACATGCCCATTTTATCAGCAGCAAGTTTACAAACTCCAGTCTAAAGATAACACTGCAAAAGTAGGTCTGACAGATAACACAATATAATTGTGATTTAGACAATATTTTGAATTTTTTTTTTGGGGGGGGGGATAAAATAAAGGAGATTAACCAGTAATTTAAAATAAGCCATTGCCTATGAACAACGGCATGAACTAATTTTCCATGTGCCACTTTGTTCTTGTCTAGATGCCATGGACAGGAGGTATGAGATTGCTTGCTGTTTATGAGGATTATGGTTTTAGTTTCAAAATGAAAACGACAGGAGCCAGTAATCCCAAGTAAGGAAAACAAATAGTGAGCAGATGAGTATAAATTCATGTGACCTCAAAATGTACGGTCATGTTCTCAGAAATGTGTGTCCTTCCATGATAAAGTGTAAACTTTGTGACAAAACCGTGCAACACTGAAAAAGGTTTTGGTAAACTTGAAGCCACACAAAATATATAACAGTGTAGCAGCTGACTGCATGGCCAGAGACACACCAGTTCTGAGCGGTTTGAAAGGTTATATTGCTGCTTTAATAAAAGCAAACAAATAAATAAATAGAAAGTCAAGAAGTAGGTCTTGTCAACAAAAGTTTCATTTCTATAAAACCAGTGATCCTCATGGTCAAACAGAAACAGAAGGAAAAGGAGAGAGCGCTCAGAAATTCTTGATTTGTTTTAGGTTTTCTTATATTATTATAGTTTGATTTTAAGCTCAGCTTTGGGGATTGTTTCACTGAGTCCTGAAACACTAGCATGACCTGAATGTAAAATGTCTCCTATTCGCTTGTCTTGAAAAGAGCATCTATGATGAAGCAGTGTGGTACGCTTGTCTTCTTCACCCTTGCGGGGAGCAGGTGAAAACATTTATCACCACTCTCCTCTGCGCAGATAAGGTGTCTCTGTTTATTCAGAGCAGAGGAGATAAACACTGAATGAAGCATTGTGATGCGGGAAGAAAGAAAAAAAGACAGACCAAAGGGAGAGATGGTGGAAAAGTAAAAAGGGGGAGGAAGGACAGGGAGGCAGCTTACTTTTTAACTGCTTGTTTGCGCCTCTGTGAAAGCAGATGGGCTTTGTCAAGATACTGAAGACTGACCCCCTGCTCTAACCCCCCCTTCCAGCCACCAGCAGGCGTCTTTTCCGGCTTTCACGTGCCCCCTTCCAGCGCTAATCCATTCCCACTATGAGACTGTTTGCATAATGATATGTAATGGGAATAATCCCCAGGAGATTGAGCATTCCATGTACAGTAGGTCTGTCTACAGAGAGTGGAAGATTGAAATGGCTGCAAATAAAAAGACCTTTTAAAAAAGGCAACACGCACAGTGGTCAGCTGAGAGCCGCACCAGGAACTGAGAGATATAGAAATGCACTGGAGATTCAACAGGGACATGAATAGTGCTTTTGTCCCCTTGTTCTTCACAAGAGAGACAAGACAGAGGGATATAGAGAAAAGAGAGAGGACAAGAGAAAGAGAAAAAAACACCCAACAAAAAACAAACATGATACATGGCTCACTACTACATCTGTCCTCTCAGATGCTGATGTACAGCTTAACTGTCCAGAGGTGAGGAACACAGCTCATGTGTCCATTTCTCACTGAAATTGCTTGTGCAAAGGGACAGATGGCCCCTTGTGAGGTGACTGGGCAGATGCTGTGGCTCTAGCGCATCTGAGATTAAATGAATGGCTTAAAGAAAAGCATGTCTTCAGGGGCGTTTTCCCACCCTACTATCAGTCAGGTGGTGAGTTTGAGAACAGTAACAAGTTTGGTAGGCAGTCATGAGTGCGACTGCGAAGAATCGCAAAGACACACCTCGTTATTTCTGTTTACAGTGAAGCTTTTCTAAGTTTAAGTAAGCTACACAGCCCTTTAAGCGCATTGTACTATCAGTATTATGACCTGGTTGTTTATAAGGCACCCTTGTTTTTACTTTGACAGTTTTGAGGCAGCACAGGACTTTACAACAGCAAGGTTATTTCAGTTTCACTTACATCGTTTCTGGGTTTGCTCTCCCGTGTTGTGTCAATTGTGCGTATAATAAGCTATCAAAACTTGGAGTTCTTGTTTACTAGAGTCTGAAATTGATAGCTTAATGTGGTTAAACGGCGTAGCAAACCTATCAACCCGCTTTGACAGGACACACACGCTTTCCTGGAACTCACCTTGAAGGAAAAACAGCGAAGAGTATAGTTACAGAACCGCAAACAGTCCAGTTGACTGAAGAATCCCCCCTGATGAAATATGTTTTAAGTTTAAAAAGGAAAGGAAATTTAAAAAAAGAAAAATCGCACAAAAAAAAAACGTCCGTAAGCAAGTTCACATCTCCTCGTGCATAATGTGAGAAGGTCGTAAAAAGGCACTATTCCATGAAAAACCTGCGCGACTTGTCGTTAAAAGATTACACAGGTAACTCCACAACAAAAGGACTCCCAGGTCGGAATATTAGGACTTTCTCCACGCCCAGGTGCCGAGTCACATGGTAATTTCCAGGTATGCGCGCGTGCGTGTCTCCAGAAGCTGTGGCTCAGTTTCTTGGCGGAAACACACCTGTGGGATGTGCTCACGCGGTCACCCTGACCCTCCTTGCGTTTGGAAACGCAAGAGATGTACGGAGGGAGGCAGAGGAGGGGGATAGACGCTACCGAACACGGTAAAGGAAGTATCCCTCCCACTCCACTCCACAGTCCAGGCGAAGCCCGCTGTGTGTTTCGACAACGAGCGGGAAGTAACCGGTCGGGGAGGAGAAAGGGACAAGTTGACGCCTGTTCACGACGCGCTGAAACGTTGGTGGGAGCCGTGCGCCCCTCTCACTGTCGCTCCCAAAGTGTGGTCCGGATCCAGCTCTCTGTGGGGGCGTTTCCGTCTTCCAAACCTGTTTTCTTAATCAAAAGTAATTCTTTACTTTACTGCTCCACTTTATGGTTGTACATTTTTTTCCTTATACCTTAAAGAAAAAAATGTATGTGCTGTGATATATGTGGGTAGTTTAGAAAGAGAGTTCACTCCATTTATTGAGCTTTGCATGTTGTCTAACTGGGAGATATTTTAAGAAAGATACCTACGTCAGATCCACTGAGGCGTCACTCATTTTTTTTTTTTTTTCCCAAACTTTTGCTAAACTTGAAAATACATGAGCGATGCCTCATTGGATCTGGCAGCTCAGCTAACAAATTTGCCCCAGTAAACCATAACAGTGTAACAGTGCGAGTCAGCCCAGACGTTAATGGGACCATGAAGCTCACACAGCTAAAAAGAATTCAGCCATTGTTGATGTTATTGTTGCACTGGTGTTTTGCATGCTCGTGTTAACATACTGGAGCTGCAAACAGTGTATGCAAGTTTTGGAATGAGGATGAAATGCTGAGGTCAGAAGTCGCAGTTGCTTAGGCTGTAACTTCTGATCCTTATTTTCATTCGAGTTCTAATGTTGCAGATTGTTTGTAATGTGTGTGTGTTTTATATTACTTTTACTTATATAAACTCAATAAATAACATCCCCTTCACAGTATTGTTCTCTACTTTCCCAGTTGCAAGACGAAGGACATTATTTCAGCTATTTCACTGCACAAGCTCACATCATTTATTTAAAAATACACTGCAGCTATGGTATGTGTCTATACACAAACATGTTTACTCGAGATAATCAACAGACATCACTGTGGACAGTGTCTAGCCTGTTTGGCTTTGGAAAGATATACACCAGCTCCCAGTGGAGGCTGTTGACAGGGAGGTCTGTCAGTTTTCCAAAGAAAGACACATTGCTGTTTTCATATGTTGATCCTGTGTGCAAAAACATCCAACCAGTTATCATTCTCATTGCATTGCTGTGGCAGCAGCAGAAGCTTCAACATCAGCTGTCTTTAAACCAAACTGACAGTAATTGTAAATTAGCTGTCACTATAAACTCTGCATGCAACACATTTGGGTTTTTTATTTTTATTTTAGATGACTGAATATAATTATGTCAGTTGCATTTTCCCTGTTACATAAACAACAGGCTAAAGCATTAAAGAAGCTACGGATATTTTAAAAAAATCATTGCTGATTAATGTGGAAATTGATTCTGGGGACACTGCTTGGTTTAAAAATATTTTTCCAAAGCCCACACTATTCATTTATTTATATTTCACTGAGCCCCATTTGACTATGTCTGGACAAGAGAAGGATTAGTAGTCTTAACAACACAAATTATTAGTGTGCTCACTCTACCTTGGCTGCAGAATCATTAATCATAAGAAGTATGATTTTGCTGCTCTTAAATCTTGCTAAGTTGTAGAAACTGGGAGACATATGTTCTGGTATTTATTAATCAGATCTTTCACAGATTTTTGACAAATTCATGCAGCGAAGAGCAAAAATCTGTCTTGATATCAGATATGGACCATATGTGTTTTAGCTGCTGCTACATCGTTACCCCAGAGGTTAAATGGATAGCTTTTCTCAGCTCAGAGCCTAATATCATGTAACACTGCAATTTGGCACGCTGACTTATGCAACTGTGTCATGCCTTGTTGTATGGCTGGGCGTCACTTTCGTGAGTGATTTATGGGCATGCAAATGAGGCTGTCTGGTGATAGAAGGAGATGGGCTGCCTTTGCCCAGTGGGTCCCAGAGCAAAGACTGAAGACTGCGTGGGTGTGAGTCAGTCCTTAACTGCTGACACAGGCACAGGGCTGGCAGAGATTCACAGAGCAAGATGGAGAGATGGCCTTCACAGGTCCTCACTCTGACTGATGAGATCAAGTAGAAAGTAGGCCAAGCCAGACAAGTGTCAGGCAAACAGACACCCAGAGACAGAGTGAGGGAGACAAACACCCTCCAATCACACATAGAGCTGAGAGAGTGAGAAGTGGCGGCATACAGCCGGCTTGTTTGGGGTCTGAGTTCAATATGTCCAAATCTGTTTGTCTAAAGAGTAAAGAGGCTGCTGAAGCTTAGAGCTGCTAGCCCAGGGGGATCTCTGTAGTTTTCCAAATTCACTCGAGTAGAAAAAAGTTCACTTTGTTCTTGCAGATATCCTGACTGTGGTGACATTTTGATCAATGTGCCTATACCTTCCTGCAGCTTCCCTTTATGTTGCTTGAATAGTGATTATCTGTTATCATGCTGGCACAAAACAGCACCATTTGTCACGCAGTGTCCCTCATCTGGACCAGGCAGTAAATTTTTTGACTATCAACATATTAAAACCTAATTTATGATGCAGCATTTCACTTGTCCATAATGATGTAGTGGTCATGTCGCGTTCAAGGTTCATAGTTCAAAGTGTGTTTGCCACGAGGACAGACTGCCCTCTGCTGGTTACAGCTTGTGTTGTCTTCAAGCATCTTAAAGAGTTTTCAATACTATTTGTGTAATATGCTTTATTACACTATATAATATAAATGTATGCAGGTATTAGGATAATTTCGGTGAACAATATTAAATTGTTCAGATGTGCAACCAGTGTTGTGACAGAAAACACACAGACACAATTTAATAACAATGTTATCAACATCCTTCATAGAACAAAAGCCAACAAACACTATAAATACTTTATTTTAACATATTGTACCGCAGCTGTTTGCATGTCGTTCTCACATTAACACAATTAAATACATTATATTTATGAATACACACATTGCAACACAGCATCTTTGCTGTGTCGCTATCTTGCCACATTTGTTATTTTGTGTATCCAGCTGCATGTTGCCAGACATGCAGTTGTGGAAAATGATAATATGCAGGGACAACAGATGGAGCAGTTCACAGATGCAGGAACTCATCGTACACTGGAAACGAGGAAAGGTGTGAAGACAGATTCAGAGGGTGGGGAAGAGAAACTGGCTATTTAAAGATGAGGCAAAGGTGTGATATGAATGGCCTCCTAACCGACTGCATCTCTAGTTGTCAATGTGACTTATAAGTTATCAGAGAGAGGGAGGCCTATGTGAGTAACCGAGCTGTGTGCAGGGCTCACGTCTTTGGCAAAGTCATGTGTGACAAGGAGACATCAGGTTTGGCATAAAACGGACAGACAGGCTTATGGTGTCATTCTGACTCAGTCTGGGAATAACCACAAGCTGGGAATAGCAGGGTGGCAGCAGTGTGTGGGTTGGTGTGAACAGTCTGCATGTGTGTGTGTGTGTGTGTCTGAGAGGAAGAAAGATCATTGAATTAGATGATTGACATTTAAAGATGTATCACAGCACATTAAATATGTACATACATCGTGATATCATATGAGCCTGTATACATGCTCCAGAAAACTAAACTGCTGAATTTAATTTTACAGTCAAGCCAGAAACCAAAAATAAAAAGCCACAGACATTTGCTTATTTGTCTTCTCTTATCACATGTCCTCTTACACCAGCTTAGCTGTCACTTTGCCGAAGAAAAAGTCTTTGTTTTCCTTTCTCTGCTCAAAACAATCTAATCACAGCTCTTCCTGTATGGTCCAGGTGGCCCCACTCAGCTAGACGGAGGGACTCTCAACATCCATAAATGTCTTTAACCAGCCCTTATGAGATGTGGACCGATTACACAATGGCCTTCTGTTTAGCTGCACCATTGTGCAGGAACACACAGACACACCTGCTTGTGTGCACACACTTTCAAGAGTGTTTATCATCCATTTCTGTCACTGATCAGAAATTCAAAGAGGTGGCGTGTCCTTGACAAAGTCTGTAAATGTGTGATTATAGAGGGAAGGCTGCGCTCTGTGGCAAGCTAAATCACCTTTGTTGGCTCATGCACACTCTTTGGATTTAACTGACAAGATTTCATGTTTCCAGACCAATATGCAGTCTTATGCTAATAGGAGGTACGAAACTTGCTGTGAGAAACAGATAATAACTTGAGTAAGATATTGTTTCTCTCCTTCGTTTTTGTGCCATGTGATTGATGGTTCGGGGGAAAATAGCTCTCAGCATGTTGAAGACTACGGGCTCTTCACTGAGCCCCTTTTGGACAGCATGGCACCCACCACCAGTCTGTGCTGAATGGCAGAAACAGCTAAGCCATCTGTTACACTCTATTTTCACCACTTCTCCTGCCATCAGGAAGAACCACAGCCCAAAGGGACGTTAAACTCCTCTTACAAAGTCTCATTTGGCCGACGGGTTAAATAGAAAGAAAGCACGAAACGGCAAGACCCAGGTGATTATAAAACCCACACGGCGCTTGACTGAGCAGATTCACCAATACAAGGGAATATACTAATACAAAAAAGCAATCAGGAGCCTCAGAGAATTAGAGGAGATTATTGCTGTCATTGTTATTAAATGACCAAAACCCAATGTGCCCTGAAATTTGCTTTAAGCTAGGTTAAAAGGATCATTTTGTGAATTGAACTTTGTTCTTCTAATGTCTTTCCTGGGTTGAGAAAAAAAGAAATGTGTGCTTTCCAGGTAAGGATGAAACAGAGGATGGCAGGATTCATTTGAGATTACTTGGCACAAACATAGTGTAATCCCCTTATCTACGTACTTACCTGTCCCTGACAGTGATCCAAGCCTACCTCTATGAGCTTCATTGGCTTGACATTCTGGCAGGAGCAAATCCCTGTCTAATGTGTCAGCCCAGGCAGCTTTAACACCTGGCACAGCAATGCTTATCTGCAGTACACCCAAAAGCACCTGCATTATCCTACTGAAGCTTCACAACAAGGAGGAAGCCTTCTAATATCCACACAGGGAAATTACCACTTGTGTCATGCTTGCAGTTTGCAAAGCTCACACCATTACTAAAGGCTTATGACCTGATTGCAATACAATATGAGACAGGCCTCATTTTAGCATCCTTTTATCCAGGTACCTTTCGGAGAGGCTTTTGCTATTGATAAATCTGTCTCTTTTGTTGTACATACTAGGTTATACTATTCCTCCTCAACTGTGAACATATACATTGAAACATAAAAATGCTAATATAATTCCTATATGTCCAGCAGGATCAATTTGGCACAAAAAGAAAGGAACTTTCTATTTGTTCAATCATTTCTCCACTTTCCCACTTTACTTATACCAATTGGTCTTGTATTATGCATTGTTAAAAAGTTTAAAAAGTGTCACTTGTAAAGATCACGTGTCCCCCAGAAATGTGCTCAATCCACTGCAATATTGTCCTGTTGCTATTCACTCTTGTTTTGAGTTGCTACATGAATTAAACAATTGCACTTTCCTGTAGTGACAAGGAAATAAACAGTACACATTGGAAAGTTTTACACTTTATTCACTTTGCATTGTCAGGTTTGTGTGGAAGATCCATTCTCAGCCACAACAGCTTGGCCCCTCTTCATGACGGCTGCCAGCCCGGTCACATTTTGCTTTGGGATAGCGCCCCATCATCAAGCGTTGTTGAAGGTCAGCCAGTGTGGTGGAATTGGTTACTCTAGCATGAGCAGCATTACCAAACTGATTAAATAGGTGTTATGGTTGAGACCTGGATGCAGGGCAGACCAATTCATCCTCTCCACTTAAATCCTGGAGATGTTGTAGTAATGATGATTCAGTGGGGCAGAAGATGGAGTTAGGTCCCATATTCAGGAAATTCGGAATTTCAACTGTCTCCGGGATATTTTTCTGATATATCTATCAATGAGGTGTCAGTTATACATCTATGACTGGAACATATCTGGCAGCACCTGAATCTCAAAAGGCTACCATCTGGTGAACATTGCAGGGGGCTTTGGCACATTTTTGGAGGTCACCCAAACATTTAACAGTGTTTTTATGTGCTAAAATTAGTTGACCTCAGTTCTTTGACGATTACAGTGTTTATGCAAGAAACAGGTGCATTGTAACGTAGGCACCTGTTTGTGAGATCACCAGTGCTTGTTGATCTCATTAATATTTTGCTCTCAAACTCAAAGCTCTGAAGTGTCACACACTGACATGATGATGAAGGTGGAATGGGTGCGCAGTGTGAGTAGTTCTTCAACAAGTGAACTGTGGAATAATTTCTGGAAAAACACGAGTCGTGGCTGATAACAAAAATGTGCTCTCACACATTTAAAGTTCTGCCTGTGTTAATATTTAAAGTCAGGCTGTATGCTTCCAGAAACTGGAAAAGTTATTTAATTTTCATGTAAAAAAAAAAAAAAAAAGGCTATTTCCGGTCAGGTCATTTTACACCTTTAGTTCAGCTTCGCAGCATCTCCAGAGTGCATGTTTTAACAAGTAGGCCTATAGAACATGGACTCCATGGAAAGTTTGTGGATATTTGTATCTGTACGGCAATATCATAATTATTTGGTCCTTCCACCTAAATATTTGACTTCTTCAGAGTCAAGCGAACAGGTGAGAAAGTTCAGTTTTATTCTACTAGCTTACAGGTCAGTCAAAGTGGGGAGCTTGTTTGGTACAGTGTAAAATGATTGAAAGCCAGCGTAAAATGAAAATAAATAAATAAATAAATAAAACTTTTATCATTAATTTAGTGTAATCGCTTGCGGTACTTTTCAAAAACGCTCTTAGACTGTTGCACGTGGTCATGTGGCCAGTAAAGTTAAGTATGTCAACGGGTTGGCTATTAACCGGCCAGCAGGATGTGTACTTAAGTTTTTTTCGTAAACATAAAATGTAACATTTTGCAGGTTTACATGTCTGTACTGTTAGGTGAAAATAACAAGAGCTGTATGACCATCAGGATCTACAGAGCGAGGAGAGCAAGGTTGGCTTGCTTATGCTGACACCTGGTGGTGTATTAGTAACACTGCACCATCGACTTAAGTAATCAAAACCATCTAAAAAACAGCATTGCCATGGCTTCGTTTAAACTTCTTTATAATATTTAATAAGATGCTCCTTGTTCATTTTTGTGCACACCTTACTGCAAAAAGTGTGGTTATGTGTTGTAATATTAGTCAGTCTAAACAGGAAGTAGCCATAAGCGCTCATTCAAACGAGTCGCTAATCGTAACAGTTATCGAAACGCATTTTCATTCACTTTTCAAATATCACATTTTTTTAAACAAAATGATGTAAGTTTGATCTAGACGCAGCATGAGACATTCGTATATCTAATTTAATCAAACGAGAAGTTGAAGTTAAATAAGGCTACGGCAGGGTATGGAATGTCCCACAATGCACTTCGGTCATGGCGACGGAATTAAATTAATTCAAGTTTAAAAGTATAACATGACAGAAAACCGTAAAAAGTGTCATTGTCTTTTGGCATCCCGTTTCATGTGTTATGTGCGCATCAGAATGTTGTATTTTCCTGATTTTATATGTAAAACCGTCAGTGAATACTGTATGCATCAAAATGACTTTGGCACTTCAGCGGTTGGTACGTCAGCTTTGCGCAGTGGCAGTATCGTAGCCTATGAGGTTTATCCGAGGCGCGATTATTGCTAGTTGAAAACTTTACCCAATACCCCGCCTTGACGACTTGAAATATAGTCGGCAATGGCAATTTTTGACGGTCTCTAAGGAGACTGATACATTTGTACAATATAAATAATAAAGTCATTGTGTCTGACATAAGACTTTGAGGTATAATGTTACTAAAATGTACTCTTCATATTCAAACATTAATCTCGCGTGAATGTACGTATATAATACTGTGTTTGAGTTGTAACATAAACGCGGTCAATGGATTTGATGAATCGAAAGCGAAGTCATTGTTTACATTGGTTAATCAGGTAATTAATTTAGGTTTTTGATCATTGTTCATGCGTCATTTCCCGAGTTGGTACATAAAGACTCTGAACTGATATGTCATCACTGTACAGGAAGTTAATCCAAGAAATGATTTAGCCAAATATAAACTTGCCTGCAACAGATTTTTAATGATCGGAGCCACTTAAATTGCGAAGCGGGACTGCCCCGCTTTGACCTGAACCTTTTTCCAGTTTTAACAGTAACCAATAATATTCAAGAACAATAATTATACACAGATATTAAACCAAAATATTGCATTTCTAGATTGGAATTGTTGCTTGAATCTACGACATCTGCTCTATGATTATCACTAAATATTTACACGTTCTTCCATCAAATTCACAGCCATCTTCATATCTGTATAAAAAATGTAGACTCTTTTAGAGTAAAAAAGTGCCATTTTTGATGGTCACAGTGGGTTTATTGAAAATTGGGAAATATTTAAAGATATAATGTTAAAAGTGACTTTTACATTTTAAGTCACAAACAATAAAAGAGTGACCTGCAAATAATTGCCCCCACTACTGCAATATAATTTTCCAGACAGCAAGGGGCGTCATGTGGTAAAAGTTAAAGAAGCGGAGAAGTCAGCAATGACTGTAGTTGTGCAAATGAACAGGGTGTATAAAGAGGTGAATCTCACTGTAGACTGAAAGAAAAGCTGAATGATTTGCTCTATGTAGTTCTACATCGGAAAAAGGCCATTCATATATTGGGTTGTAATAATATTCAAGTAAATAATAATATAAATACACAGAAAACTACACAGTTGGGCGCACTCATTCTCCTCCCACAAGCGTTCAACCTTTTTTTTATACGCTGAAGTAAAATAATATGCTACTATGCATTGATTTTATGTTGATGTTTGAGCTTTCTTTTTTTTCTTTGTTTCTAAAACACGTTGAGCTAAACTGCTTGTCTGCAAAACAGAAGCATTTATCAGCACACAATAAACAAGTGATGGTTACGGCCATTATATGTTGAACAAACAAATGTATAACACTTTAATAATGTAAAACAATCTCATGCGGAAATCTACCATGTTAAAACTATGGTGGCCTAGAAGCGTCAAAACAAGGGAGTCAAACAGTGTTTGATTTTTTTCCCCCCGCAAGGGCAATATTACTTCCAAGAGGTTTATTCATATGGAAAACTTTATCCTTAATCCCCTTACTACAATTAAATATATTGTTGAGTTGGCTATGGAAACTAATGATTTTGCATTTGTTGAAAGTCTTCAGTAAATCAATGGCTCATTGTAAATAGGTTGTTCCAACTTCTTTTGTTGGAATATTTCAGTTTCTCTGTCACTTATAGAAAATGTTTACTTGTAAATTCTGAAACATCATGTTAAATACCATGATGTCTCATATCATGTTAAAGTTATGTCATAAAAAGAATAAAGTACTGGCACGGAGTAAAAACGTTACTCTGTGTTTTTATGTCGCAATGTAACTGTCTGAACAGCAGGGGGCGCCATGTAGTTAACTTTGAATGAAAGGATTGCATAATGCAACACTAAGGCAGGATTGATTTTAAAGTAAAATCAGGTATTGCTGAGACAAAATGTAGGATTATTATGATTTACAGATAAATAAGCTTAATGCACAAAGAGATATTGCATCATACTATTGTTTATGATCATATTATTAGACATCCATGTGTTACACATTAATATAATGAAAAAAAAATAACAAAGGGAAATTTCAATACAAATATCAGTTACTATCTCTGTGATTATAAATATGCATTAAAAAAAATCCTTTAGGGTTATATTTACCTAATTTATCATTATTATAACTATCCCACAGAGCTGAAACCACCAGCTATGGCAGGGACACATATGACTTGAAATACATACATACTTTGTCATATACTCTGTTGTATTATTACAGATTATGAGGTTGGTTATAGATGTTTGATAAGTTTACCCAATATCTCATGATGTTGATAAACAATAGTTATAAGGGATTGTTTCTGGTGGTTTATAACAATGTGTGCTGTTATGACAAGGGCATTCTTGTTTAATACTTTTTATAGTCTTGTTATAAGAATTTTTGTCTTAATTCATAAATCTTATATCCAAACTTTGTTAATAATTTTACATTTTCAGAAATTTACATTCATTCAGTATGATTGTAGATATCCTCACTAAGACTCTGGTACAATGAAACTAAGTGGTGAGATACTACATGTAGTGCAATAACTACTTTTTTTTCTGAGCTGTACTTATAGTTCCATTCACTCCACCACAATTAATCCTTTATAATTAAATAATTTCTCCAATTGGCCCAGCTGCAGTTAAAAAGTGTGCTGACAGTCATTGTGCAGTATATAAACCTTCATGTATGGAGACACCCGTTCTGGCCCTTCTGCACAGATTATATCTGCAGCCTTTTGCAATAGCAGTATTACAGTTTGAGGTTTATTTATGGCACTGTTATTGCTAAATAAAAATATAACCCAGTATTCTCTCTTGAAAACTGGCAACACAGTCCACACTGGCAACTATTAATCATTTTTAAGGATAGTGATGTCTGTTTATATCTGTTTGGCATCTAATCAGACAGATGCATTTATTTAGCCTTGTTTTTAAAAAATAAAATCACTCAATATTTCATTTGTGTTTTTTATTTTTTATTTACTTGTACATTTTTTGTTTTATTAAACTTTTCTCATTTTCTGCTCTTGTTAGTATAGATAGAAATGATCTCCATGGTGATTTCCCGAACAGGTGGGGGCACTCTATCCTTATTTTAGAAGATCCAGTTGTTCCTTTTGGAGAGTATAGTAAGTTATGTTTGAGACTTGTTTTCCAGAGGTAAAATAACATCTGCCTTTTCATATTCTAGCAACCTGTGGAGACGTGATTGCTCTCTGATTAGATGAAAAATGGATTTTAACAATCACATGTGTAGATGCTTTAATCAAGGCAGTGTTCTCATTTAACTGATGAAATAAAACTCTCTTGATGCCATGCTAACACTCTTGCATCCTTGATGTGATGTAAACATGCTTCTTTTTCCTCATTTTCCCACTCTGTCCATAGAGCTAATGGCTGTGAGCTTGACACCAGAAGTTAAAATGGGGACCAAAATACTGATAGTTGTGTTAAATGAATGATCAAAATCAATACCATTACTTAGAAGTAGTTTCAGATTGACTATACTTTTATTTTTTCAGGTCTCACATGTAACATATGTCCTATTATTCGATATATTTCTAATATACTGTCTCTTTAATCTTGCAGGAGGGTTTACAAACATATTGGACATTTGGTTGCCTTAATCAAAGGTGAAATTAAAATTTTGATTTATATTTACACAAATCACTCAGGGTGATGATTGGATTAAATCTCCTTTAATTATAACCCATTGAGCTCTTGTGTTAGTGTCCATTATACAGATGCACTGAGCATTGATCACTCTGTACCAAACAGAGCATTTTGGCTTAAATTGCCTTTTTGTGGTCCTTTTGACCTGCATGCAACCCAGTGTATGTTACACGCTGGGATGTAAATACGGTCTCAGACAGATTATGCGAGATGAAATGGATTGTTTTTCAGCATAATTTTTTACACACATGAAATATGTCATGCTGACCTTTCAGATTGCACTGAGAAGTGTTCACCCATCAGAAATGCTGTAGAAAATGTGGCTCTGCTTGATGTAAGCGCCAGCTTAATAAATGCCAAACATAAACAAATATACAGCACAGCATCATAGGACTAGTTCCTAGGTAACCATGTGACAGTGCTGACAATTGCTATGGAAACGAGTGTACCCCCCTCCCCCTTTCTTTCTTTCTGTCCCCCTCCTCCCCCTTCTTTCTGTCTCTCTGAAGAAATGTGTTAGAAAATTCCAGATCCTACGAATCAGCTTTACTTTCCCATGTTGGGAAGTTGTCAGGGGAAACCATGTCATGTCGTTGTAAAGAATTTTCTCTTCATAGTCTTGAAATCTGATCTTCAATATAAATAAGACTTTCATTTGCCAAAATCTGGAAAGGCTGCTATAAAAAGTTTCAAGTAAAATTTCAAAGATCAAGTCAACAAAGTGTTGTGATACATAGTTTTACTTTTCTGTCCATGCAGTTAAATATTTCACCCTTTGCTTCCATTACAACATTATGAAAACTGTAATTAGCATAAACTCCATTACAAATGAAGGTAATACTCAAGATCAGAGCAAACAAAATCTTGCCTTGATGATTTACCGAGATCAGTTGTCATCCAGCTAATTTGCTATGTGCGTTGCAGCAAGTCTTTTGTTTTTTTTTGTCCTGCTTGTCACACATCCTGTAACAACTCCATTCACCAAATGGAAAACGCTGTTTCTCTTCAAAGAGCAAGGCATCACAGTAGAATCTATTTAAAAAACAGGTGCAGATATAAAGGAGATGCTTTGATTTGTGTCCAGTATGGACATCTTTTTCCCTTCAAGTTGGTGTGAATATTCTTCTTTCCCTCGTTCGCTTTTCTGTTCTGCATTACTTTTGGTAAATAACTAAAATGTAGAAATCACACGACTGAACACAAAATTCAAAAGTTATAAAGTTATTCAACACACCCAATTAAACTTGTTCCAGTCCTCTAATGCCATCTCCCCTTTAATCTCTGCTTGGTGTACAAGGGGTTGCCCCCAATTAGTTGGCTTCTGTGACACGCTGACACAGGAAGCAGCTACCGTGATTGTATTTCAGCTTCAATTACTCTGAAAACCCTTCAGGCAAGGGTAACTGGTCTTTTCCACTTTCTATCCAGCTTTCATTTTGTTTTCTATTGAATTGCTATTGGGTCAAAGTATAGTCAGTCACATTTTGGAGGAAAAAAGATACAAACTGTAACTGTTACTGGCATGTAGTGTAATGGCTGACAGTTTGAGAGAGATGAGATATTTCCTTCTCAGATATTACATGATAACCATTCTCAAAAGCTCCGAATTTATTTTAACAGAATTTATTTGCTCTGGAAGATGGAAAAGACCATCAAAGGGCAAGTGGGCAAAGCAGGAAGTTTAAAACCGGATCGAAGGAAAGTAAACCAGTAATCTAAACCTGCACTGGAACAAATGAGGGTGTCTCAGCCTACAAAATCCCACAGGCTCTCACACAATCACCGCAAGGTCAGTGGGAATGCAGATGGACTTAAAACAACCAAAACAACAACAGTTTTGGAGGACCAAGAAATGTAGGATTGTCCTCAATCATTAGTCATTTTAACCTGCTGAATATTTCATAGAACAGGCTACAGGTCTGTTATAAACATGGTTAGATAAACAAACTGTGTGATATTTTTAGTTAAAACCTAAAATACTAATTGTGGGGACATGTGAGAACTCGTGAAAAGAGGTGTAATATATCTTTGATTTGCAAAGATTTGTCTTAGCCATCTTTTCCGTGTCTCTCTCACAGACTGTATCAAGACAGGATACATTATTCAGACAAAGTGTCCTTAATATCTAAGTCAAATTATTGAATAATACATACTTTCATTATAAATTTTACTTAAGATATACTATATACTGCCAATACTCCACCGAATACTTATTTTCTTTTCCTGCTTAGCTGACATGTTTAGAAACTATGACAGGAAACTGGAGCACAGCCACAGGAAAGAAAAGATGCAATTTCTGCAAAGAAAGAACCAAGCCAAGATTTAAACAAGGAACATTCTTGCTGAGAGTTCACAGTGCTAACTACGGCACCTCCTTGATGCCCCAAAGGGCTATTAATGATAAATAATTCAAGGCTTTAACACCAGAGGTTATTTTTTCCTTTTTTGTTTTTCGATCAAACGTTCATTATTTGGCCAGTGTGATAATTTAAAGCTATTTAATTTTACATATGTGGTCTTAAACAGTTAAAAAAAAAACTCACATATTTCCTATCACTAGTTCCACAGAAACACCCCTTACAGGCAGTTGGGTTTATCTAAGGTGTGATAATTGCAAGTGAAAAATCTGCCACAAAAACTGTAAAATGTAAAAAGTATTTTTCCTTCTTCATGGCTTTTTAGTTTGAAACATGGTGCTTTAAAGTGGATGAATTGACTCAAACAGACTCAAATAAAGCTGAATAATTTACTTAAATCACCAAATTGTTGGATTTAGGGATGTCCAAATCATATATGAAACAACAGATCAGGATTTCAAATGAAGGAGTTTGTTAATTGATCAGCATAGGGACCACTAGTTTCAGCTCAGCAATGACAGCTCATTCAATGTCAGGCAATTGACAAATGGCAAATTAACATTCCTATACCAAGAGTTTTTATTAAAATTATTTATCAATTTGGTATTAATAATTTAAAAATAGCATGTATCTTTCTTGTTAAATTAAAATAGCTGCATCTCCCAAGTATATATCAATGAGAGGCGGATCAATGAGGAATAATGACACTTAAGCATCAGTAGCCTGGTATACCATGTTTAATGTTATTATTATCAGTAAAAGGTATTCCATGTCTTATCATAAAGGAGTAATTGCCATTTTGCATTGAATGCTTGTTTATCTTTTGAATTTTTCTGTTTTAGATGTCCCAGTTTCCCTCCTGCAGTGTCTCGTTAAAGATGGTGTAGAAAAAATTGTGGTGATTGGGATGAAACTAGTGTGTTACTTGATGAGAAAGAACTTTTTCTGTTCTTTCTCTTTTGAAATTCTGAAATTCTTTCAGAATTTGTGACGGTCAGCTACAGCCCAGTAGTTTCACTGAAAACATTAGTGTGTGGCAAAAATCTAAAATGCCAGGAACTGCACAACACCAGAATGGATTATGGCAAAAATTTTAATTTAAATGATGTGCTAATGCAGTAATGATGGGTTTTTGTTTATTTTATACTCATAGTTTTTTCTGTCAGCAGTTTCACCTGCTTTAGAAGGAGCCAAATGAACAATTTAACAGTAAATTAAGTTTTTAAATGCTTTGAGTGTGTAAGATTGATTTAAATTAAGACATAAAAGTGTAATAATCATGTGAGTCTGGAAAAGAATTCATTCATTCATTCAGTCATTCATTTTCCGAACCGCTTATTCCAATTCAGGGTCGCGGGGAAGCTGGAGCCTATCCCAGCCGGCTTTGGGCAACAGGCAGGGTACACCCTGGACAGCTTGCCAGTCCATCGCAGGGCCACACACAGAGAGACAAACAACCACACTCATGCTCACACTCACTCCTAGGGGCAATTTTAGAGTGACCAATTAACCTAGCATGCATGTCTTTGGATGGTGGGAGGAAGCCGGAGTACCCGGAGAGAACCCACGCATACACGGGGAGAACATGCAAACTCCACACAGAAAGGCCACTGACCAAACCAGCCAAGGATCGAACCAGCGACCTTCTTGCTGTGAGGCCACAGTGCTAACCACTGCGTCACCGTGCAGCCCTGGAAAAGAATATTGTATTTAATTGATTTGACATCTGAATTCAGTATATACATTGTTTAAAACATGCACACATAATTGTTTGTGTGCTTTCTAATATGTGTTGGTGAACTGGTTGTGTAATAACCACTAGCTGATTGTACTGGCTCCTCCAGTCCATTAGGAGCAGAGCCCTGGCAGCTCTCGGTAGCTGTTGGTAGCCCGCAGCTTTTCGAAATAGCTTTTAAAAAGATACAAGTCTCCATTTCCTCAGGATCCAGGTGTTTTTAATTGGATTTTTTTGACAAGATTATTGCCTGCTCTCAGGCCAAGCTTAGACTGTGGATGGTGTGTGGTTTTCACGGTCCTTTTACTACAAGTAAACTTAAACAAAAGCTCTCATTTGATTAGAATCTGAAATATGACCAAATGTTGACCTTCCACCCACTCACTCTTACCAATGGTGCAACTGTGTGTAATCATCCATGAAGCCTACAGAGATTTCATTATATTTCATTTTAAACATCATAAAGTCTGATATGGTTTCGTATCATGTGCAGTACAGAAAAATATGGTTTCGTATCATGTGCAGTACAGAAAAAAAAGGCGCAACTTTGCCAAAGTCATTTTGCCGAATAACTTTAGTCAGGACTGAAATCCCCAGTGTGTGAACAGTATAAAAGCATTTATTCACACAGAGCCTGGCCCTCCAAGGTATTCTGACCTTCTTAAATGAAACTGAATTGAGGAAGAGCTTGTACTGAAAGCAGCGAGCCTCACCAAGCAGTCCTATAATCCCTCAGAAATCGTTCTTTGAAAATCCTGTTATTGCAGCAGAGCAGGTTCAAGCCTGGTCGGAGCAGTTACAGTCATGTGAAAAAGAAATTACACCCTGTTTTGCATTCAAAGGTTTTACATGTTATAATGTGTTTTTTACCAGGTCTTCAAGTCAGCTAAAATCAGTCTAAGATAAACAAAAACAAATGACAGATTATAATATTTTATGAACTAAAAATAATTTAAAATGCAAAAGTAAAGTTTGAAAAAACTAGTTACACTGTCATTGCTTCTTCAGGAACTAACAGGGCAAGTGGCATCCAGGTTTTTTCTAATCAAATGCACTACGTTAATTTATAATTAGCAAGTATAAGCACATTTATAAATACAGAAATTTGTGAGTTTGCTTGTTTAGTCTGTGTTATTATAAAATAAAAATGGCCAAGGTGGAAAGACATCAGCAAATAAGGGCAACATAGCCCCTAAAAAGAACAGTGGACCCTACACAGCAGTATATGCAAAAGAAGTGCAGAAAAAGAATTATTAGAGGCCACTACTAAATTTTGATAGATTTTTTTTCCACTGAGGGCCCAATCAAGCCTAGTTCGGCATCTGTCATGTGTTCTCCCTCTTCTCTGAGCTCTCCGGCCAGTAAAAGTCAGTCTTGCTTTGTTGCCTCTATATCTTGTCCTCATCTCCTCTGTAATGCTCTCTTGGGTCTTGCTGGATGAGCTATGTTGCACAGTCAAATCAGTCGTTGTGTTGACATGCAGTTGCTGGTGTGATGCGCTGCTGTAAAGCAAAATGAAGCTGTAATGTAATGCTTGGTGCAGGAAATAACAGTCGTTAAGTGCAGTTGTTAATAATGCCAAATTGATCACATACATATGGTTTATGAGACCTTCTGCATCATTTTATGGTAAAAGCTATGGTATCATTTTATGGTAAAAGCTATGGTATCATTTTATGGTAAAAGTAAAATAATGCAATATGGCGCAACAATAATTTTGACACATAACAGTAATAAATGTTAAATATACCAAAATTTCTTTTGTCAATTGTTTATTTACATTTGGTAATTGCTTTAGAGGTGGTAGTGGTATAATTTAAATGCTTTATTTTGCAAAATTCTTGCGTGAAGTCTAATACAGTTGTGGTGTTATGAAGGAAAGGCAGAATAATCAAAATATTTATATAAAAAAGTGCAGTTCACATAATGATCACGATGATCAAGATTTGAAAAAAAAATATCCTTGTTGAAAGATATTAAATAAAAGTAAGTGTCTTACCTCTAATGCTCAGTCTTTGACGGAAAAGTAAGATGTGTCTCTTTCTCTCATGGCTCAGCTGGTGAATTTTAACAAGGTTCAGGATTTCCAGCTTGGAATGTCAGATGGAATGTTTTTAAAGTCATCATTCAGGCATTGTTTAAAACCCTAGGTTTTAAATAAAAAATCACATATAAAGCTCTATTTCGTCAATGCATCTAAATCAATTCATGATAAATCATACCTTATGTCCGGGTCAACTGTATTTACTTTGTTTTCAACTAAGGTAGCTTTTTTTTGTACCCAGGCCACTTTGGTAAAGTAAAATCCGATAAATATCTCTTTGACATTAGATTCATATCATTCATATGTATCTGCTGCAGATTCAGACCCACAGCTTGACACCTGCACTTCCAGACCCCTAATGTTTTTGTGACAGTGCCACCTAACGGATGACAAGACTGCAACTGTTGAATCCGTGTACTTTTTCTTTTCTTTTCTTTTACACAAAATTCAAATTGTTTATTACTTTGAGAAAATAATGGCCTGTATATATTTTTTGTCTCATACTGTATTATACACTATGTTATTTAGCCTAATTATTTTCACGGCACCTCAGGAAACCTAAATCTGCCAGGAAAACGACTATGTTCTACTAGCATTGCTACACTGGCATGTGATGTACCTTTCCAACTATGATCATAAGTAGCGTCAAATGATTTCAAATTTTTCACAATAAAATGTTAAATTTGTTGCTAAATTCATGTGGCATTCATCCTACTTTTACGTCACTAATATGAGTCAGACATAACCATAGGGAGGCGGGACATGGTAAGCTGGACACCGCGATGTTAAATCCTGCATTTTTTCAGCTCTGATTGCACAATTGACTGTTAAACACACACTAACAAGCGTTGGATCCACAAATCTTTTTGTATTACTTGGTTTTTGAAGCACCTTTTCTTTTAAAATACCTTCCATGTTATGTAAGATTGCTAACACTGGAGTCTGATGGCAATTCTGTTAAATTATAATGTAGAGAACCATGCCAAGAAATATGTTCTCAGTAAAAGGTCCGAAATGAGCCTAATGATTTGCAGCCAGAAGCCAATATGATTTCAGCTTATTTGCTTATTTCTAACAAGATTATTTAAAATTTTATTTTAATTTTGCACTTGGATGTAGAAGTTGCAATCAGGTAACACTCTGGCCTTTTGACTTTTTAAATCACACAATGCATAGAAAACACATACACACACACACACACACAAGATACCCTTTTCCTCTCTGCCAGGATGAAAATTGTCCCATCAGTGAACTCAGGGATAATCATTTGTTATGCCCTTCATATGTTTTAAGATTCCAATTAACTTGAACAATTATTAGAGCAAGTGAACTGGAATTATCAGACAGTGATCTATACTATCTTTGTGAATATACACAGTTAGGTATAATTTTGGAAAAGTGGTTTCATCCATTCAGAAGAGTTACATAGACTTGCAAAAGTGATGACAAGTTGTTCTGACGCTGCTTGGCAGCATGTGATAGCCCAACGCAACTAAGACACTCCGTGTGGCTTCTTCCTCTAATTTGCCACCTCTTGGTATGTCTGACTCCACTGTGTTGCTCTGTCTCAGCTGTTCTTGTCTTGTCACTTGTTAAAATCAGCTAAAAATAAGTTCTAGTGTTGTTGACATTAGTCAAACACTTTTTTAAAGGAACTTCAGGGTTTTCAAATAATGGGAGTGTATAGTCCCAGCTCTGTTAAATATGAAAATATCAAGGATGAAAAAGCTTCTGAATTTAAACTTTTCTCTCAGTTATGACATTTCTTGCACTCATTGTTATAGCTGTTCATACAGGAAACATTGTAATTATAGATTGCTTTGTGGAATTTTTTAAATTACGAGCAACCTCAATAATATTAAATCAATTGGCAAGAAATTTTTTACTGACATTTATTGCTCCTTTGTGGATGATTCTGCCTAATTTTTGCCACCCCATAGTTTGTGATTAACCTTTCAAACAAGCTGGGGATTTGTTGTCATTAAATTAATGTGGGTACATTTTTAGTCTTTAATGCTGTTACATTTCACAGATTATTTCTTTTCTTTCCTTTTTTTTTAAAGCCATCATTACAACCTAAAATTACTCTCATTTGTTGCAAAGAGAGCAAAGATGTTCCAAGAGACTTCATGTTCTTGCCAAAACAGTACATTGCTATTCCTGCCACCGCCATGACTGCAGAAAGTGTTGTACGTTGCAGTGTAAGCAGTCAACAGATGGATGTTGCCTTGGCCAAGGATGTGCTTGTATCTTTTAAGACAGAAACACAAACATTGTAAGCATGCTTTCTATTTTTTCTAAATAAGTAAATTATCATATGTATAATTTATCCTTTATAATGATTAATTTTTAAATGTTCCCCTCAAAATGATGTGCTATATCTATGAACATTTAAAAAAAAAACCTCTATTCATTAAAGTCACATTTAGACATTTTTATTGGTGTATATTTGTAAGTTCTTACTCTTCTCTCTTGAGGATCAGAAGGCATATTAATCTAATCTTCTTATGCACTGCCATGGCTGTGTTTATTAAGGTCTTCACCATCTTTACTATTTTTGGTAAACCTAGTCTGCAAGTGCAAAAATGCTTGAATAACCTCAGCAATGTTAAATGCTACCTTTTACTATCAAAGTATGGATACGGCAATGTAACATTACAAATCTCTAAGTAGAAACATAAGAAAAACTTTTTAAAAAAGAAAAGAAAATTACAGGAGCAGTCAAATGGTCTGGATTTCTATTTAATAAATTAATACAAATAAAAACAAAGCTTTGTTCTTTGAGGTTTGTGCAGTCAGAGGAAACAAAATAAGTTTTTTCAATTAACATAAATAAAAAACAATGCAAAGTTTGTCCAGTGATAATCTTTAGTTTTTTCATTCATTTTTTAAAAAAATGTTTGTTTTTTTGTTTTGTTTTTTTTTAAATTAAAACATTAGTTAGGCTACTGTATATTGTTTCTATAAATCTTCTTATGTGCAATGAGATATAGAGAGCAATATCCCATTTTGCTTGCTGGAGTAGTTTGTTTGTGCATGCTGAAGGGATGCTGGAGGGCCTTTTGGATCCTTTCTAACACAAAACAAATGTTCCTTTCCAGGCAGGTGTCACAGCAACCCAAACTGTTTTGTTTTAAAATCCAGTAATCCAGGAAAAAGATGCATCAACTTCTATATCTATTTATCTTCTGGATAGAAAAATATTATGACAAAGTTTTTAAAGTCCAAATCTATCCATTTATCTGTATAGATTAGGTTATCTTTATTGTTAATAACATGACAAAATTCATGTTCATATTAAACTAAACCATAGATAATGTGCAGAGGGGCAGTACTAACAGTGACATTCATGCAGGGACCATTTTTCTGATATTTTAAAAATAATTACAATTACTTGCCCTTGCAGACAAGGATTGTAATTTTTTCATCGTACTATAATTCAGTAGAATCAAAAGCTGTATGCTCCAACTCTGTCCATCTTCATTGTTTTTTGTAAATCTGAATACCACTTTGTTATTGTTGTCTGAAAAATTATACAATGTTTTGAGTAAGTGTCTAAATATAGATCAGAGGTCCAAAATCAGTCCTCAAGGGTCGCTGTCCTGCAGGTTTTTAATCTATCCCTGTTCCAACACGCCTGACTTTCATTAAATGGATCCAAAAGCCAATGAAGTTCTGCACATTTATTGAATCATTGGGGTCAGGTGTTTTGAATCAGGGATACATGGAGAAGCTGCCAGATTGTGGCCCTTGAGGACTGGAGCTGGACAGCACAGATATAGATAAACACAAAAGTACACCAGCTATGGACAGTGATGGTCACATGGCATATGATCAACCTCTTAACCTCTTGTCTCCCTTTCATCCTGTTTATGAAAGACTGATACATTTTTATGTTTCAGCTTAACATTTTGGCAACATTGGTATCACATTCCTGCTCCATGTCATCTTAGAGACATCAAAAGAAAATTCAAAATACCATGGTAGCATGTTAACACTTCTTTAGTTAATTTCCCTTGGAACATAAGTAGACTCTTTTCACCAAAGTTAACCCAACAAGTTAATGGAGTGAAGAAAATCCAACAGGAGCTCCAACCAACATATCTAATAAAGCAGGATTTGATTGGTGTTTTCAGGTCTTGGTATTGACAAGTGTTCCACTTTTGCACACACAAGTTTTTTTTCCTACGTTATTGACAATGTTATAATCAGGTTATTGATCCACTTATAATATATGTTTTATGTATAATTTTCATTGAAATGTAACACTGAGTCTGGCACAGAAGTTACATTGATATTGTAGTGGTTGCTCCCTTGAAACATAATTGGAACCATAAGAAGTGCAAGTCATCTCTGCTTCCGTACAAATCTAATTTAAAGGTCATATTCAATTATGCTCCTTGGCAGCTAAATTGGTCTCTTCAGGGTCGAGCTGGTCCAGAGATGATTGACTAAAGCAATAATAGAAAAGCTTGCCATGTCTTGTAAGGAAATTGAAGACTTATTTATTGCAAAGAGCACTAAAACTGAAAGCAAAATGTGACCATTAAAATGGCTTCACGAGGTGTTTGAAATGTTAGTGGTACTGTAAATGTGAGTGGGAAAAAAAGCAGTAAAAATGGATGCATTCTGAAAAGTGGGATGATAAATGACCAATTAACCTTTATCAGTTACAAGACTATTTAATTAAAGCATTACATTTTCAAGATAATAAGTTGATCCAGTTATTATTGATGATAAGCCGGCTTTTTAACCTGCAGGGGCTCTTAGTTCTGCTTGGATACTGAAACGACATCTTTTTTTGTTGTTGTTTTTTTTGTTGAGGGCACTTTTCCTTAACTGAGAAATAGCATATTTTGCTTATGAAAAAATGATAAATTCACAATGGGATAATGAAACACAACACTCTCTTCATTGCATCATGACTGTTTTAAATCACAAGTCATAACTGATGAAACTAAATTAATTAATGTATGAGAGCTGAATTTGAAATATTTTGTTTGGTGATTAGACTCCAGTTCACCTTGTTGGAGGAGTAAAATTGATAAATGAAGGGGAAAGGATTGATAGGTGGTGGCAAATACTTGAGATGTGGCTCTTGTATGAGAAAGAAATGAAAATTGAGGTGGGACAGCTTAAAAAGTAGCAGTTAAAAAGGTCACAGGTTCTGAGACCTGTGACAGTAGAATTTAAGGGGACATTCACACCAAGAAAATCCAGGGAACTCGGTTTGATAAGGTGGTGAATGCTAGAAAAATGTTGCACCTTTTTTCGTTTGAACCAGACCAAGCTGCCAGCTTAACCCTACACTGTTGTAACAGCTGCTTGCTAGCGATGATATTATCCAAAATTACCTCTTACCAAGAAAAAAAAGAAAAACAGGATGAAGAGAGAACCTGCCTCATTTATTGACCCAGACCAAAAGATGAATATTAGGACTGGGTGATATTGCAGATTTTTGTATTGATCTGTCCTTGAAAAATAAAGAACAAGTGTTGCCATTATTGATACTTTTTACTTGACATTTAATGAACTTTTTTTTAATGATTTCACTATTATGACTGGTCATGATTATTATCAAAATTAAAAATTTTTTTTAGTCAAATAAAACATTTTTAATTAAACTAAATGGTAGGACTGAGAAAATTAATTTTAAGCTTTTTCTTTGGTAAACAATAGGGCTGCACGATTCTGGATTAAATGAGAATCACAATTTTTTGCTTAGAATTGAGATCACGATTATCTCACGATTTTTTTCCAATATAAATATTTTTTGCACGTATTACCAGCACATCAACTTTGCAACAGCTGACACTGAACATAAAAACAATAAATGTCTCTTTTGTCTTCTCTTACACACACAACCTTTGAATAATTTTAAAAGTAACATTTTTGAACAATATTTTTTCTGTGCATAAGGTGATGAGAGTATGTTTTTTAAAATATAAATAACAGGAGGGTTTGACATGAAGCTAGAAATTTCACACAACAGTCCTTTGGTTAAGTTTGATTTTTGATTTATTTGATTTATTCTGACATTTAACAAAGGAGGACAAAAGTCATTCATGCAATATGGGTCTAAAGGTATTTAAAATCTACTTTTTTAAAGTGATAGCCGATTTCAATGGCATAATAATAAAAAAAAACTTAAAAAAAAAAACAAACAAAAGAGTTTATTCATAGTACTAAACATGTTTAGGGTGGTTTTGACTCATCTTTTGTTTCTTCCACATAATTATTTTCTCTCTTACAACGTCCATTACATCATACGCATACGGCCAATTATGCAAATTAGGCGATGACGTCATTCAGCGACTTCTAGCGACTTTTAGAACAGCCAATAGCTACTTTCTTTACTTTGAACCAGAAAAGTGACCCAAAAGAGACACTTTGGCAAAGTTACTTTGTTTTGTTGTTTGTTTGTTTGTTTCTTGTAGTTTTCCTACCTTTGATCTGTTTTTAGTCAAAGTAAAACATGAACATGACTTGTGCAGGTGTTCTATCTGCTCCTCCGACGGCTGGGAGTGCTTTATGTTGGGACGGTCTCCCGCTGCTTGTTCGTGACAGTCACTGCTAAACAATATGTGCTTTCAAGTCAGTCGCCAAAACACCAGATAACTCCAATAACTCCAGTAAAAGTGGTTAGATTTGTCGCTAGTCGCTTTTAACAAAAAAAGTCGCCAGATTTAGTGAGAAGTGGCCAAGTTTTTTTCCTACCAGCCAGCATCTGCGTCACGTGGTATAAGGATCCACTGTTGTCACTTGTTGAGGGAGAAAGAGGGAGCGCTTGTTTTGTGCAGGTGATGTCTCAGTTTGAAATGCGGTACATTCGTGGTCTTTTTTTTCTTTTTTAAATCATCATCATTTGAAAATGAGCTCGTATACGAGTATGAATCGAGATTGCGATTTTTTAACGATTAATTGTGCAGCACTAATAAACAATACAAAATAACATCAGCAATATAACAAAAAACAAAGAAAAAAATTCTGTTATTC
This sequence comes from Telmatherina bonti, assembly GCF_933228915.1. Lineage (NCBI taxonomy): Eukaryota > Metazoa > Chordata > Actinopteri > Atheriniformes > Telmatherinidae > Telmatherina > Telmatherina bonti. The sequence goes on along the minus strand of NC_136620.1, from coordinate 24,367,820 downwards.
CCTTTAATCACACATAATTTTTTCAGAAAAATAAAATTAACAGTTAGCAAATTAGCGCAACCAAAGCTAAACCTATTTTGGCTTTTTCCCCCCCTTTTTTTTTTTTTTTTTTAAACCCAAAGCTCACTGCAATAAAAAGTATTGATCTCATCACTCTGACATCAAACAATGAACATACTAGCTTTGGTAATGATAGTATCAATTTTTGGATCCATCTGTGCAGCCCTAATGGACGTCCGTCCACTTCGTCTAACTCATACACTGCAACACCAAGTTTATGAATTCTTAGGTGTTATTTTGGTGATAAAAACTAATACAGTTTTCACAACAACATGCCCAGTTTAAGTAATAGTAGAGGCAGCAAGCTATTAATAATATTCTTTACATGCTCTATGCCACTTACTCTCTTTTCTTTACTGGATAGTTCTGCTTGCTTTCACACTGAGAGTGAACCACAAAAGGGTTCCTTTCAAGTGAACTAAGACCCCTGGTTTTCAAGTGAACAAAAATTCTCATATTTGGTCTGCACCAGAGTGCCAGTGATCATTCACACTGTTCCAAACAAACTATCGTTGAAAGTGGACCAGGGTGTTTTTAAAGTGGACTAAACTTGACCAGTGTGAGTAAACCCTATGTATAAGGGGAGTTTTACAGCAAGGGAAAAAACACTAAACACTAAACAAACAGACCACATATGAGATGAAAGGCTTGTATTACTGATGGTACCTATAATCATCAGAAAAAGAAAGGCAAATTCTGGAAGCAGACATGACACCATGACAAAACAACTCAAAATCTACAGTGGACTACCTCAAGGTGTCTGAACTGAGGATCTTATGGTCCTCACAGTCGCCCTTTTTATGGGAGGTTGTGTCTGCTGCATCTCAGGAACTGAAAGCCATTTGCAGGAAAAGTGACTGAGCATGGCCTAAAGGGGTGCCAAAAGACTCATACATGCTACAAAACAGTGTTAACAAGCTGCGGTACTTGCCAGCAGGGGTGTTACTAAGTGCTGACCAAAAGGGTACTGAAACCTTTGCTTCAGACCCCATTTTACTTTTATTATCTAAAACAGTAAAGTGAAATATTGCATTGACCTTGTCCCTTTTCTATTCAATATAATGAATAGCAAAGAGTGCCGTGGTGGAGGTAGGAGGGGGATCTGTGCTGTAGTGCATCTCTTTTCACATTTTTCTTTTATATAACTTTCAGACCCTGTGATATCTTGTCGACTGGTGACCTGATTAGGAGGTAACCAACCTCTTGCCAGCTTATTGTTGGGATAGGCTCCAGCTTCACTGCAACCCTTAATTTGAATAAATAGTATTGATAATGAATGAATGATAACTTTGTGACTCTTTCAAATGTAAGAAAAAGCAACGCAAAAGCATCCCTTTGTAATATTTGCCTTAATTTAACTGTAGTCAGTCGATTCATGATCACAGCGTTATCAGGTTAATCAGAAACATAACAGTGTTCACAGACACAGTATAGTGTCAGGTACTGCATCACTGGCCAGAGTTGCAGAATCTGTAATACATCTTGCTGAAAAATGGTAATGTCTTTAACAGATATTTCAAGTTGAGATAATTTTGAACATGTCAGGAACACCTTTGTCTCTAAATGAGAACTGAAAATATATATTGCCAGTCTCTAATAGGTTTGCCATTTGACTCTACTGACTGACTCAGCATGTCACGATCGTTTGTTAGAGAAAGAATCATTGTTGTTAGTGTCAGCTTGAACTGTGGGGGTCGAAACGCAGTCAATGAGACTACTTGGTCTTGACATTTGCTATACAAAGCTCTTCTGTGTAAACCCCAGTAAGTCAGTTCTATCAGAAAGTGGATCTATTGATACGTGAAGAATGCTGAAACCAGCATGCACCAACAAGAACTAAACTAGGTTGATTATTGGTTTCTGTTGCAACCATTTATCTGCCCCTGTGCGAGTGGCAATTATTTCCCAAAGAACAGGCTGACCTGGGTCTACATTCAGGTCTGGTAGGTCACAAACATCCACACAGAAACCTGGGCGTGATGGAGCATCAGTGCAAGGTCAACATCCATAACAAATCTCCTGTCAGATGGACTCACATTCCACTGACTAAACACAAAGGGCAGAATAAACATCTTGTCGAAAAAACTTCAACATTTTAAAACACAAATGATTGTTCAAGTTCATTCAAACATGATGACTAAGGGTTGTTTACACAACATTTCCATTCAAAACCAAATTCTTCCTTTTGTGAATTTAAAAAAATCAGAAGAGTGAAAACTTCCTTCATACTGAATGAAAATGCGTACAGGAATAGAATTGATGTGGTGTGCATGCATGGCCTGTAGTAGACGGCGAAACTTTAAGACCCCATATTGGGACAGTTTTCAGGACTTGCATTTTGAGGCTGCAAGACAATCTATCTGATAAATCACAGGTTTACATTGCAACTCTATCCTGTTCCCTACCACATAAGTTTCTAACCTTAAAACTCTGCTTTTGACTCTTTTCGAAGCCACACTGACTTTCATTATGTACATTCTTGATGTTGACTTCCCAGCGCTGGAGGAACCACACATAACAACATTGTCTGCAATCCTGGAGCATCACTTGACAGATATGCTTTGTTTTACAGCATTGCATCACATACCAACAACTGAATACTAACACACTGGCTGTTTTTGAACAGTCACCATGGCTGATTAACTGATTTACTACCAAGCACCAAAGTGTGAAAATCTGGTCAGTTCATATTACCACTTGAAAAGAACAGTTAAAAAAGGTGGTTATGAAAATCCTCAACTTAGGATGCTCATAGGATCTCTATGGCTTGTAATTGTATTGTCTAATGAGTTGTTAAATAAACCGGTTTTTCTGATTAAGCATGCTGGAGTGCAAATAAATGATCAACAGGCTCAACCCAAAGTTTAGATGAAGACTTGCCTTTACCTTATGTCATGGTTTGTAAGTTAGATATTTTATCAACCTTACTTTTAAAAAAACTAAGATCTTTTTAATACATTGTGAAATCCAGAACATTTCTGGACATTTATTTTATGTTGGAATAAGACACCAAAACAGCCCTAAAAGTATGAAGCACTTTTTTTTCTTGTACTAAGTGGTAGTAGCAGCACATTTGGCTAACTGTAGGTCAGTGAGCTGTGCAAATACAATGTTAAATTAATAAAGACCATTTTTTTAAAAACATGTTGACAAAACTAGTAACTGCTTGGGAATCATATACATTGAAATACAATATATGAGTAGAAGAGAAGCAAATTATGTCAAAGGACAACACAGACTTATATCAAGCAAAACTATAAAACTAATTATTCTCTTGCATTACAATCAGTTTTATCATTGTAAACACACACACAAAAATTTAATTTCTAAAGCTGAACTGAACTTTTCATAGAAAAGTATTGTGCGCTACAGAAACAGTCCTTCAGACAAGTATTGCGGGTCTGTGTTTAATTGTGAAGTTACTAAATCATCCCAGACAACTAAGGGCACATAAATGTATGTCCAATATGAAGTTTCAGGAAAACAGATTTAACTTATACCTTCCAGGTGTGATCTGTTTGGTTGCCTGTTCATCCTGCAACAGGAAAATTTTTGGTAACAGAACTGACAACTTAGTAAAATGCAGGAAATTCACCCCATATAGCTTTGCATAACATTGGGATAAGTCATTTATTCTCAATGAATGTGTATTGTTTCTTATTACACCAATACACAAAGAGTAGCCTACCTTAAATGTCAATACAAGTACAAACCACTGATATATATCCTAAGCTATAACAGTATTTATTTGAAAATACTGGTCTGTGAAGGTTTTTAGACTCAATATCTGAAAGAGAAACCGGAGATTAGCTGTTGTGACAACTGAGTCGTCAGTTCTTGTATGAACCGATTCTCCAAATAGCGGCAAGATTGCTTAATTATAGATTGACTGAGGAAGCACACAGCCTGCTTCCACACAATCTGGATTTTAGTCTAACATGGGTCCATGCTGAGACAACCATGTTAAAATCACTGGGTGAGATAAATGGTCTCCCCCAGAGACAGATTGCTAAATGTTAAATTTAGAGCACTTTGCCACCCAATCACTACATTCCTGTATGAGAGCAAAAAAAAAGAAAAAAACCTTGTAATGTGTGCTACCTTAACTCTTCAGGAAGCACAGAAGCAATTATTCTTTTTTTAGACTTTTGACAAGTTGCCGTTTAGGTTTCTAGGCAGCTTTTTGCTCCCAAAATAAGGTGCAATGCTATTTGTTAGCCCTCGTGTGGCTGTAACTGCAGAAGAATCAATCTTGTCCATCTACAAGTATTTACTGAGCTTATCAAACTTGCCCATGCCAAAAATGCCCACAACAACAACAACAAACACCTCATAAATCCCTAAATCTAAAACCTGACCTTGTTGGACACAGGTCATCCCCCACTTTTTAGTTTTATTCTCTGAAATTAAGGAGTGTCCATTCAATTAATGGAAGTAAATGTAGTTTGAAAGTAGTGGAAGTAGTCTGTGAACATGCAGTTGAATGAATAAACACTCTTGCCATCCTGTGTTATGATAAAAAAGAGTACATGCTATGATCTGCTCCATCTGCCGAGAATATCAATGCAATGATGTCTTTAAATATTAAGTAGTTCTTATCATGAATTAGAGTTTTAAAAAGGAATGTTGTTAGCTTCCTAAACTGTATCACACTAGCTTGGAGTTTTACACATTTACATTTTTCACTCATCCAATTGTTCTTTGTTTTTTTTTGTTTTTTTACCCACATATGTGTCATTCTATTATGTTCGGAGTCTCATTAGTTTAGGAGTGAATGGTGATGATGTATGTCGCCAGTAGGTTCCAGCTGTGAACATCACAATCATTTTTGGATGGATTTTCCAGTTTATGAAAAATATCCTCTATGACTCCTCCAACAACTTGACTTGTCCAGGCATCTTTACTTGTCACAGATGTGTCTCTTTTTCTTTTTTTTTAATATATATATATATATATATATCAGTGGCTCCCAACAGTCTTTTGAGGAAATTACTTTTAATTGTGGGGTAAATATAACCCGGTCAGGGCCAGTTGTGTGGAGTCATACAGCAACATTTTATATAAAAGTGTTCCTTCAAGGAACTATTCAGAAACTATATATATATATATATATATATATATATATATATATATATATATATGTATATATATATATATATATATATATATATATATATATATATATATATATATATATATATGTATATATATATATATATATATATGCATATATGTACTCTTCTTTCCCTGGTAGTAATATTATCACAGGTTAGCTATCTTGCTATGTTGGGCCCACACTCAGGCATTTTTCTGTCGACTTATTGACCGACTCTAATTATGTGCAACTAGACAGTCTATAGCTTTCCTTCAGCCGATCTCTGGACCGCTGCTCAAACATTACATTTCTTGAGAGGAAATAGAAATTCAAAGATGCAATAGAATAATGCCTTGTCCCTGTTTGGTTGTGACTTTATGCAATCGAAAGCACTTTTAAAAAACTTTGAGGTATCTAACTAACAACTAACAATTGATTGATTTCAGACCAGCAAAACTTCAACAGTATGCCTGCTTTAACTTTTCAAAATCCCTTTTGTTTGCTTTGGCTGCCATCCGAGCATCTGAGCCAACAGCTCATTGACCACAATCTGGGCTGACTCCTCCAGCTTGCTGCCTGGGGTGGTCGTCTACCATCCATGCTGACATGCACAACTCAGGCTAACTCTAAAGGGTGAATGAAAAATGGGCAATGGAACAGCAGAGGTTTTTCTTCTCTCTAACCATTGTCCATACAGCGTTAATTTTTTTCTGTCTGTAAACTCCAGATTGAGAGAGAAGAGCAGTTTCTTCCAAGGCTGTGACTGATTGATACCAGCATGAGAGCTTGCTTTCTTTCTTCTAATTATACAATGTGTGTACTTTTATTTAGGGTAGTTGTAGTGTTATTTCATATTCTGCAAGCAATGAAACAAGTATCTACCAGATCAAAAATGCTTCTGTTTTGGAAGCAAAAAATGTGCTTATCCCAGTTGCTAAGAAACTGCTGATATGTTCATGTTGGACACTGGTAATTACACGACTGGAATGTGATTATTTCTGAATAATTTATCCAGCACATGATGGATAGATGAACACAGGGAATGCTGTATCCTTCACAAGAGTGAGAACTAAAGTAAATACAGTGTGGAGGAGTCAATGAAGACATTTGGAAGATTTCCATCTAAGTCAAATCAAAGACTGACTTACATGATTTCAATAAGTGCAATGAGGATTTTAACCAGAAGAATGCTCACATCGGAAAATGACAGAGTACATGAAAATTTAGTGAGAAACCCAGCAGATATTGTAACAGATTTGACCATGATGAAGACAACAGTTGTCAGAACTTGTGAAGAAAGATTCAAACGTCTGCTCTGCTGTGTGAAATTACATTTGAACTGGCTGTATATCTTAATAAAAACTTTACAGATAAGGTATCTTACTTTTTTGGGTGCAAAATACATTAAATTTATGTTCTTATTCTATACACAGAAAATTGTGCAATAATTAGAGTAAATGAAAAAGTGTATCAAAAGCTTACAAAATAATATTTTAGTTGAATACAAAATAAAATCTTATCATGAAGCAATGCTTCAAAACTTTACGACATAACATTGGTTGATAAATCATATAAACATTTGACTGCTATTGTAGATACTGTATATCAAATATTGAAACAGAAGGGAACTGGTGTTTCAAATCATTAAGATTTGGCCAGATGTTTTATTAAGAGTTTATCTGAACAGTTTAAATGGGAAAGAAAGCCTGCAGAAAGAGATGATGATAATCTGATGTGTTTTAGATGCATGTTGCCGTTTTCACACAGGCTAATGTAAAAAACAAAAACAAAATTATTAAAGCCGCAGGCGGCATCCATCGGGTCTGAGCCTCATGCCGAAGACCCCCCCCCCCCCCCCCCCCCCCCCATCACCCATCATGTAACATGTTAAGCACCAAACAATTATGAATGTTATTAACTTTGATGCAGAACCACTGTAGTTTTTTGGAGATACACAATGTGCATGAAGTGAAAGAATGGGCGTAAACACCAAGATGGCGGACATCCGGTTGCCATGTCAACAGGTGCTTAATAGACTTTTTTTCTCGTTTTGGAGTGACACACGTGTGTTTTTGATTTCGTTGTCCTACTTCAAAGTAGACGTTAGGACAAAAATAAACATTTCAACAACAATAGGGCCTGATCTATACTTTGTATAGCTCTGACCCTAAAAATAGCAAAACAACACAAAAAAAAACAAAAAACAGCAACAATAACTATGCACCATAATTGCTTTCAGATTACACGATTATTTAATAATTATGAAAGTGTTGCGGGACACTTCGTGCTTTTTTAGTTTCTCTTCAGTGAAAGATGTTAAGGATCCTGTGTTCACACTGGCAGTTCCCTGGTTGAAATATTTTATATTTCAGCGCACATAATCTGTATCTGTAGCTCATCTTTTCACTGATTTCTTTTGTCTTTGTGGAAGGATGTGAAACACAAAAAACAAAGAGTGAATTATCTGCAATCTAAAAGTTTCTGAAGATTTTCCAAATACTGACCAATTTATTAGCCTTGACATTTTTTTCAGCTAGTAACTAAGGTCATTTGCTTCAAACCTGTTAGAATAGCACATGTAAGAAGAGTAAATTGCTGTTTGATGCAGTAACTTCAATAGGACCATCCATCCATCCATCTTCTGCCGCTTATCCGGGGTCGGGTCGCAGGGGCAGCAGCCTAAGCAGGGAAGCTCAGACTTCCCTCTCCCCAGCCACATTTGCCAACTCTGCGGGGGGGATCCCGAGGCATTCCCAGGCCAGCCGAGAGATGTAATCCCTCCAGCGTGTCCTGGGTCTTCCCCGGGGTCTCCTCCCAGAGGGACGTGCCTGGAACACCTCACCAGGGAGGCGTCCAGGAGGCATCCTGACCAGATGGCCGAGCCACCTCAACTGGTTCCTCTCGATGCGGAGGAGCAGTGGCTCTACTCTGAGCCCCTCCCGGATGACCGAGCTCCTCACCCTATCTCTAAGGGTGAGCCCGGCCACCCTGTGGATGAAACCCATTTCAGCCGCCTGTATACGAGATCTCGTTCTTTTGGTCACGACCCACAGCTCATGACCATAGGTGAGGGTAGGAACGTAGATCAACTGGTAAATCGAGAGCTTCGCCTTCTGGCTCAGCTCCTTCTTCACCACGACAGACTGGCACAGAGCCCGCATTACTGCAGACGCCGCACCGATCCGTCTGTCGATCTCGCGCTCCATCCTTCCCTCACTCGTGAACAAGACCCTGAGATATTTAAACTACTCCACTTGAGGTAGGACCTCACTCCCGACCCGGAGAGGGCAATCCACCCTATTCCGGCTGAGGACCATGGTCTCAGATTTGGAGGTGCTGATTCTCATCCCAGCCGCTTCACACTCGGCCGCGAATCGCTCAAGCGAGAACTGGAGATCACGACCAGATGAAGCCAACAGGACAACGTCATCCGCAAAAAGCAGGGACCCAATCCTGAGGCCACCAAGTTGGATCCCCTCAACACCTCGGCTGCGCCTAGAAATTCTGTCTATATAAGTTATGAACAGAATCGATCATAAAGGGCAGCCTTGGCGGAGTCCAACCCTCACCGGAAACGAATCCGACTTACTACCGGCAATGTGGACCAAGCTCTGACACCTGTCGTACAGGGACCGGACAGCTCGTACAAGGCGGTCCGGTACCCCATACTCCCGGAGTACCCCCCACAGGAGCCCCCGGGGGACACGGTCGAATGCCTTCTCCAGGTCCACAAAGCACATGTAGACTGGTTGGGCAAACTCCCATGCCCCCTCCAGGACCCCAAAGAGGGTATAGAGCTGGTTCCACTGTTCTGCAACCAGGACGAAAACCACACTGCTCCTCCTCAATCCAGGATTCGACTATCCGGTGGACCCTCCTCTCCAGGACCCCTGAATAGACCTTAGCAGGGAGGCTGATGAGTGTGATTCCTCTGTAATTGGAACACACCCTCTGGTCCCCCTTCTTAAAAAGGGGGACCACCACCCCAGTCTGCCAATCCAGTGGTACTGCCCCCGATGTCCACGCGATGCTGCAGAGGCGTGTCAGCCAGGACAGCCCCACAGCATCCAGAGCCTTAAGGAACTCCGGGCAGATCTCATCCACCCCCGGGGCCTTGCCGCCAAGGAGCTTTTTGACCACCTCAGCGACTTCAGCCCCAGAGATAGGAGAGTCCATCCCTGAGTCCACCAGCTCTGCTTCCTCATCGGAAGACGTGTTGGTAGGATTGAGGAGGTCTTCGAAGTATTCCTTCCACCGACCCACTACGTCCAGAGTTGAGGTCAGCAGCTCCCCACCTCCACTGTACACAGTATTGATGGAGCACTGCTTCCCCCTCCTGAGCCGCCGGATGGTGGACCAGAATCTCCTCGAAGCCGTCCGGAAGTCTTTCTCCATGGCCTCGCCGAACTCCTCCCATGCCCGAGTTTTTGCCTCGGCAACAGCCGAAGCCGCATGCCGCTTAGCCCGCCGGTACCCATCAGCTGCCTCCAGAGTCCCACAGGCCAAGAAGGCCCGATAGGACTCCTTCAGCTTGACGGCATCCCTCACTGCTAGTGTCCACCAACGAGTCCTGGGATTACCGCCACGACAGGCACCAACGACCTTGCAGCCACAGCTCCGGCTGGCCGCCTCAGCAATAGAGGCACGGAACACAGCCCATTTGGACTCAATGTCCCCCGCCTCACTCGGGACATGTTCGAAGCTCTGCTGAAGGTGGAAGTTGAAGCTCGATCTGACAGGGGACTCTGACAGATCTGACCGGCCTCCTCCCCCACCATCTGAGCCAACTCACCACCAAGTGGTGATCAGTTGACAGCTCCGCCCCCCTCTTCACCCGAGTGTCCAAGGCATGTGGCCGCAGGTCCGACGATGTGACTACAAAATCGATCATCGAACTGCGGCCCAGGGAACCCTGATGCCAGGTGTACATATGGACACGCTTATGTTGGAACATGGTGTTCGTTATGGACAATCCATGACGAGCACAGAAGTCCAATAACAAAACACCATTTGGGTTCAGAGGGGGGGACCATGCCTCCCAGTCACTCCCCTCCAGGTCTCACTGTCATTGCCCACGTGAGCATTGAAGTCCCCCAGCAGAACAATGGAGTCCCCAGAAGGAGTACCCTCCAGCATTCCCTCCAAGGACTCCAGAAAGGGTGGGTACTCTGAACTGCTGTTCGGCGCATAAGCACAGACAACAGTCAGGACCCGTCCCCCCACCTGGAGGCAGAGGGAAACTACCCTTTCATCCACTGGGGTAAACCCCAACGTGCAGGCACCAAGCTGGGGGCTGATGAGAATGCCCACACCTGCTCGGCGCCTCTCACCATGAGCAACTCCAGAGTGGAAGCAAGTCCAGCCCCTTTCGAGGGTACTGGTTCCAGAGCCCAAGCCATGCGTCGAGGTGAGTCCAACGATATCTAGCCGGAACCGCTCAACCTCGCGCACAAGCTCAGGCTCCTTCCCCACCAGAGAGGTGACGTTCCACGTCCCTAGAGCCAGCTTCTGCAGCCGGGGATCGGACCGCCAGGGTCCCTGCCCCTTGCTGCCGCCCAGCTGACATTGCACCCGACCCCTACGGCTCCTCCCGCAGATGGTGAGCCCACGGGAGGTGGGGCCCATGTAACCCTTTCGGGCTGAGCCCGACCGGGCCCCATGGGCGAAGGCCCAGCCACCAGACACTCGCTCTCATACCCCACCTCCAGGTCTGGCTCCAGAGGGGGGTCCCGGTAACCCGCGTCCGTGCAAGGGAACATTCATGCCCAGGTTGGTCGTCATCATAGAGGTCGATGAGCCGTGCTTGGTCTGGTCCCTCCCCTAGACACCTGTTTGCCATGGGTGACCCTACCAGGGGCATAAAGCCCCAGACAACATAGCTGCTAGGATCTTCGGGACGCACAAACCCCTCCACCGAGATAAGGTGACGACTCAGGGAGGGGTTCAATAGGACCTAGTCATTAATATATAACTGTTGACACTAAGGTCCTGGGAAATCATAAGAGCTTGAAAGCAAATTCTGGACCAGTATTTTTCCATTTCAGTAATATACTGTGAAGTATAATGCATTCAGGGTGGGAGGAATAGGGAAGTTAAGAAGTGCCCTACTTTTTCTGTTTTGCTCTGAGGTCCCTTTTCAAGTTCATTTGGCCATGAAATGAGTCACTATACCTTAAGCTTATTACTGCTCTACCTGTTAGTGTGTTATTCCACCAGTATATTGTCAGGCTGGAAATTATCATTATGATAATAATTAATGGTCAGGAGAGTTTTTTGTACTTCCAAAAATGAGTATTTTAAAGTGTCTTCAGGTTTTGTTTTTGTATAAAGAAAAAAGGTTGCTAAAAGGGTTTGAAAAGCCACCAGATGTTACTGCAAAACAAAAAAGCTTAAAGTGCAACAGTATAACCTTCTTTCTGTGCAGTTTCTGATATCCGCATTAATGGGAACTCTGACAAAGAGTTACAGGTCACCTTGTTTCATAACCATCTGCTTCAGCTGTAAAACCATAATCTTAAAAATTCTCTGCTCTGTTTAGTTTTTCTAAATTTTGAGTAACTCATTTGACTCATGCCGCCATTTTATAAAATTTTAAATAAAAAAGTAATGTTGCAATCTGGGCCCATATAGTAGTCCATTGGCACAATACTCTTTGTTTAGTCTTTTCAATTTAGACTACAGCACAATTAAGAAAAACGAATGAAAAACATGAAAAAAAGATGATTATCATATGGATGAAGGGGAAATACTGGACCACAACATTTGCTCTTTGTGTTACAGCTGGTTGACAATACTGTTTTTGAGGAAGTGTTTGCTGTCAAGCTCTCTGCTCTCTACCAGCAGCTGTTAATGGTAAACCTACATTACTGAAATGTTCTTGTACCAACTAGTGGAATGTTCAAAATGAACATACAAGCTAAATAAAATTTTTAATGAATATTTCAGAATAATTGAATGAAACACAGTCTGAATTACTATTAACCAAATCTTTCCTTATAAATATTTCATTGATAGAAATGAGTGAGCCTGGGTTAAATTCTTTCAATAAAATAAATGAAAAAATGAATGAATGAATAAATGAATAAATAAATAAATAAGTTCAAGCCTATCCTTTTTTTTTTTTTTTCTCTTTTTTTTTTTTTTTGTCTTGTCCAGCATTTAGGCAAGCAGAATGATGGTCTGGATGCTGTGTTCTGCTGAGCAAATTTTCTCTGCCAAGGGAAGCTTTATAGATATAATGATCCCCTTGACTTTCTGAATTTTTATTTTATTTCTATGTTTATTTTGTATTGTTGTTTGAATTGTAGAGTTTGTACTGCTGGACCAGAGAGGACAGACAAAAGACAGAAAGAGAAAGGAGAAGAAACACCTCATAAGAAAAGGGAAAGAGATAAAGGGAGAGAAAAGGGAGAGAAAAAAACAACAACTAAAAAATAACCCAAAAACAAAAAGAAAGAAAACAACCTACAGATGTATACATACACACATACAGGCACACACATACATACACATACATATACACACACGTATACACACATAATATATATATATATACACATATATATACATATGTACACATATACATATACACATATATACACACACACCTCTATGCACACACATACACACACATACATACGTACAAACATATACGCACTTGCCAGTATTAACACATATACATACACATACAAGCCAACTTTAGATCATAGTAACTAAACTATGAATCTAAAAAGTTAAATATAAATGAGAAACAAACAGAAATGAGAAAACTAGCTGCTGTTAGTGAATAAAACTGCGTGACGACTCGGTGACTGTGTCACATGCAGAACATGCAGAGTGGAACGTGTTCCGGAAAAGGTGATCATGCCAGTGTGACCCTTCCCACACAAAGGCAAGAGGCACGCCAGGAGTACCCCCGAGACCAGGGCCATCGGCAGCCATCCCCAGGCGCAGACCCCAACTGCCCCACCCCGGAGCCAGCCATGCACCGACCCAGGAGGAGGCAGAGGGGGGTCCCAGCCAGAGTCCCCCGCAGTCAGGGGGAACAGGCCCCAGCAGGCCCAGACCAGCGAGGACCGGCCCCGCCGGGCACCGGCCACCCAGGGCAGACAGAGCGCGGGCCCCACTGCCCCAAGAGCCCAGAAGCCACCCCCGCAGGCAGAGGGCCCAGCCCACACCGACGGAGGGCCGGGATCCCCAGACCGCCACCGAGCGGCAGCCAGGCCGCACCCCAGCGCACCAGCAGCGCTCCCCGAGCACCAAGACCCTCCACGCACACAAACACACGCACACACACATACGCACACACACACACACACACACACACACATGCACACACACACACACGCACGCACACACACACACACACACACACACACACACACACACACACACACACACACGCACATGCACCCACCCACCTACCCCCACCCACACCCACACGCTTCCACACTTCCTCCTTAAACACACCCTATACACCCATTCTCTTACACACGCTCAAACTCACACTCTCCTACCCCCGTTCTTTATACACACACACCCTCTCACACACACATCCCTGCTCCCTCTATAATCACCCATTCTTCCATACACGCATACCCCACTCTACACACACACATACCTCCCTACACCCCTCTATCCACATTCACAGTCCTCATTGTACACCCACCCCATCACTTCCCTGTACCACCAACATAACCCCACATACGCACCCCCACCCATCTGCATACACCCCCCCTTCCTCCTATCCCAGCGGCCATCCACTTTCCTAAATTCTTTCACCCTGATCCCCCCACCCCCCCTCTACCCTAACATTCAGTCACCACTTCATCCATTGGCTCATGCACGCCCTCACCTTTCTTTCCCAACGTGTCCCCTGTGAGATACCCCCGGGGGAGCAGGGGATAGGAGGGCCCCGATCAGGGCCCCACAACTACCCCCCACCCCTGTCAATGCCCCCCCACCACTCCACACATGCAGCCGATCCAGCACCACCCAGGGCCAGCAGCAGTCCCACCCCCGCCAGGCCAGCCCAGACCCAGGCCCCCTGAACAGCACCACTCCCCCGCCCAAACTCCTCCGGCACAGCCCCAGAAATAGGGGCGTGGCAGGACCCCATTGTCACCCCCTCCCTCCCAGCTTATGAATGATTGTGAAGTGTGTGTTGTTTGCAATTAAAATTGGGAAGAAGTAACCACATCATGTTGGGAGCGGGACCACCAAAGCAGCCCCGCCCACCGCACACTGCATGGCCCGCCCCCCAAAATATGTCCATGTGTTGTCAGTGTGTGTTTTTTGTGTTATGTTGACTAAGTGTAATTAAAACTGGGAGGTGAACCGATGCTGGGTGCAGCGATCGAAACCACCTTGATGGCCTCTCTCACCATCCAGATCAACGTGTCCACCTCCCAAGCCTATCCTTTGAATAGCTTCTTGAAAGGAATGGATCCTCAAGTACTGGCTCTCGTCTTTAAAAAAAAAAAAAAAGAGTATTTATTAATTTAGACAGTTTACCAATAAGGCCTGCTGATTTTTTTGTATTGTATTCAATGCCAGATGTAAATCCTAAATGAAATTATGAATCTATTTATTTGTTGTGGATAAAAACTATTATGAGGTGTAACACACTGAAAAACAACAGAGTTGAAGCTACTGTATTTGAAGTCCCGATAAAAAACCAGCCAGTGACATAATCTCTTTTCAAAGCCATTGGTTTTCAGGGGTCCCTGTTGAGAGTGTGTCTCCTTTGAACACACACCTCTCTGTCAGGGCAGACAGGCTTCATAGGCTACAGCTCGATGACTGGTGTGACACAACATGCACTTACATACTGGCCTGTCTCCTCTGTTGCCATTTTATTTTTGTTCGTCATCTCGTCCTGAATCTGTCTGTATCTCAAAGCCAATCAAAACAAACCAAATGGGATTTACTTGCAAAGTGATTACTTCATAGGGTGGTCATTTCCAAGATGTGCAAGACCTAAACCAATGATCCACTATGATGAAAGGGGGAGACATACTATTTTCTTTGGTACCTTCATTTCTCATATGCGTCTCAATTTTCCTGCATGCAGGATTGATCATAAAATGAATACACCTGTGGCTGTCTTTTTATTTTGTCGACCTAAAAAAATCCTTTTCTTTGGGTTTCATAGCTCATCCACTTTGCGATTGGACAGGGATGCTTGGTGACCTGGATGAAGTCACCTCAGGAAAATTGCAAAATAATAACATTTTGTTGTGTACAGTATATTCATAGCACAAACCTTTCACTGCTTGTAAATGTCATAGATGGCGTACTGAGGAGAATTTGGTGGAAGGTGCTGTGAGCAAAATTCTCCCTTTATAACTTTATCACTGAAGTCAAGAAAAACTGTTTAGAGGTTTGACAGAGGTTATTTTCTTGACCATTTCAGTGTATCCGGCCTGTTGTTTTTCCTTTAAATAAAACAAGGAAGGAATTTCTCGTTTATATTCTGGTACAAATCTTCTCATGGACTCAAGGGCAAATTGAATTTGATGTTTAAAGCTCAAAAACCTTATTCTCAAAAAGAAACTGTTTTCTGCCCTTCATTCTACTACCAGAAAAAAAAGAAGAAAGGGGAAAATGTGGCCATACTTGAATTTATGGCCGATATCGGAACAATGACAGTAGTTTTATAATCTATCAAACTATAGTTGTTTAAACAGTATCATCTGGGAATTACTCTGTAGAGATGTTGAAAAGGGCTTCGCTGGGGATTGGATGAATAACTGACCAAAGCAAATTTACACTAGTCAGATCAATGAAATGCTTCAAGAGACTTTTGCCTTTTTCAGCAGCTGTTTCAGTGTTGTCTTTTTTTGGACGGTTGACAAGTCTCTTTAATTTTTGTGTCTTTTGGGGAGGGGACTGCTAGTATTGTGTAATAAAGCAGAGTTTATGTCAGACTATGCTAACTCTTATGTTCCCTGTCATAAATAATTATTATGGAGATAAAGTATGCATTTAACAGGGAAGACTTTATTGCCTTTGTGTACATGTCGGGTTCTGGTCCAAAGGAACAGGGCACCATTGGTTCTCGAAAAGGCTTTAACTGCTATCCTCCCCCCGACTTTGCTTTATTCCATGTTAGTGAATATCAGCCCTTTGAAATCGTTCTGTTGGTTTTAAACAACTGTGTAACAACAAGATTGTTACCAGTGATAACTCTCTGTAGGCCTCTAACATCAGATAATACCTGACCAATCAGATGCTGACAGAACTGATTCTGATAGAGACTGGGAATGGGACATCACACTACATCACACTGCTGCAGGACTTGCAGGCATGCTGGCTGTCTCACAGCTTACAAATCTAGTCACATTTGGTTTTAGTGAACTTCTGTTGAATGGGTTTTTCAAGCATTGTGAGGACTTGCAAAATGGAAGTATTTTTTTTCTTAGTTTTCCACCTCTAAACAAACACTCAGTGTCCACGTGTTCGATGGCACATCACAGCACTGATTTAACAACATTTCAATGAGTATGTTTATTCGTTTGAGGGATTTTCACTGTAGTTAGCTTTAAACATCTATGAAGGTGGGACAATTGATTAGTTTATCTTACATTCTCTTTTTTTTTTTTTTTTTTGGCATTTTCCCTGTTTGTTCTGTAATTCCACAGTGTGATCTGTGTTGTCTTTCGACATTTCTGCGTGTGTTTATTTTGTCAAGTCAATATGAATTTGCGTTTACATTTTCTCCACGGTAACATACAACTGCATGGATAAACCTAATCTGACATGTAGGTTCCCAGTCAGACTAGCATACAATTCTGAGTCATGTTTGAGTGTGACTCAGACTGGTTCCCATCATTTTACCCAGGGCATTCACGGGTCACTGTAAGTATACCGTTAGTTACCTAGTAGTATGGTGTTGGCAGACTGTGGGTTTGACATTAGAGACAGTGCTGGACTAGTGTGTGGTAAAGTCAAAACACCGGGTTTTGTTTGAGGATGCTGTCAGCTTGATGCCATGGATGCGGAGGAGACCAGACAGATGGCACACCTACTGTTAAGAGGATGGTGGATTTGTATGCACTAAATGCACTATCACAAGCAGTCCAGTACTACAAAGCACAGTTTTTCCTTGTGAAGGAGAGAAAACTGTTACTTAAGAAGAATTATATGTGTGTGTGTTGTGCTCTGACCAATATGTGTCCTGTGTTATTTTGTGACCAGAAGTGGTCTTAAAACAGGACGCCGTCCTTTTGAAAATATCTTTGTGGTGGTGGTCATGTAGTTGAGCTTTGGCAGCGATTTTCGCATAATGTCAAAGCCAAGCCAAATAGGGGCAAAAAGAACATTTCAGATGTGGGCAACATCAGGTTTTTATATGCCTGGGTTTCGGCTGTCACACTCACATAGGGTCACTGCTGTCAGTAAAGGCCAAGTGTGGGCCAAAAGAACATTTTGGCCAATTTGTTGGCCACATCCGCTGGTGAACACTTGCATTACATCAATGCTGTAAGTCAATGTCAAATAGGGACCAGAAAAACATTTCAGTTACGGACCAAACCAAAACAGCAGGTGTGTTTTTTTGCTTTATGGCCATCATGATAACTCTTTTTCTTTTAATCTCTGAAAGCAGGCAAAATGCTTTTTTTTTATCTTTTGTTTTGTACCAAGACCTCCCGCTCACCTTGGCTTCACACATCTGAAGAAGCAGGCGGCTCTGTTAGAAATAATTTTATTCTGAGGAATTTTGGAAAAGGTTAGCCTTTGTTTTGTCTTTGTCAAATTAGCTTGAATTTGTCCATTCAATTTCCTTTTGTGTTCACACTTTTGTTCAAGCCAAACCACACTTTGCATTGCTTGTGTAATATTCCCAAATCAAGACCTTCATGCTAAAACTGCTGCTTTATCTTCTTTTCTCTTTCTTCTTTTTTCAAAGAAAACTCAATTAAAATATTTAATTAGAGACTTTGTAATTAATCGTGATTATTGCATTTTAATTGATTAACAATATTTGCCCCTAACAGGAAACTTTTTTTTATTGGTTTTACATAAATTAGATGTTAGTGAGCAGCTGAATCAAATAATGGATATATACATTAATATTGTAAATTCAAGCTCTAGTAATATCTGGAAAAACGCATTTAATTAAATATCTATTCAAAAGAGTAGAGAAAGGAATAGAAATTGTCCATGGCCAAAAGTAAACATACCTAAAGTCAAAGTGTAATTTTAAGTGCTGAAACTAATAGCTCCAACTGTTTTTTAATAAAAAGCTTAAAACGTCTTGTAACTTATTTATATATTTTCATCTAAACTCATTTATAGACATTCATATCCGAATGGTGGGGTGGGATCAGTCAGTGGGAAACTTTCCATGTTTAATTTTCAGTCTGATCATGGGACAGATGTGATCATCTCCTGCTTTGACTGTCATGGTCAGACACCAGGGTGGAGAAGTGGACCCAACTCATCATCCTGCTTGTTATCCTGTGCTACACCCTGCTATTTAAGGACAAGCAGGAGCTCCAGTCTTTGCCAGATTATCCTGCTTTGTTGTGTGGTAATCAGGCCTTCTAGTGACTTTTTGTGACTCCTTTCCAGTGATCACACCTTGCTTTCTTCTTACCTCTTCAGCGCTTCTGGACAACTCTTGGAAGCATTCTAAATCAGGACCTTTTCCTCTACCCACTATGCCTGCTATGTAGGCCTGCGTGCTCATCCTGCCTTCCACCAGAATTCAGTTACCTCAAATGGAGATCTCCCCTCAGTTATCCCTCTTTACCACTGGACTACATAGTAATCATAGAAAGTTCTCCCTGGCCCTGGTCCAAGCCAAGATCAGTGTTTCAAAATAAAACATTATTCTTTCCTCAACCCGTTGAGTTCTGCAGGTGGTGCCAATTGAAGCTCCAGACTCCGCCCTGAGTTCCCACAGCAACCTGCTCATTCCTACCTGAAACTCAGACACACACACACACACAGCAAACCATGACATTGACTGGTTGGAGCTGGGTGTTGCATGATGGTTTTGGGGAGGGAGCCTGTGGCAGCATCCACAGCTGCTCCCTGATTATAGTAAACGGTATGTGCTTTCATGTCAGTCACCAAAGTCTCCAACGATGTCAGAAAACCTTCCTAGATCTCTTGCTAGCTACTTGGAAAAAAAAAATCACTAGTAAAAACTCCTCAATATAGTACCAAAGTAGCTAAGTTATTAGCCAAGTCTGACCATGTGCATCAGTGCAATCTGTGTACCAGGAAATCATGTACTGACAAACATTCCATGCTGTTTGAACACACAAGCTCTGATTTAATGTGTTTAACCAGATAGTTTTTTAAATAAAAATACACTGAACAACTATAAATGCAACACTTTTGTGTGGTTAAAAAAATGAACACTCGGTTCATAGGCAACAGCTTTGGTGGACATTCCTGCAGTCAGCATGGCCACTGCACACTCACTCAAAACTTGTGACATCTGTGGCAAATGTGCTGTGTGATAAAATTGCACATTTAGCCGTGGCCTTTTATTGTTGCCAGCCTAAGGCACATCTATGCAGTAATCATGTTTTCTAATCGGCATCTTGATATGCCACACCTGTAAGGTGGGATGGATAATTTCAGCAAAGGAGAAATTCTCACCGACACAGATTTGTGAATAATATTGAAAGGAAATGTTCTTTTGTATATGTAGAAAAAGTTTTAGATCTTTGAGTGCAGCTCACAAGAAATGAGAGCAACCACAAAAGTGTTGCATTTATGTTTTAGTTCATTGTACTTAACTTGTTTAGATTTGCTGAATTTAAAATTGCTACACGTAGTATTTCTGTAATGTATTGCACAATAGTAAGATGTCCTGTACACAGTCTTGTTACCTTATAACGTCCAGTCTGTTGCTTATGATATAAAAATTAGTTTATTTTCAATCATTATGTAATCACGAATGATCTACTGACAATATAACATCTCATCAGTATTTACAACACTGCACATTGCAGTGACTCTGAGCTGTGACCTTGTAATGGTATGTTATCTTTGGCAGCAAGTGACAAGTATGTAGTGGAGCGGTGACAGTTTCAGCACTAGCTTTGTCATTGTCCTGGTAGCTCACTCAACTTAATTAGTTGTGGGGAAAGTGAGTGTCCTGTCCTTTTCAAGCAACTTTGTTGATCAAAGGCATTTGACAGCCTTGGTAATCTCCTCTGACTATCTAAAGAGAAGCACTTGCATCAAAGTGTAGTGGCAACTGACACGCACAAGGATTGTTATAACATGGCAGTGTAGTTTTTGCTCGACTTTCACTCATGTCTGAGAATTTCTCAATGTAAATTAAAGATTTTACTTACTTTTGTGTTTAAGTTTAGGGATTGCTGCTTGGTGCTACAGTGTGTGCTGTGGAATTTCAGGGTGATTTTACATAAAAACACCTGTTACCTGCTGAAGGCTAAGTGCTCAGTATAACTTCATGTGATAAAATGGGAGAAAAAGGCAGAATTTTACTACTGCAACCATTTCACTCAGAAGTCATCCACCAGTACAAAGCATTTGTAAGAGTTGAAAAGAAGTCTTTGTTGAATTAAAGAGTGTAAAAGTCAGCAATGACACTCTTTCAAATTCAAATTTTAAGACCTGAGTCATCAGTACAACACAATAGTGTGGTCTAAAGCTCTTTTGCTCTCCTTTGGCTTTTGGATCACTCCCAGACCCTTCCTCTTTGTGACTTTAGTGAAGCCTCTTGATGTGTCTTAAATGGATGTTGATAACGACAAAAAAAAAAACCTTTTGAGATTGCAGCTGCTTGTCCCTTGGGAGTTCTCATTTGGAAAATTTACGAATAAATTTGTGCTATGACTTTGTTTTCATACACAGAAACCTACAGTTGATCTGGTCCTAAAAGAACTGAGTTTAATTTTTAAAAAAAAATCTGTTTTAAACATTTTACTGGTCACTTTTGGTAGATATTTACAGATGGTGGAAATGGTGCAAAGTTTCAGGTAAGTGATCGATTATTGCAAGTGGATTATAACATGTAAATCAGCTCCCTCACAAGTAGCCCTGATAAAGTGTTTCTCTTTCAGCCTGTGTAAGCTGGTGCAAGATGGGTTAAAATGAGTGCTCTATGTAGACCATATGGAATAGCATTTATTTTGCACGTGTAGATGTCTATAACTGACCGAACTGATTTTCTGCATTAAGCATTAAGTTATACCACTGGTCAGCTGTCAAGTATAAGGTGGACCAAACACTGCCACTGATTGGTCTGCTACAGACCATGGTCTGCTTCCATGAGCAGTACTTTTAGTTTTATGCATTTTGGAAACTTGCAGGTTCCAAGTACTGCAATCCTTGTTTGTCATCTGATGGTTAAACTCCAGCTGCATTGGTAATATTATCAACTGCAGGAGTACTTGTTACCGTTTGCAAATTACAACAATCCAACTGAGTCGTTCACACCGAGATACTCCTCTAAACTCATGCTGCACTACTCAGATGAATCAGACCTTTTAAATAACGTTTCATTCCTCAACAGATGTGAATTTGCATCCACAATAACTAAAGGAGAAGACTAGTCACACTTCATCCATCGCTTAATGCAGGACAGCTGCAGAAACTTCTGCTTCTAGGACAAAACAAGAAAAGATGCCACTGCGTCAGATTCTTGCTGTCTTGGTTTGATCATATTTTCATTAGAACCTTTAACAGGTTTTTCCTCATCTAAATGCATGCTATTTTCCCATCCAGAGCCTGTTGTCCCATATGCACATATGTTTTGATTGTGTTTACCCTGTTTTGTGAAAAACTTTCTTAATAAAGACACAATGAGAAATGAAGTCAAAGTTTAAAAAGAAGTCTTTAATTCTGATCAGAATGGCAATAGCAGAAATATGCAGCAATTCCAAGGAGTGTTTCAAAGGTCCAATGGCCTGGTGACCTTTAATACAAAATGTTAGGTCTTATCTGGCCTCTGTCCTTGACTGGCACAAACATCACACTCAAGCCAGGCTCCCAAGGTCAGATCCAAGACACTTAGGATCCATAGTACAACACATTCTTAAGCAGATATGATGAGTGCATTATGTAAAAATAGTTGAGTAAATGTCAAAATACCATTACACCTAATACCATTGTCACTTCGCTCGGTCTGCTCCATTCATAGAATATTTCCAAAAAACCCCCCAAAAAAACAACTCTGTGCAAAAGTGACTAAATCTGTGCAAAGTATCTGATTTTAGATGGACAGAAAAACAGGGCACACATAATCTGTGTTTAGACAAAACCATGTTTCAGTTAGCCAAAAATCAGATTAAATCTTATTGTTGATTACTAGATACTCTCAAGTCTGCTGTTAAGGCTTCACCTAACTGCAGCTGATAATGGTGACGTTGATGCAGATCCTATTAGTTCTCAGTCATACATGACATAATACTTCTCAAAGTGAGTAAAATAGTGAAAACTTGTTTCACTCATGGGTAAGCTTGTTTAAAACCAACGGCCAGCATACACATTAAACAGCACACATACACAGCATACACATTAAAAAAGAATGGTGAAATGAAATTGCCTCGGTTGTTGGAACAATGCTCACACTCCTTATCTGCCAAAGTATACATGGGAGATCATTAAAAGTGGGAAGAGCGTCACATTTGCCAGACACCTCACAAAACTCTGAGACCATCTATTAGTGTTGTGCTACAGTCCTATCTCTTACCAAACAGTCAGTAACAATGTGCTTTGACAAAAATAGAGAACACTCAATATTCATAACTACTATTGTTTTTTTTTACGGTGTTGTTGGTGAAAGACGTTTCAGTCCAGTACTATACAGACACTTTAATGAACTTCTATAAAATCTCTCTTCTTTTTAAAAATAACACTTCTGTTCCCAGAAATGTGAGTACATTAGGATCTGCTGTTTTATAACAGGTTACTGAGGAGTCTTAAAATGAAGGCAGGAATAGCATGTGAAAACAGAATCATTAAAAGTTTCTGGTTCATACACACCTCACCCCGTATGAAGTAATCATACCTTCCAATG
This sequence comes from Telmatherina bonti, assembly GCF_933228915.1. Taxonomy (NCBI): domain Eukaryota; kingdom Metazoa; phylum Chordata; class Actinopteri; order Atheriniformes; family Telmatherinidae; genus Telmatherina; species Telmatherina bonti. Next base: position 24,344,655 of record NC_136620.1, on the reverse strand, counting down.
AAAGTTTCCTCACTGCCCGTTACTATAACCACCTGAATATGATCAGCTGCATTGAACTCCATGAGTATGAGTCATACCATGCCTTCTGCAATAAATGTTGTCAGTGTGTGGAATCTGACCTTTGAATCAGTCAAATCATTTGCAGATATTGACTCTTTGCAGGAAGACAAATACTTGGGGATGTTAATGTCTACATCAGGAAGCTAAAACTTGCCTTTCAGCCTCTGTGATTTAATAGACATCTTTTCATTGAGCAACGCAACAATAGCAAAAGAAAGTTTAGCAAAATGATGAAGACCTGAGCCGCAATTTGTTGTCATTGCTGGTCATATTTTTAATATTTTAACAATATTCTTTGGAGAAAAAAAAAAAGTTCTTTGTCATTTTGCAGATGTTTAATTGACTTACATTATTTGGACACTGATACAATAAAACTTTGAGTACTTCACATTATGATCACTAACATTAAACAACAAAATACATTTCACTTAAATATTGACAGTTTTTAGAGTCTTGTGATGTGAGTTTAGTGACACCGCCAAGTGTTGCCCATTAAATTATTTTCAGGTATGACGGTATGCATCATCATGGCAACTTGGCCCAGCATGCTTTTGTGAGACGGCACAGCAGGCAGTTTTTATTTTTTGTTTAAATATGTGCTTTCACAACTTGCCTTAAAATGACCTCCACAGTAATTAGGTGGGATGGTGGCGCACACATCAGAGAAAATGTCGCCAAGCAACATCACAAAGGTCATGTTTCAGAACAGGATTGCACAGATGTTATGAATCCTTGTTACTGATGCCAAGCTGGTATGTTTTGGTCCAAGTTTCAGTTATGAAAAGGGATAATTAATATTAGGTGGGGTTGTGTGTCTTATTCATAAGAAGTCAATGTCTTTCCTACAGTTGTCAATGGTCCAAGCGATTTTCTGTTTTTTATGATCAAAACAAACTACAAACCTAAAACATTACTTAATGATTTGGGAAAGAGCTCTATTATGGGTGGGCCCCAACACCTCCCTTTCAGACTGGATTCATGTCACATGATACAAAATATTGCAGTCTTCCAGATAATTCGGGAATTTAATGCTGTATGAATTCTGCATTTGAGAAAATGGAATCACCTCTCAGATGCAGATATGATGTGGTGTAATATTGACTTTATATTTGTTAAACAGCATTTTTTTTCCAATGTTACTTACTCCTTATAAAATTAGTCATTTGTTGGGGCTCTGTAAACTGTTCCAGCATTTGTTGATGAACATGTTGTGTTTATTTGCACATAGGAGGAGACTGATAGTAAACATACACTGCTTTGGTCAGTTTCAAACAGCTACTTCAGCTTTGAAATTGTTACACGAGTCTGCAAGTCAGTCTGATAAAGCACTGACCTTATACTGCCAGGTCCTTACTTGATGCAAAGTCTTCACTACAGACCATAAATTTCTGATTCAAGCTGGGATTTACTTCTATGTAAGCAAACGTGACAAGTAAGGAAAATACTTACACAGAAGTATTTGCTTACTACTATGTAAGCAAATACTCAGTGTTGACTGAGTATATACTTGTTGCAGCAAGGCAGCAGCACAATGCAGCCAAAACCCTGAATAGTGAAGGTCACAGCTTGGGGCACAGCACTTAGACAGTGAAATGGGGAAAGCCCAATCAGCTAGTCACATTGTATTTCTCGGCATTTCTGTAAACAACAGTTTACCAATCTGTTACCACCTGTTAAGGCACAAGTGTTTGTTACTGTGCAATGGGAGAGAAAAATCTTAAAGACTGCAGACCAGGTCTGAGAAGTGCTTCTCAGAAAGTCTGGTGTTTTCTTTACCTCTGACCTTGTCTTCAGACTTGTGTTCACATAACCTCCCTTTAGCATTTAAGGCAATATTGCAACTCTTGGACATGGTATGTTACCTTGCGTCAACATGTGTGCTCACATGCCTAGCTATGTGTGGCAGCCATGGTGTGGATGTGTTGCTAACAACCAGTATCCCAGCCCTTCACCTCATACAGCAATAGAGCAAATAACTGTCCACAGAACACACAACATTAAACCTTATGTGCTGATTGTGTCTCCATCGTGCATCGGTTGAAGGAAAATCTATTGATAGGTAATCCATTATCAATCCATTAAAATCATCAAGTTCAATCAGTTGTTTCTGATTGATTTATGCAATGCAGCTGCAATACACGTTTTCCATCCAATGTGCACAATGTAATATAAAAGAAGGAAAACATTAAAAATCTGTCTAAAAGCTTTTCTTATCATAAAAAGGGAAATTCAGAATAATCCGTATAGAAACATGACTGCCCTGAAATTTCAGAATACATTTATTAAGCTGGCAATGCGTGTTTGAACATAGTTACAACTGCCTCAGCTACCCATTATTCACACTGCAACCTTACAATTCATTGTGTGCTTGTGTGGTTTTTGGTGCTACTGTGGATAAAAGGGTAATTGTCATTTAAGCGCTCTCTTAAATTAGGTGGGCTTGATTTTGTTGGTTGGATGTCAGTGAAGGTTAAACTTATTCTTTTCCAAATGTGAAGCTGGGAGGCTTTGACAGGCATTAACATATTAATGATGTGCTCCTCTTCATATGAATGGGCCTTGTGTATAACTTAATTCTCTTGCTGGTTAAAGGTCAGTCACAGTGCTCACAGAGCAACTGGTCGTCGCTGCATTAAAACAAAAGATTGCAGATAGACTGCTGGAATGCAATGTTTTGGCATCTTGAGGAATGTTTATTTCCTCTTGTATTTTGTGAATTTCAAACGTGTATAAAGCATGCTTAGTGAAATAGCACAACATGCTTTAGAATTTCTAAATAACTGCTTATTATCTAAATTATACTTCATGTAATATCTTAAGTATAATTTATTTACATGCCTCTGGCACATTCATAGGTCTGACTGGTATTTTATGGCCTGCTTCCATGGAAGCTGAAGCATGAAATAAATTTTACATGAGCTGAAGCTAATCCACGGCGGGCTGATTAGGTGCTAAAAAGGGAGTAATTCGCCAGATAATGAATACAGCTCGATAAAAATGTTCTGCAAATATCAATGATGACGCATAATCCTTCAATAACCGTCACGTTTTTTTTTTCTTCTCCTGATCATGTTATTGCTTTCAAGCAACCTCTCTGTAATTCAGAAATAGTAGATAGTGTCATTCATACAGACAGCTCTGTATGTCAAAAATGCACACATGATGCAGCAAATAGTCTTTAGACATCAGCAGCAATCAGCTCTGAAGTGAAAAGAAGGTGTTTTACATTTGGCACAGCTCCGTAGTCACAAGCTTCAATACATAAAAACAGGTAGACATCTGTCATTCAGAGTAACAATGCAGCTTGCAGGGTTCTCGCTCTTCCATGTATGCTTTTAATAGCTCTCCTTGGAAAGAAACAACGAAGTGAACTACTGTCTGAATGAAGAAAGTTCTCCAGCATTACGAATGAAAATGACAAAGAAAAGAGAAGCTCAGTGGGTAGTAAGGAGAAAAAGGATAGAAATTGGCTGCAAAAAGGACCAGGTTATATTGCGATATCTTTCCAAACACATAAGGACACATATTTTCCATCCAGCAAACAGTGATGTGCCTATTGTCTGCTGGAGGCGAGGCTCTCAGGTGACAATATGACAGTAGCTATTGTGTGCCAGCCCTGAAATGGGTACTTTATAATACACTGGCAAAACAGTGGCAGCCTGTGGCACGACAGGGATGTCAGCACTCTCCGTCAGTATGCTTTAGGAGGGCAGATGTGACATTTAGCTGGCCGTTGCCCTGCTGGTCCTTCCTTTGAGGTGGAAGAGGAGATAATGACATGGCTTACTCTCCCAGTTAGACTTGCACTGTTTTCAGCGTCATTTGTGACCTTTAACATTTATGTCACAATATTTGTCACTCTCATTTATCACAAGCTCCCTTTGATGAATTTCCTTGCTCTTGTGGCTGCAATCCTTCAGCCTCTTACTGAAGGTGGACGTCAATATTGAAATGTCAGGTTCTGCGTTCTTGTCTATTTGAGCTTTCGTCTGGCTCACAATTGTGAAGATGCTTGCCCAAGATTTGTAAAATTTTAATCAGTGGTTCATGATTAAACAAAGAATACCATGACAACAGCAAGTAAAGTAGTCTTGAGATGAGAGGGAATAAAAAATGTATGTTTTACAGCTTATAATTCTGAAAACAATCTGTGAGCGTCACAGAGCTGCAAGAAAGTAAGTGATGTGGCGGTGTAGAAGAAAATACCTGGTAGGGGTGCTAATCAGAAATTAGCTAATGATCCAATATTACATCTGTTTAATGGTCACTGATTCAGGGTTTGCTGTTATCAAATAATGATTTTGACTGAAGAGCCATATGCTGATTCAACATTCATTTGGTGCTATGGGGTCATTGAATGAATATATCAGTATAGATCAATGTAATATTATGCCCAATTATGTACTAGTTGCTATGATGGTTTAAAAATACCTTGAAAAGGTTTTGATACAATTTTGTTGTGAGCTGTGTTGAACAGGTGGTCCCAGGTTGTTAAAAACACTGTGACACAATAGCATTAGAAGCTGACATTACAAGTATGTTTTTCTGATTTATTGAGCAACATTGACAAATAGGAAATCAGAAATGACAGCATTAATTTATTTTTCTATGCTGCTTATACCACTGCAGGGCTGTGGGAAGCTGGAGCTTATCCCGGCAAGGAGGCAGGGCACACCTTGATCAGGTCATTAGTCCGACGCAAAGATTTTAAAAGTTTTGCAAATTATCACTTTCATGGAGGAATGCTCAAGAGAAGCCAAAAAGAAGTTAGATTTTACAGTAGACAAAGTCTAGAGCAGAATTACCAGATTTCTTTCTTAAGGGAACAGGATCACTGCTGATGAGAATTTGCCGTTTTTATTTGTTGTACATGCTGTAATGTGTTGTGGCTCACTGCCCACAAAGGGAGTGGGGATTAAAATTAGCACTGGCTAAATTCTGTGCATTTTACATGTGTGATGTACAATAATGTGCACCATCCTTTTCTTTCTTTCTTCTTTTGAAAAAAAAGAGAAATCCCATTTTCAAAATACAACAAATGCATCATGGACATTTAGGGAGCATGATTTTAAAAATCATTGTAAATATAAACTTTTCACTAAGTTAGACATTTTCAGATCTCCATCTTTCCATCCATCCATCCATCCATCAGGTCAGGTCAAAGGGGCAGCTAGTTCTTTCCTTCACTACCCACATCTGAGTTATAACGGTGACTTTGAAAAAAAAGTAAACAGAAGATAATTGGCTTTAAGATTAAATCGAGATGCAAATACAGATATAAACAGACAAATGAGAGCCTAACATTAGAAAACAAGCCTCAAGACCTGTTCTGATGAGGGTTTTTTCCTAAATGTTTCCACCTTTTACACGAAATATTTAGATTCCATTTGTCAATAATGAATATTGTAGTTGTATTGAATAAATTAATCTTTTTTTGTACCAAACAAAAAACCCTTCATTAATCAAACTTTAAATTATTTTAGATTTTTTGTGTCCCTTGTAACATGAGTGATTTGGAAGCTATCATGAAAATACTGTGACCCTCTTCATTTTTCTGTTGCTGGAGTTCATTTATTGGTAAAGCATGCTCTGTGCCCTCTCAGCCTCAAATCAGAGCTCCATCAGTAGCTTTTTCCTCATGTGACATGCGCGCTGCCTTGATGGATGACAGAGTAGCGGTTGTTTATGAACAAGATACCAAAGTAAAGTTTAGGAACTGAGGTAGAAACGGGGCTCCACAAGTCATGAGGTGGTGCTCAATCAGATTCAAGCCATCAGGGAAGTCAAGAAGCTTATAATTACATGAAGTGCATAATAAAGGGGGGTTATGAATATGAAAGTGGGCTCAAATGGTAATCCTCTTCAACAGGTGCACAACTGTTGATTGCAGGAATGCTGTGAGAGTTCAGCAGGTGTTTTCTTACCGCTGTGGCAGATAAAAATTTAAATCTTCTTGCACTTTCTTCAAGGTGAATGTAGCAAGTGGATTGCATGGTAAATATATGAAAAAAACAATAGCGTTTTAAAATTCGGAAATACAATTTACTGCTTCATTTACAAACAAAAGGACAAGGACAAATGCATGTAATTGCGTTTTCAACAAAACGAATAAAAGTCAGTGATTATTCCTACATTGGTGTTGGTGATTACAGAAATTGATAGTTTATCTAATATCTTTTCTTCTGTGTTTGTAATGAGTCAACGTGATCATGTAGTGTCACAGAAGAACAGAGGAGACACAAGGAAATGTTTCCAACAAAAAGGAGCTTGAGCTCTAAAAGGGCAGTCCTCTGCTCCATGGTTGTCATGGTAACTTATTAGATACTAAGATGGTTAGAGAGGTTGGTATATAGAATTTTCATTCCTAATGGTATTTTTAATAGTTGAATGCCATACATCATGTATGTATTACTGCAGTTATTTTAATTTCTTATCCAAGATTCAGACTTGACTTAATCATATTTGTACCGTTATTGTGTTTAGATATAAAAAAAATCTATATTAAATTCAGTATTACAGACTATCTTGATTTGGAAATATATCTGGAGAAAAGACATGTAAATAAATCTTGTAAGTCTCAGGCAAGCTGTTTCTACATAACTGATGTTGCTGTACAAGCACTAGCTCTTACAGAGCACAACAGGACAAATAATGCACAAGCTGCCAGATGGTGGCCTAACTGATGCATTCATGCCATAGGGCATGTGCTGGCAAGTATGCAATTGTTAAATGCATGGCAAATTTGTTGGACAATTATACTAAAGAGTCCTTGTAAACAGTGTAATAAATCAAAATGAAATTTATTGTACACTAAAAATCAGCACAAATAAGAGAAAATATATACACAAATAATATGAAACATGATCTGTTCATTTTACCAGTATTATGTCCATCACCTAATTTTCATAAAGGCTATGGATCTTTACTTTTAAGGCAGATAAAATCAGCTGTGACAGTACAATGGCAAGCTAGTTGTATTGATCTAAGCTTAGGCAATGTGAACCAGACAAACATGCACCTCCAGTGCGAACACAACAGATTTACCTAATCTATGGATCACAATGGGAATTTATAGACCTCCCTATCAACTCCGCCTGCTACGTTATCTCAGTTTGAACAGCTGGCTAACGGCAGAGGAGTTGCCATGGAAACATGCTCAGTTTCTGACAGAGAAGTAAGACAAAACAGTTTTTATCATAGGAACTCTGAGATATGAGGAAAGCAGTGGAAGGGATCTCTGCAACTTTCATGAAGGGCCGTTTTCTTCAACAACGCTAACAGCTGCCACTTGGGTTTGAAGATGCATAACTGTGGGCAGACTTTTACTGTCAATGTGTGCAGCAACTGAAAGCTACTTGTGACCCTTATGAAATGCAGATGAATTTCAGAGTGGTTAAACCATTCTGCATTGTGTTTTACCCTCAGCTAATTGTCGAGCTGTTAGCTTGCCAGTGACTTCTTTGATATGTGTCTGAAAACTGCCACAGGGACCACTGCCAGATTATTAGAAATAAGAATATAGAAAAATGCTTTTTACAACCAAACATTTAGGGCATGCACAGATGGTTCACATTTCCTGTTGCCTTTAAACTCCTACTAAACCTTTCTTTCTTTTCTGCCCTTCCTTTTCTTCCTCTGAAAGACAACCATTGCTAATAATGATTTTTAGCCTGATTCCAGGACTGCTTAACAGCATTTTAGACAGGCTTTAACTTGTTACTCCACATCCTATTTAAAACATATAAACAGGCTAAGACATGTTGTCACATCACTATGAGACGAGTACACCGTGACAAGGATGTGACGAGTACACCGTTTTTCAGGACATTCCTTGATTGTGGCATCACACAATGAGGCAGTCCTGCTGTTTTTCAGATTGGTAAATGAGACATTTTTGTAAGCTACATTTAAGTATGCAAATTGTCTTGACAATGAAATTTAGTAGGTGTAGCGAACACTGGCATTATGCTGACTGGTGGATGTATTACAGTTGCAATCTGTCTACACCAAGAAAAATGCTGCTTCAACTGATTGGGCAAACTGAGCCGGGGATTTCTGGTGTAACAATTTGACTTGATGTTAATTCCTCTTTTAGTTTTACTGAATATGTTTTCATTTTAAGATTGAAAGAAGAAAAGTGGTTTTTTTTTCTGCTTAAAAAAAAATTGGCTAGCCAAAAACATTCCACTTCTATCTGATGCATTTGTATGTGGCAGACTTTTTTTCTTCTTCTCATTTTTTTTTGACCAATCACATTACAATCCATGGTCATACTTAAATAAGGTTGAGTTGCTGTTGTTGCAAGACAGTTTCAATTACCTTTTTTTTTGACAAGTACAAGTTTTTAAGGATCGTTTTACTTTCTTTGCTCAAGATAATTGTTGGTTGCGGTTCTGTTGGTTGGTTGTGCATGCATGTGGGGGCTCTTCGTCATAGCTGTGGGACAATCCAGGTGTGGATTCAGAGTTTTAGACAGTTGGTGTGGATCTGCAGGTTTTGACATGTCTTGAATTCCCTGATATTGGGGATCTCACAGGACAGGTTTAGTGTTGGCTGTGATACAAGGCACTGTCTCAGTTGTCTTAAAGGAACATGGCCATGCATGCATATGCCTTCGGATGAATGAAAAACAAACATTTTCTGTTCCCATTTCTCCAGACATCGAACACCCGATTACACCAGGAACCTGATATCCCACAAGACAGTTTAAACATTTCAACTTTGAAACATTTTTGCTTTTCTCTTTGGCAGTAATATCAAGATAATAACAATAAGAAGAAGAATTGGGGCTTTTTAATTTATGATGGATGACAAATGACAGTTTATAATACACAATTATTAAATGGTCAAACTATGAAACAGTAATAATATTACAAACTGACTACAGTTACAAAAACTGCTCAACCAAACAGTAGAGGAGGTTATTAAAGCATTTAACATGTTATAATACAGGTCTTTGTTAAAGTGATATATCCAAGTGAGTAAATCTTTGGTGCAAAATGTATACGAAATGGAATTCAGGGCTGCAAAAATACCCTATTCTTTTTAAATGTCTACTGTGATCACACATGATGCATTAGCCATTTTTTTTATCAATTTTTTTCAACAAGGCATCTGTAAGGATACACACACACAGTGTTAATCTCTAAAGGAAGACAGTGGCACAGATTGTGCACCAGCATAGAAAGTAGCTTCTCTGTTTATTCTCTTCTCTGTCCCCGTGATTCATTTTATTAATTGGTTTTTAAGCTACCATATCACATTAACTGTTTACATTTGCACTTCCATCTTGATCACAATACAAATAAATTCTATGTATACTTCTATCATAAAGCGCTGTAGTTGCAGATAGTTATACAAAAAGCTTTCTCTAAGAAGTTGTGAGCGGACCTGCATTTTGTTTAAGACTGTCTGTATACATTTATAACTTAATATGGAGTTGAAATTGTTGTGACAAGGATAAAGAAAGACCATGTGTTTGCATATATTTATGAAGCTAACTAAATTATTGTGTATGCATGTTTCTTCCTTCATGTGTATTAGACATAATTTAATACATGAATAAACTGTGCATTAGACCTCTGTTGTTTAAGCTAGCCCCACAATACTGATTACTATGGGAATAATTCTATGTTGTCTTCATACAGAAGGGACTTTTGTGGAATATGGGCTATTGTTTCTGATATTTGAATTAAATTTTAAGGAAAAGATGCTACTATATGCCACTTGTATATTTATTACATGGTGATGACACTGCTTATACGTATTTTAATCATTATAGTTAAAACTAAAGCAAAGGAAGCCTACTGGCTCCTGCAGACACTCACATGTAAGTCGCTGTGACTTTACCCAGATGTACAGGACAGCTGCCTGAGATTATTCATTATGAACAGCCAGGCACAGGTGTCTGTCTTCTCTCAGAATCACCCTGGTAATAATTTCTGCCTTGCTGCTATTCCCAAATCAATTCATCTCTGAAAGGCAAACCCATCCAGGTCCAAGTATAGATTTGACTTCCACCTTTTCATTATGAAAGGAAACCAAACCGGCAGTTGTCCAAATCTGATGATTGCTGTGGCATGCTATATATGGATAATTCACCTGGATTTATCTGCATCAGAGCTGAGCTTAAAATCCACATTTAGGATCAAGAAAACAGCAGATGTTGGGACTTTATCAGTCTGTGTTGAATCTGCAACTGCAAAAGAAGCATGACAGATTAAGGTTTTGTCTTTAGAGGCACATAAAGGCAAAACTTTCCACAAAGCTATGAGAATGCTTTTGAGATGACAGCTGGATTCAACAAGCAATACAAGTGGCTGTCTGTCTGCATGAGAGCTTCCTCTGTGAAGGCACCTCAAAAAAGTGTTAGAGGGGCAAAGGTATACTAGATAACAAGTGGCTCCCCTGACCTGCCTGCTGGCACTTTGGGCTTTGTTCCCATAATATGCTCACCTGCTCATCAATCTCCCAAACCTCCACCCATGTCTGTCTCTGACCCCTTCCCCATCTGCACTCTGAAATACAATGGTCAAAAATGGAGCACCCAAATTACGGTCTAGTTGAGCCTAAAATAGCCAATAATTGTGTGTGTATGTGTGGCGAGAGTGTGGATGGTCCTGTTTTTGCGTCAGCCCTGCCATGGCAACCAGGCTTTACTTGTGAGCAGCTCCCTTCTTCCTCTTCAAATGTTTCTTTTTATTAACATCAAAGGCTTTGTCCACACCAATAGAGCTAATTGCATTCTGTTTGTGGTGTGTTATGTAATTATTAAGCATCCTAACAAGCAGCTTGAAGAAGTAAACATGCACGCACTCCGTACACAAGGGACAGCAAAGACTGACAGAAGTATTACACGCAGGCTTCATTTGTTCCTCCTTCTCTGGCTCTCCCCAGGCACACACCAACTCTCTTTGCAAGCAGTCCTTGCTCAGTTTATGCAGATGAAGACTAGGTATGGGGTGCTGTAAGAAACTAGAATTCTGCACCAATAGAAGCGGTTGCAGTAAGATAGTAAAGACAGCTATTGTGTTACTTTTTGTTATGACAAAAAGATGAAAAGCACAACTTTAAAGTTGTAACATGCAGACAGAAAGCAGCTGAAGTGTGTCAAGTCAATTTTTTTTGTCAAGTGTTCATTTTCTTCAGCATATTCGCTTCATCAGCTTGGTAAGACATTGAAGGCATGACAGAGAAAATGTTAAGTTTGCAACTGTGTGTGCCATGGTAGGGAAAGCAGTTCATATCGAATACCAATTCTCATTAATTCTGCAAAGTTTTTTTTGTTGTTCAAACCAGCTTTGAGTATGTTGTGACTGTAGCATGAGTATAGCCTAGATGCATAAACAGTATCTTACAACGCTTATGATGAAGTAAATTGACAAAAATAAGTGATTCAGCCAGCACTTTCCACCATTTATTAAGGGAAATATATGGATTTTGTACTTAATACGTTTCTGTGTCTGCTGTAGCTTCAACTATTAAAGTCTATAAAAACAGAGAAAATGCACCATAAACATTTTAGGGAATGTTTTGTATCAACTTTCAACTGGTTTTAGGTGTGGTTTTTATTTGTGCATGGCATCTTGGGAATAAGAAATCAATCTCAAACTTGAACATCAGTCTTGTGTTCTGGATTCATCTGAGATTAGTTGTCTACCCTCAAAGTTCTTCAGTAAAGTGTAACATAGTTTTAGTTTCCTAATGACATACACTTTTCTCCAGATTCACAGACACACACACTGAAGACCAATTGTGTAAACACCCCCAAGAATCTAACTGTGCATAACTGTTACCCTCCTATTCATGTCTAGACAGCCAAAACCCAAAGAAGAAGAATCTGTGGTTCACGCGAAAATAAATTCATGTAGAAAAAGTACTAAAAACCTGATCTAAGATTAACTCAATGACTTGTTCCCAGTTCAAGTACATATTTTAATTGGGTTAAAATACTGTCTTTTCTTACAATAATACTTTATTGATGAAGTTTTTTTTTTCTCTTCTGAAATTTGGTACCAATGTTCACATGACCACATGAAGGAACTGATTTAATTTAAATAAAATAATAAAATCCAAGGACAACGTTGGTGAATTTATGTCTGACACATCAATGGATCGGAGATTCAGGGAATTTCACTCACTGCTGGAAATGTTCAGTTGAGGTCAACTTATGTACTAATTAGAATTTTTCATTTAAATGTCACAACAACATCACAAACGGCAAACCTCTAATAGAATTAAATAATAATATAAACACAATAAAATCTTATTGTACATCGACAAAGACAAAGATGAAATTTGGAGTTTCCTGTTAAAATACTTTCTTAACATTTTTCATGTGTTAGAATACAAGATGGTGACGCAAATCTTGGATGCTTACCTTCAAATTCATTTGGGCCAGAAACGGTCCAGCTTTGATTGTGAACATGTCAGTCACTACTTTGCACAGAGATCATTTTAAGCCTGTGACTTGCTCTGACGCACGTGCTGCTGATCTAAGTTGATGTTTCTTTCTTTAATGGAAAGACAAATGCCATGGCTCCAAGTTTACTTCACCCCATCAAGCCCGACATCAATAGGGGGCTTTGCTGTCCCACATCTGTCCTCTCCTGGGCACTTTAGAGTTCCTCAGAGACCTCAATAACAAAACTTTCGAAATCACAGAAACATATAGATCTCTTTGTTATGATTAGTGATAAATGAACCCCCCCTCAGAAAAAGTTTTCTTATGATCTCAAGCCCAAAGAAATCTAGTAAAAAATGCACTCCACAGATTTAATAACATTCTTAATATCTTTTCCTTCACAGTCTGTATGCCCAGTGAAAAACAAAATACAGACAGAAAGGGATAATGTCCCTCATGTATATATTAACTCAACAGTGTCCAATTTTTCAGTCCTTTAAAAAAAAAAAAATCATGTTGTGTAGGATGTTTTTGTTGAAATTCAGTGTGGGCTGCTACTGCATGTGGCACTAATGTCATTGTTCGCTTTAACAGGTTTGATGGATATGCTTAGGTCTCAACTCATTTCTGCAGAAACAGGAGGGTGTTTCTGAGTATGTTAAATGCTTTACAAGCTTTGCACTTCAATTGCCACCTGACTGCTTGTGTTCTCTGAAGTTTGCCTTTACCTCCACTCTGTCAACACTCAGCTGCCATCTACTGTGAACAATGAAACTGTGCTTACTTTTATCTGTACATGTGTACATGTAGGTGTATGCTTACCTACGAATGTGTTTGTGAAATGGGGCTGTTGCCAGACCTCCTACATGTTAACCTTCCATATGCAGCATGCTGTAATTGTTCTTAAATTTGTTAAGCATAAATATAAATGTTATTCTTGCTTGCATCAGCATTTTGTCATTCTCATAGTGTCAATTCAAAGGCATTAAAATTCATAGACTATTGAGAATCTCACAAGCTTTAGCAACACAATTACTTCTTTATATACTTATATATTGGTGTACTCGACCTAACCCATAAAAATCCCACATTGTACGTTCAATTTTACATTTGTTCTTCCACACAATTTTCTTAACATTTTCACAAACTTTTGCTATTTGCCCTGTCACGCGCCCCCTTTCGACACCTAACTCTGCATCCATCTTGTGTCCTCTGTGACCTGTTAGCTCTCTCCAGCCAGCAAAAGACGATCTTACAATGACTCTTGTTGGTCCCTTTCTCTTTTAATCTTCTTGCATTTCTTTGCTGAATCAGTGATGTTGCTTGTTCAAAACAGCCAGTTCCTTATTATACCATGAAGCAAAACGTCACGTGGCATCCCGGATGTAAAAGTTGTATAGTGCGGTTTCTTAGCCTCGGGACGCAGCTGGGTAGCAGCAGCTCTAGAAATGTAAATGATAAATGTCACTGTGTCATTGAGTACGTCCAGAATGCTGAGTTTTAAGGTCAGAAAGTTACGTATTGCCTCTTTAAGGAGTCTAAAAGTTTTGAACAAATGTCCACTGTCAAATCAGCATAACATGCATCTTGTGGGTGTTAGGATAGGATTGGAAATTCATGTACAAGTTTGTGTTGGCACCATATTATATCCCTGTTTACTCTGTGTTTAGGTGTCTGGACCCTTGGTTAGCTTTACAAACCTCGAATTGGCTCAATTATCCATGTTGTCTACCCACTTATTGCAGTTTGTGGTCACAGAGTCTGTGGAGAAGTATGGACAGGTCACCAGTCTATCATAGGGCCAACACAGAGAGACAAACAACCATTCACACTCACATTCACTCCGAGGGACAATTTAGAGAAACCCAGAGTACCCGGAGAGAACCCACGCATACATATGGATAACATGCAAACTCCACACTTAAAGACCACATTTTAGACATTTTAGACCAGTACACACTGACCTAACTTATTTCATCATTAAATAAATCATTGTAGAAAGCTGGCAACATAGTTAGCTATCATTGCAACTGCAAGATTACCCAGGATAACCATGAAGACCGATCAAACAGTTTAAAGGGATGGCTCTTTCTATCATTATTTTACGCACATACCCACCGTGTTGATAGACAAATAATCCCTTTTGTAAATAACAGATAAAATATCTGCGGCATCCAAACTGGATCTGATTCTGCATAATTTCGCCTGAAATGCTCATTGTTTATCAAATGTATGACACATTTGACAAAATTTAAGACTGAGGCAAGTTAAACAGCACTGGAAGATGGAAGTGACAGCCAGAAGTGACAAAGCAGGACTGTGATGGGGTTCTGTACTGTACAATAATATGGCAAAGTCAGGGCTCCTTTTGAGGCGGTTTATTGTGAAACCCAAATCCAATCCTCCACAGTGCAGTGATATGTAAAGTAATCAACACAATATGTACAAGGGGGTTCTTCAATGGATTCCCAAATGTCGCCAGCACTGCAAATAATTCTCCAAACAATTCTCACACTCCTCTCTACAACTCTTCACTCTCCATCCAGTTCAGCTCTGAATGAGCATCTTACAAACATCAAGCCCCTCCCCTCGACAGGACCTCCCCCAATTACTACAAATAACAGTTTTTTTTTTCTGACATTCCTCTTAAGTCCTAACAGAAATACACATATAAAGAATTTCCCATTAAAATATACATTTGAAAACCACCATAATCCCTCAAAACATTTTAACACACAGAAAAATAAACAGAATATTTGGCGACGATTCCAGTGGTCACGTAAAAGTGACGTCACTGCCTCATTACTACAAGCACAGGCCATATAAATACAACTAAAGCATTGCCTCTGTTTCCTGAAGCTGCCAGTGGACATGAAAGACACCCGGTACGTGACCTTCCCGCAACCTGCTCCCAGTATTGGCAATGAGACCCCTAGGTGTGCACCCCTAATAGTCTGCTAGTTGACAGGTGCAATGTCTGGAATGGCTGTTACGTGGTCCTGTGGGTGTGACGTGGGTGATGTGCCGGTCCTCGAAACAACAGTCAGTGGGAAAAAAGATGTTTTCTTTGTATAAACATTGTGTTCAGTTTAAACTTTTAGTTGATAAACATGCTGATAAATGCATTGACATGGATTCAGAAACATTAATTTTGAAAAAACTCTGCATCGTCAGCATTGATCTGATGCTACTTTGCATGCAAGTGTGTGTGGTCAGTGTGTGTGTGTGTGCGTGTGTACACTGTCTGTTTCATGTCATGTTGAGTTAATACTTTGCAATTTTATGACAAATCAAATTGAAATAGCTTTGTCTGTCTTTTCTCCCACCAAAGCCTTGAAGAGGGCAGGAAAATTTCTGTTTTCCTCCCACCAGGCACACACACAATCCCAGGAAGATAAAACAGAGGCCCTGAGGTGCCTTAAGTCTAAAAAATTGACAGATGGAATCAAACGGTGAAATCAGATGAAAGAGAAGACACAATTTTTCTGTTGGCGTGAGTGTGCATATGTGAGTATGAGATCAAAGCTCATCTCACCTCTGCTTAAGGCAATCCCAAAAAAACATCCAGCAGAACCTTGAGTGTGAATACATTGTTGTGATTAAAACTGCACGTATTTTTTAGATGCAGGAGAACTTCTAAGGATGTAAAGTTGCAGAATCAGTTTTCTTAACAAGGACGTAATAAATCACCTTCCCAGATTTTACAACAGAAATATTGCTATAACATTGTGTTTATTTCATTTCAGGAGCACTGATGGAAACCTTCAGGTTATGAAATTTCATCATTTCTACAGTGATCACAAAGACATTATCGCATTTACACTGAGTGTTATAATGCATTCCCAAATTCAAATTTTAATTTTCACTCTCCAAACCTTTGTAGA
This sequence comes from Telmatherina bonti, assembly GCF_933228915.1. NCBI lineage: Eukaryota > Metazoa > Chordata > Actinopteri > Atheriniformes > Telmatherinidae > Telmatherina > Telmatherina bonti. Next base: position 24,328,308 of record NC_136620.1, on the reverse strand, counting down.
GTAATCTCAGAACATTTGTTGGGGATTCAGTACAGAGTCTGAGGACTTCTGAATACCGCCAGGTACACATAAACACAGATGATTCAAATATTGTCACAGGCCACGAGGGAAGGGGGGAAAAAAGTCAATATTTGCTCTGACTTTACACAGGGCTTGTATCTCCATTCATTACATTTCTCAATTAATGTGCCAAATCTACTGGGAACTATGAGATCTATATTGTCAATAAACCCATCTCTTGGTTGTTTGCCTTGTATGGGGTCTTGGTAAATCAGGATTATTTGCCTTAATCTGGAGTACCCTCCCCACAAAAAAAGAAAAAAAGCAATAAAAAATTTAGGATGACTCATATTAGCAGAAATTGACTTGCACAGAAGACAACTGAGACCAGGACTTAGATTAGATATACTCTGTGGGACTGACTTTGATAAGTTAATAGGCATCCATTTCCTGGCAGACAATCTTTGACCCATGGTTGGAGGTTATATTTAAAAAAAAAACAAAAAAAACCCGCAGCCTTTGTGACCTGCTCCTGACTCGAAAGTCAACTATGCATGTACTCAAAGGTTTTTTTTTTTTTAAATCTTATTTCCAGATGAAATATGTTTAAATTCAAAGTATTTACTCATTGTTAATTTCTTAACAGATCCTGTCTGATACGGAGACTTATTGTTACGGTGAACTGCAGTTTAATTGCATTTCCTGTACTCTGTGTTGCCTGTTCTTTACCTTAAGCTATTAAAATGAAAATGGATTCGTTTACAAATAGTCTTTGAGTTGATGATGAATTCTTGGGTGATATCAGAGCTTTGTCTTGTGAAGCTAAACCCCCTTTACTTCATAAAATCACAAAGGTTTATGAGAAGAACCTGTGCTGTTTTTTTTTTTTTTTTTTTTTTAAATAACACCTTAACCTGTCCTGTCCAGCATCATGACAGCAAACTGTGGGGCTCGCTGCCACGTTCTGCTGAACAAATTTGCTTTGCCAGGAAGAGAATTTACCACAGAGCTCAAAATCAGGCAGCACTCCACAGGGACAGCTCCATGCCCACTAAGGAGGCAGAGTAAGGCTGCAGCCAAAGCCCCCACTGCCACAAAGCGCTGGCCACAAGGGAACAGGGGCACAGGCTTGCCAGCCCAGCCAGGCACTGGCCTCCTGAGCATGAGTCAGGGGCAGGAACCACAGCCCTACATCTTTTATTAGCAAGATTTTGGGCAAACCTCCAAAGACACCAGTTTAAAGTAATCAACACGTGAGCTTTGGCAGAGATGTACAGTTTAAGCTCATATACTCAGTTTTTTTTCTTTTACAGTTTCACAGAACTAAAATTCTCCCCTTTTTTTTATTTTGTTTGCTTGCTTTTCTCCTCTTTGTGTTCGATGCTCAAAACGATTGTGTCTCTTACACAGGATTTTTCCCACTGCACTTTAGGAAGAAGATGTTATAAACATGGCACATCATGCTCACACACTATTCCAGGGACCTGTCACAAAAGCAAAAAAGAAAATGAAATGCAAATAAAGAAGCATCTACAGCAACAAATACAAACTCTAGATAAATGGAGTACTATGGGCACATCACCTGCTTAGAAAAAATAAGGTAAAAAAAAATATTTAAAGGAAAGATAATGCAGAAATGTAAGAATAAGATTGCACTGTAGCTTGTACTGCTGTCTCACTTTCAAGGTATACTTATAAAGTATTTCACTGGGATTGGGCGACGTGATAGCAGGCACACAGAGTTTTGGAACAATAAAACATCTGAACTGTTGCAGTCAAATTTGCTAAAAACCACCTTTGAATTGTACAATTATACAAACTTTCAACCTTTGTCTCCAGATCAAGGATTTCTGAGGAAACTGTTGCATTTGCCTGTTTCTTTTTGCCATGGACAATGTGAGTAAACAAAAGTAAATAACACAAAAAACAAGTTCCACCAGTTATCTTAGCTTCCCTTTGCATGGGGATGAAGCTGCTAATCCATGTTACTCATTGCTGTTGATTTCAATATATACAGTATGAAGTTTAGCATTGCCTTCCTTACCTATGAAAAACATTGAATGAGAAAGATGTTATCTCTACAGGTCCAAATGTACATTCAAAATCGGAATTAATCTTTTATTTTTTTCTTTCCTTTCCAGATGTGCAAGTTGCTAGTTGACACGTATGCTCCATATCATCAGAGGGTCTGGAAGATACTGCATCAATGATGACATTTGATGAATTTTAAAATTCTAGTAAGTCTGACCAAAGAACAGTTTTCCATGTCATTTCAGTCTATTCTGATAGACTTTTGGTAAAGAAAACAGTGATGTGTCTGGATAATGTGCAGTTATGGTTTCTTCTTTGCATGGTAAAATTTTGGCTTGTATTTGTGGTTGACACAGGCAAGTGTGCTAACAGAGAGTAGTTTGTGGAATTGTTTCTGAGCACATGTCATGATTTTTATGATAGAATAATTGCCTGCTTTCAGTGCACTGCCCACTGGGGGCACAAATGTAACTACTTCAGAAGTATCTCTGTGTTAATCTCCAGCCCTGTCTCTACCAGCCACATTCATGTATGCTCATGTGAATCGCTGCTTACACCGACATTGCATCCGTCGGAACTCCCTCACTATAAAAGACTGCAGCAAGTGAACAATGGCAGTGCATGATCCCAAAAGGAAATGGCAGAAAATGGGAGAAATGTTCACACAAAAATGACCAGCCTTACCCCTACAAACATCCACAAAAAAAGTTGTTGGAAAAAGAAAGGGACAGAACCCAGATTAAGATTTCCTTGTATTACCAAAGTGGAGAGCACTGCCAGAACTAAAGGAGCTATAGTTTGACTTGGAGCTAGCTCTTCTTCTCCTATAAGTAACTCTGTAAACATTACAAGTTATTTTGATGTGTTCCACAAAGTAGTAATAGTGTTTTGCTCTGTGCGTTTGCACTTTCCATGTTTGTTTGCAGAAGAGGCAAGTGGGAGAAAAGGTTAAGGGAGATGTGGCTCTGGTGTACAACAGAAACGGCTCCTTTGTCATGAAACAGTAAAAAATCTTTCAACATTTGATGTTTTCTATTTGTGAAGAAATATTTGGTCATTGAATTAGCAAATCCCTTTTAATTGTATTTATTGATTTATTCCCCCTGGTAAGGAGGGTAAGAAAATGTAAATTAATTTCTGCCTCAAGTTAAATGTGATGAACTCTCCATGTGTGCAAACCTTTGAAGGTTTTTCATTCATCAGAAAATGACTCACTTGACAGTAATTTTATGAGTTTCCATTTCACTCATCCAAGGTCTTGTCAGCATCACCATCACCAGACCTTCTATAAGTCCCTCAGGAAATGAACTGTGACTCTAATCAGGCATCTTATGATTGACAGTCAGGCTGGAGCACTCACAGAGGTCATCACAACACACTTCTAATTATACAGACCGGCAGGGACAGGACAAGTATGACAACAAGAGGCAGATGTGGAACACACTTCCCTGAAACATGTCAATAGTACCAAGAGGGTTTAGTGAATCGATAGCTATGAATAATTCACATTAGGGATGGTGTATCATGTTTCACCACGTGGACACCAGGGTAATAGGCTTAATTTCTTTCTACACAGCTTAAAGTGCTTCTGATATAGCAGAAGATAAAACATTCCTGTAGTGACCTAATATATGTGAAAAAATAAAAGCTGTCATACTCATCAGCTGTTTTCAAATCTGCTTTAAGATTCAATAATTTAGCCTCTTGACATCTGTAGCATTTTTTTCCCTGTGTAATTAAAGCAGAAGAAATAATAGCTGTTGAAAGACCAGCTATCTTACAAGTAACAATCCTACTTATAGCCCTTTGTATAGAAAACATCCAGATTGTATTATAACAATACCAGCGCTAGATTGAAGATATGATCCCTATTCAATCCAATTCAATTTCACGAGGAAACTGGAGCCAATCCTGGCTGCCATCGGGCCAAGAAGATGGCTATACACTGCACAATTTGTTAGTCCTATTCAGGGCCTACGACAAAATTGATGTTGATTTTTTTTCTATCAGGTATATCTTTGTAAAAAGACACTTCAGCTTAATATAAAATGTAGAAACAAAGAATTTAATGCAAATAGTGTAAATCCCAGTACATAATCTGCCTCGCTTAAGCTTTCAAAATAACCTGCTGCTGGCATTTGACTCAGGAAAATATGCTGTGCTCATTCTTTTGGGTTTGACTGCTGCATTCGAGGCTGAAGATTCTTTTAAATCATTTACACCACTTGGTAGGCATTCAGAGCACTGCTTTGGAGTTTTTACTTCTCATATAAGTAACAGATTTTTCTTGGTCCTGTTAAATAATAAATTCTCCTCATCTGCCCCTCTAAATTGTGGAGTTCCTCAAAGCCCAATCTTAGGTCCAATTTCCTTCACTCCATACGTGCTCCTGCTCGGTTCTATTTTTAGACAGCACAACATTTTATTTCATTGTCAACTGATACACAGCGTTATCTCCTTCTAAATCCAGAAAACCCGGATTCAGTCAAGCCAATTACGTGCTATCATGAGGTCAAATGCGAGATGGGAAATTATTATCTTAAGTTAAATGAGGATAAAATACAGGTTATTATTTTTGGGCGTTTCCCAGGGGGGTTGTACCAGCCACAAGGCAGTTGGGGGAGCTGGATCAAGGTAAGGTTGATTGGATTTCACAACTTGAACTGTTTGCTCCCAATCTTGAGTCCGTGATGGGTCTCATGCTGTTGATGAAGTTGATTTTTTTAATCACTTTTATATCTCTCACTTCTGATAATTGTTTATTACTTGGTCAACTTGAATTGCTTTTTAAATGCAGGAATATAAATTTTGATTTGATTTAATAACAAGGCGGATCATTCAGTAGCAGTTACACTTTCTGCTTTAGGTGGATCCAAGTCTGCTGATATCATGCAGCAGGAAACACTCTTTGGCAGGGACACGCTGTTCAAGGCAAGTGAATAGTTATCAAGGGTTCTTGTGTAATCACATGAAAATGCTCTCTCACTGACTGACAAGTTAAGTACTGATCATTATTCCCTCCTCAGTTCAAAGCAATTTCTGTGGCAAGAACTTTGCTTCAAATGTACCAGAAAAGCTTTTCTGATGGTTTGTAAGTCTCTTCACACATTTGGGAGTGGTAATTTAGTATTGAAAAATTATTTTAGGATTGGGAATTTGAGGATGGAAAGCCTACCCACATACAGATTAGTAATTAACAGGGATTTAACAGTGATTAACAGACTAATCCTATCCAGCTACGGTTGGCTGTAGCTCAGGGGAAAGAGTGGTTGGTGGTTCGATCCCTGGCATCCCTGAGATCCCATGCCCTTACATGGACATTTTATTATGTTTATTAGTTTTGTATAATAGATATAAAGCAGTGTGTAACATTCTTGCCATCTCATTCTGAATGTAGATTGCACTACGCTGACACAGTCAGGTGCTAGAGTTGCTGGCTCCCAGTGACTTTTAGAGTCCAATGTAAGATTTTATTGTTTTTAAATGTTTGAATTTTATGGCCCCGTCTTATTTAACTGAGCTTCTGTGGCCCTATGCTCCATCAATAACCCTGCGGTTTGCAGATCAGCTCCTGTTGGCAGTGCCTAAAACCTTTCTCAAAACTAGAGGAGATAGAGCTTTGTCGGTGGCAGCTCCTGTACTGTGGAATGTCCTTCCGCTCGCTGCTAGGGCCTCAAGCTCCCCAGAGCAGTTTAAGTCCAGTTTAAAAGCCCATTTCTTCTCCCTGGCATTTAAAACTTAGCTAACAGGATGTCTTGGCTATATTTGTTTTTATTTTTATTTAAATGTTTAATGACTTCATTTTTTTCCTCTTACTTGGTTTTTTATTGTTGTTTATTATTGTTTTATTGTGTTTAACCAGAAAGCCAAAGATATTTTTTATTGATATCTTTGGTATGCATACTTTTACCTTGACTTTAATTTTGTTCAGCACTTTGGTCAACGATGGTTGTGTTAAATGTGCTATATAAATAAAATTTGAAATGCATTGAATTGAAGAGTTACCTGCAGATTCTGTGATGAAATGAAGGCGTTTTTAGAGATTTTTGAAATCTTGAATGCTAAAGTGGTATCGCTAATTTTTTCTGGAGCATCCAGTCCTGGAGTCATTTTGAATAGTGCCTTTTGTAGATTGTTTTCCAACAGTAGAATTATTTAGCCCATTTGAAAGAGATTTCACAGATTTGAAATAACATATCCTCTTGTAAGACCTTGAGGACTTTGGAGTTAGATATCATTTCCCAATCTCAGCTCTGTAATGGCTGATACGCTCACGTCAGGAATAAATCAAAATGTTGAATTTTGAAATGTTTTAATTATGTTGAGAATGGTGGAGGAAGCTGCCTTGAAAAAGTTTTTCTGTAGCTACATGCTATTGGATTTTTCCTCAATATTCATAATGGAGCAGAAAGCAACATATAGATCAGGAAAAAAAAAAAGAGTATGAAACTCCAACTATTGTCTTGTCTGTACTTTTTTCCCTCTTTTTTTTACTTAAACTGGGTGAATGTTTTCCACAACATCACATGAGTGAATCTTGTGGACATTTGTGTTCTCACATGCAGCCCCTCCAGAGCATGTCTGGAAAATTTTAGGTCTGTTGTGCATGTGTCAAAATGACTCTAATGATTTATTCTGATGTATAGTTCAAGTGCATTCTACAAAAATGAAAGGTACTATAGCTCAGAGCAATTGAAGAGGCAAACAAGGGAAAATGGTTTAAGGTTTGCAAAGTGTAATGGGATTTCAGGGAAGCTGAAGAGGTTGATTGGCCAATTTGTTACCCAATAGTCATATATTAGGAGATAAGCCAAAAATTAGCAGACTGAAATCTGCTTTACGAGTAGTTAATGTTGAACAAGTCCCCAAATGCCTTTCTCTAGGTAAAACTTGATAAATTAGGTAATTTAATCATAATTTAGATCCGCCTTTTTCTCTGAGCACATGCTGATTGATTAGTAAGACAGCTATAAATCATGAACAGTCAGACTTCCAGGTGTGTTAGATTTCACTCTGTCAAACATATGAAAAAGCCTTTTTCTACAAAGATTTGTTATTTATTATTGCTGTGAAACAACTTGGCATTAAAGCCGGAGTCCGTTGTATCATTTTGCATAATCCAGTCAAGCTTTTTCTCTGGTTTAAATTTGCACCACCGCATTACTGAGGCTATAAGCAGAGCTGGCATGATATGCAGACTAAGCTATGGAGTGAAAAGTTCCTAAAATACTACATGATGTAAAAGATGGCACTAAAATGCCTCTTAGTATCTTTCCTTACTAGAATATTAAAAGCTTCTTATATATTAGGTAAATTAAAGGTGACAGTTTCTTAAATACCTGCGAATTTACATTTTCACCCACTCAACCCTTTCCGTTACTATCCAGGGTTAAATAGAGAGAGAGGGCATTACTACAAAATACACAATGTGTTGTGATGATGTGAAACGGTATTAATTTTGCACAAAATAAGCTTCATCTTAAGGGGTGATTTTTGGCATAATGCATAGTCAGTATTCACAAACAAAAGTAATTTTGGTGGGTTATGACAGCAATAACAACATCTCAACCATAACGGTGACACTGAGAGAAGCCTTGTTATTTTGGGTTTAGCCTAGAGTAGATTTTTCACATCAGAATCACTGCAGATAGTCACACAAATTCCTTTTGAAAGCTTTTCGCCAAAACCTCATATAAAATTTAGTTGGACCTTGGGTGGACCAGTTTGACTGACAGTTTTTTTTTTCCCCACCAGGACTTCACAGCGACAGATGTTGACAGGTGATGTTGCTCTGAGGCTTTACACCCAGCTGGGGATAAAAAAGATGCTATACAATCGACAGATACTAAATATTTCATGGAGCCATTCTTTGCTGTCTGATGTTGTTTTTGTCCTCTTTATATTTTGAATAAGTTGGAAAACAAAACAAACAAACAAACAAAAAATAGAATAAAAGAAAAACAAGATTTTAAGACTTTCTTCAAAAAAAATACATTCAGCCAGCTTAAAAAAACATGCAGCTGGCTGCTGGCAGGTACATTATCATTTTTTCTTATAGCTCACATTTGTAAATCAGTTTTGCCTCACATTGAACATTTACTTCTCAAAGTGAGTATATTGAACATTCATAGGAAGAAAATGTCAGTGTTTAAAATGTATTTATCTGTCTTTGCAGAACTGTGAAGCCTGTAAACACATCATAATTACTGCTGGAAGAAAAGCTGAGCAACCTAACATTTATGAACACAATTATGTGAGATCAAAGAATATTTTGTTCCTCTTTAAGGTGCTCCTGTTAAAGGTCATCACAGTCATTTTATCAAAATATTTATAATAGCTAATGACTGCTATGATTACAGGCCAATTTTCTTGTTTGTTTACTCTCTGTAAGCAGTGCTTATTCTCAGCAGTGACACACTGATGAGCATATCGCTGGTAACGTGGGGCTCAGTGAATTGTATAAGGACACTTGGTTACATGGGCTTCTCTCCACTGGCTGTATGTTTTAGAATTGATTTTAAGATCTTATTGTTTGTTTTTAAAGCTTTAAATGGACTGGCCCCTCAATACATTACTGAATGCCTCCAACTTTACACCCCAGTTCGCAGCTTGAGGTCTCAGGGCCAGTCCCAGCTTGTGGTGCCTAAGATGAGACTTAAGACTAGAGGGGACTGGGCATTCTCTGTAGTCGGTCTGAGACTCTGGAATGCTTTGCCCTTCCATGTTCGAACTGCCCCCACAGTGGAGTGCTTTAAGTCTTGTCTAAAGGTCCACTTTTATTCTTTGGCTTTTAACACTGTGTGAGTTGTGTGGTCCTCTGTGTCTTTTATTTGTTTTATTTTTCCTTTTAATTATTTTATTGGGTATTTATTTATTTTTAATTGTTTTACCTGTTTTGATTATTTTAATGACATTACTATTTCATGTCATTTTTATTTTCTGATATTCAACTTTGTGCAGCACTTTGGCGACATTCTGTTTTTAAAAATGTGCTTTATAAATAAGGTGGATTGGATTGGATTGCATGTAGTTGCCAGCAATTGAACAGTAAAACTTCCAGCAAAAACACAACACCCTCCAAAAACGATAAAAAAAAAATAAAAAAAAAAACCCAAGAAACTTCATCTTTAGAAAAGTAGCGTTTTTTCTTAAGATAAAAGCTGAAAATTTGTCATAATAATGTGCTTCTGCTTGGGAAGTTATAAAATTGATAAAATGACATTTATGGTGTACCATCTGTTCTTGGACAGCAAAATTTGTTTGTCATTAAATTATAATTGTTGAAAAGTTGGAGAATGAAAATTTAAGAAAATAGAGATGACTCGAGCTTTGCCCAGATGATGACTCTTGTATAACTAAAGTTTGGTCCGAGTGTCTTCAACAGCGCAAAGCTATTTCAGTGCAATGCCAGGACCAATTTGTCACTTCACACATGGCAGGACGTGACATAGACTAGACATAAGACTGATTCACAGAAAACAAGACACGGTGAAGGTATGACTCAAAATATTTCAGAGATCATCTCCCCCACTTCTGCAGTGTTTAAATTTCAAACGCAAGAAAAACTGTCTTTTAGGTTATATCTTACAACAATAAATGATCAATTCTGCAACACTATACACAAATTTCATCATTGCAATTTTTGTAAGCTAAATTCTTCACATAATATCTTCATATAATATAATATAATATAATATAATATAATATAATATAATATAATATAATATAATATAATATAATGTAATATAATATAATATAATATAATATAATATAGGCGGGCATAGTGGGGTCTTTCTTAAGTGGTCTAACAAATCTACAATAAATAAGTAAATAAATTAATAAATAAATAGATAAATAAATAGAGCCGTCACCTCTCCCTGAGCCGTCACCTTATCGTGGTGGAGGGGTTTGTGCGTCCCGAAGATCCTAGCAGCTATGTTGTCGGGGGCTTTATGCCCCTGGTAGGGTCACCCATGGCAAACAGGTGTCTAGGGGAGGGACCAGACCAAGCACGGCTCATAGACCCCTATGATGACGACCAACCTGGGCATGAATGTTCCCTTGCCCGGACGCGGGTTACCGGGACCCCCCTCTGGAGCCAGGCCTGGAGGCGGGGTACGAGAGCGAGCGTCTGGTGGCCGGGCCTTCGCCCATGGGGCCCGGTCAGGCTCAGCCCGAAAGGGTTACATGGGCCCCGCCTCCCGTGGGCTCACCATCTGCGGGAGGAGCCGTAGGGGTCGGGTGCAATGTGAGCTGGGCGGCAGCAAGGGGCGGGGACCCTGGCGGTCCGATCCCCGGCTGCAGAAGCTGGCTCTAGGGACGTGGAACGTCACCTCTCTGGTGGGGAAGGAGCCTGAGCTTGTGCGCGAGGTTGAGCGGTTCCGACTAGATATAGTTGGACTCACCTCGACGCATGGCTTGGGCTCTGGAACCAGTACCCTCGGGAGGGGCTGGACCTTCTTCCACTCTGGAGTTGCTCATGGTGAGAAGCGCCGAGCAGGTGTGGGCATTCTCATCAGCCCCCAGCTTGGTGCCTGTACATTGGGGTTTACCCCGGTGGATGAAAGGGTAGTTTCCCTCCGCCTCCGGGTGGGGGGACGGGTCCTAACTGTTGTCTGTGCTTATGCACCGAACAGCAGTTCAGAGTACCCACCCTTTCTGGGGTCCTTGGAGGGAGTGCTGGAGGGTGCTCCTTCTGGGGACTCCATTGTTCTGCTGGGGGACTTCAATGCTCACGTGGGCAATGACAGTGAGACCTGGAGGGCAGTGATTGGGAGGCATGGTCCCCCCCCCCTCTGAACCCAAATGGTGTTTTGTTATTGGACTTCTGTGCTCGTCATGGATTGTCTATAACGAACACCATGTTCCAGCATAAGAGTGTCCATATGTACACCTGGCATCAGGATTCCCTGGGCCGCAGTTCAATGATCGACTTTGTAGTCGTATCATCGGACCTGCGGCCACATGCCTTGGACACTCGGGTGAAGAGGGGGGCGGAGCTGTCAACTGATCACCACCTGGTGGTGAGTTGGCTCAGATGGTGGGGGAGGAAGCCGGTCAGAGCTGGCAGGCCCAAACGTGTTGTGAGGGTCTGCTGGGAACGTCTGGCTGAGTCCCCTGTCAGAGCGAGCTTCAACTCCCACCTTCAGCAGAGCTTCGAACATGTCCCGGGTGAGGCGGGGGACATTGAGTCCGAATGGGCTGTGTTCCGTGCCTCTATTGCTGAGGCGGCCAGCCGGAGCTGTGGCTGCAAGGTCGTTGGTGCCTGTCGTGGCGGTAATCCCAGGACTCGTTGGTGGACACCAGCAGTGAGGGATGCCGTCAAGCTGAAGAAGGAGTCCTATCGGGCCTTCTTGGCCTGTGGGACTCTGGAGGCAGCTGATGGGTACCGGCGGACTAAGCGGCATGCGGCTTCGGCCGTTGCCGAGGCAAAAACTCGGGCATGGGAGGAGTTCGGCGAGGCCGTGGAGAAAGACTTCCGGACGGCTTCGAGGAGATTCTGGTCCACCATCCGGCGGCTCAGGGGGGGGAAGCAGTGCTCCATCAATACTGTGTACAGTGGAGATGGGGTGCTGCTGACCTCAACTCGGGACGTTGTGGGTCGGTGGAGGGAATACTTCGAAGACCTCCTCAATCCTACCAACACGTCTTCCCATGAGGGAGCAGAGCTGGTGGACTCAGGGGTGGACTCTCCTATCTCTGGGGCTGAAGTCGCTGAGGTGGTCAAAAAGCTCCTTGGCGGCAAGGCCCCGGGGGTGGATGAGATCCGCCCGGAGTTCCTTAAGGCTCTGGATGCTATGGGGCTGTCCTGGCTGACACGCCTCTGCAGCATCACGTGGACATCGGGGGCAGTACCGCTGGATTGGCAGACTGGGGTAGTGGTCCCCCTTTTTAAGAAGGGGGACCGGAGGGTGTGTTCCAATTACAGGGGAATCACACTCCTCAGCCTCCCTGGTAAGGTCTATTCAGGGGTCCTGGAGAGGAGGGTCCGCCGGATAGTCGAATCCCGGATTGAGGAGGAGCAGTGTGGTTTTCGTCCTGGTCGCGGAACAGTGGACCAGCTCTATACCCTCTCTGGGGTCCTGGGGGGGGCATGGGAGTTTGCCCAACCAGTCTACATGTGCTTTGTGGACCTGGAGAAGGCATTCGACCGTGTCCCCCGGGGGCTCCTGTGGGGGGTACTCCGGGAGTATGGGGTACCGGACCCCCTTGTACGAGCTGTCCGGTCCCTGTACGACAGGTGTCAGAGCTTGGTCCGCATTGCCGGTAGTAAGTCGGATTCGTTTCCGGTGAGGGTTGGACTCCGCCAAGGCTGCCCTTTATCACCGATTCTGTTCATAACTTATATGGACAGAATTTCTAGGCGCAGCCGAGGGGTTGAGGGGATCCGACTTGGTGGCCTCAGGATTGGGTCCCTGCTTTTTGCGGATGACGTGGTCCTGTTGGCTTCATCTGGTCGTGATCTCCAGCTCTCGCTTGAGCGATTCGCGGCCGAGTGTGAAGCGGCTGGGATGAGAATCAGCACCTCAAAATCTGAGACCATGGTCCTCAGCCGGAATAGGGTGGATTGCCCTCTCCGGGTCGGGGGTCAGGTCCTGCCTCAAGTGGAGGAGTTTAAATATCTCGGGGTCTTGTTCACGAGTGAGGGAAGGATGGAGCGTGAGATCGACAGACGGATCGGTGCGGCGTCTGCAGTAATGCGGGCTCTGCGCCGGTCTGTCGTGGTGAAGAAGGAGCTGAGCCAGAAGGCGAAGCTCTCGATTTATCAGTTGATCTACGTTCCTACCCTCACCTATGGTCATGAGCTGTGGGTCGTGACCGAAAGAACGAGATCTCGTATACAGGCGGCTGAAATGAGTTTCCTCCGCAGGGTGGCCGGGCTCTCCCTTAGAGATAGGGTGAGGAGCTCAGTCATCCGGGAGGGGCTCAGAGTAGAGCCGCTGCTCCTTCGCATCGAGAGGAACCAGTTGAGGTGGCTCGGCCATCTGGTCAGGATGCCTCCTGGACGCCTCCCTGGTGAGGTGTTCCAGGCACGTCCCTCTGGGAGGAGACCCCGGGGAAGACCCAGGACACGCTGGAGGGATTACATCTCTCGGCTGGCCTGGGAACGCCTCGGGATCCCCCCCGCAGAGTTGGCAAATGTGGCTGGGGAGAGGGAAGTAGCAGCTTAGGCTGCTGCCCCCGCGACCCGACCCCGGATAAGCGGCAGAAGATGAATATAGGCGGGCATAGTGGGGTCTTTCTTAAGTGGTCTAACAAATCTACAATAAATAAGTAAATAAATTAATAAATAAATAGATAAATACATAAAAAATTGATTAATTAATATATGTGACATTTGCACATTTAGTTCCATTGAAATAAGTATCTCTTTAGAATAATTCACATTATTGCAGTGTTGAGGACAGTGGCACAGACTGTATTGGTTTAAAAAAGAAAACCAACTAACAAACCAACAGAGAAACAAAAATTAGGGTGAGGTTTTTCCCCTCCTGCTCGAGCAGTGCAATGAGATAGCTCTATCACTGGCAGAGTAGGGTTTGTTTTTTAATATAAAGGAAAAAAAAAGATTATCCTAATATTTTTCAGATGGCTGAGTGGTTTATGATTGAATCTTGTAATTGCTGATGTAAAGTGACACCCCATTGGTTTCAAGATGGAGTTCACAGCTTCGAGGCAATTGTCAAGCACTCTTCACTAAATGAGGAGAAGCACATGGACAGCGAACTGTCAGAGGGGCTGTCTGAAAGAAAGCAGATATTTTCTGTTTGATCTTTTTTCTTCACATTGCAATGGTGTAATTTTGTTGTCTTTTATTGAACACTTGAAAACCAACAATGAACTATGACAAATGACAGCTTAATTGGGATTTTTTTTTTTTTTTAAGTAATGTTTGTCTTTTTCACAGGCCTTTTAAAGACACGCAAACCATAAAAAGTCAAAGTCAAAGTCAAAAAGTATCGATGGGTAATTAATTTGGTCACTAGAAAAAAGCAGGATGCAATTTTCTATTAAAGGATCCATCTGAAGACCAGAGGACATGCAATGACTCGCAAGGATTGGCACAATTCCCCTTTCCTCCTCTGACCTCCATCTAGAGCACTAAGCCAGGCCCCTGAGAAATACTTGACAACAACATTCACTTACTTAATTACTATGGGACTACACATCATCAGCTGCAAGACACTAAGTCATGGCTCAGCTACATTTTGCATAAGACCTTAAAGCTCTGCTTAAAACTGCCATCTACAATTTTCTCAACAGAGGAAGTGACCCAGCTCTTGTGGCTGAAGCTTTAAAGGAGGAAAACATCACCCAGAAAGTTAAATTTAAAAAAGGACAAGTCTTTTAAAAAGTAATTTACATGCTCTTGGATCACACATTAAGTTGTTTTTCTTTTTTCTTTTTTCTTTTTTTCTTTTTTTTAGATTTAATTCATATCTTTCTAAAAGACCGTACGGGTTTGATGCTGGACTGTGTAAAATGATTCTCTACATTTATGGAGCCTCTTAAAAAGATTAACAAAGTCTTCTTGAGCTTGGCTTATAGGATGAAAGGCAACACTTGACAGAATAACTCTAATCATCTGAATGTCTCAGAGGAAAAGGATCTGGGAAGGAGGGAGGCATATTTAATGGAGAAGGAGAAGGCAAACATCAGTAGATAATTTCAATTCCATTTATATGAATCTATAAATACAACAGAGGTGGTGACCATGTCCGTGCTCTAGCTGTATTATTACTCATCCCAGTTGCTTAGTGGATTGTTCAAATGGGGAGCTTGTCTTGAATATGACCCCACACCTGATCATGGTCACACTGCAGGAACTCTGTGATCCAATGCAAGGACACATCCCTGTAAAAAATAATCCAACTACCTTCAGAGCACAAAATACATCAGTACACTTGTTGTCTGATTTACTGTCACTGCAAATATTATTAGATTAGTGAATGATCCATGTAGCTTCTCTGCTTTGCACTAATTTATCATAACCCATATTTCCAGCCCTCAATATTTTACAGTAGCTGAAGAAAAATCTGTAAAATTTATTCTCCAGCACTGTGACTGTTCCACTAAATAGTAAACTTCTTTTTTTGGGGGGGACAATTAAAATGATATTTTTGGTGTTTTATGTTTATGGTTTTAATTTACAGGAAATTAATGTGGTGGGATGTCCATCTGAATTTGACTGGACTCCTAATCAGTTCAGTACATCAGTTAAGTAACTGTGGATCCAATTAATGTTGTGAGAACAGCATTCATCCACTTGATAAATGCGCTGGATTGGAAATAACTTGCCTTTGTATGAATAACATACAAGTCTATATCCAGGAACACAAATATACAGACAGCAGATGCACATATATCGCTCCTGTGCATGTTTCCTCCTGGCTGAACATCATACAGGCCAATCACCACACAGCTTGCTTCAGGCGTCCCTGTCGGCTCATGTTTCTTTTGACAGAAACTGGCCCTCATCAGAGCTCCCTCCTCCTGCTGCTGGTTGCCATGTGTGCAAGAGAAACACCCGCCAGTTTAGACAGCACATATCCACAGTGCTCCATGGGAGCATCTTTTACCCGGTCAGCAGCGTCAAGATGATTTGGCCATATGTTAGTATCCTTCTTTTCCCCCACTTCTGAGAAATTCTCTCACTTTATCATAGTGTGATGGAGGATTTCTGTCACCTTGGCTGATGTGTGCATGTCTGTCTGTGTGACACATGACATTTTGACATTTTATCAACATAATTGAAGAAGCTGTCAGGAAGGCCACTTAATCACTTTTCAGCAATGGTTGTGACCTCATTGATCCATGGCTCTATGTACATACTGACCCTGTATTCACTGCACTCAGGGGACACACTTAGGCTGTCTGGCTGCCATGTCACATCAGGAACCAGCAGAGCATACAAGAAAGGGAGAGTATCACCGTTACAGGATGTTCCACACATTCAGGCCTGGCTGACAATTGCAAGACCAAGTCACTTTAACAATAAGGTTTGTCTTTCTGCCTTCATCTTACAAAACCAGCATTTCACATGTTACAGAACCAGCACTTCTTGCTTGTTTATTGTAAACAGTTTTTCAGAACGTTCACAAGTCTGGAATCAGTGAATATCCGGTCATTTAATGTCATACTTTGGCCTTAGCAGCTGTTATTAGGTTCATTCTTACAGTGCTTGCCACTTTGTTTTTGCAGACAGTTGTTTCTAATGAATAGTGAGCTCAAATAAAATATTTTTGTGTTGTTGAAAGCAAAATACTAAGTAATACTGTAAAAAAAAAAAAAGAAAGAAAGAAAAAAATTGTCTGAAAAGGCTCAGGCTGCTCCTCTGGCCTGAGCAGGCATTGCCCACCAATAGCATAACAGCATGGTGATAGGCAAACATTTTTTTTTTTTTTGACCACATTTTTTGCACATTTGTTTTTTGTCCAAATATCCCAAGTTAATGAGAAAGAGAACAGGTGAACTATTAGATTGTATGTAATAAATCAAATGCAATCAAGATGCCTTCATTTTCTAAAGAGAACATTTGTTTTTAAGAAAGGCAAAAATTACGAAATAACTAGACATGGATAAAAGACAGTAGATGCACCTTTTTTTAAGGTTACAAGTATATTTTGCCACTGATTTAAATCCCACTAATTCCACTTTTAAACAAAGAGATGCTATACTCACTCATTCGGAGCTCATTTTAGGGGCCTTGCACTCAGCACACTCATTTACGTCCAAGATGCTGCTTTATTTGTTGAACTAAAGGCCATACTACCCAGGCACGTGCCGTGAGCTCTAGGGTTAGGTAGGAAGACAGTCCCAAAGTGCACCGAACACACCCCTGATAATTAAAATAGGCAAATGAGTGCCAGCTTAATCTAACACAATCAAGTTCACAGAAACTTGCAAAGCTATGTAAATTGTTTTAATAGCAGTTCCCAGACTGTTTAACTTTATATGTCTCCACAACCAGTTGCATATATTAATGTTTTTCCTCAAAAGAAAGTCGTAAACATCGTTTGAGCCTCTCTAGCAGGGTCATCCCCCTGGTGAGCATGTCAACCAACTTTGAAAGCAAAGTTCACAAATTCACACAAATTTTCACAAATTTTTTGTGAATGTACGCAGACCATTGGCATAGTGCAATAACATAAAAAGGCAGCGTAGGAATCTGCCTTTTTCATGTATGTGATTTCATTTCTGGAAATAGACTGCACATGTGCCAGTACACTGCTGTTGAGTCATTTTTTTTTATTGAGCTATGAAAATCACCCAATGCCATTACTTTAAAATCAATAGGTACTACAGGCTACAGGAAATGATCATTTAAAAGATTATATTAAAAATAATAATGATAAAATAAAGTGAAAATATACAAAGTAATGATTAAAATGGAATTATTCCATTTACTTCTTTCTGCCTTGGGTAGACACTGTGTATCCTGTCTACCCTGACTGCGCACTGCTGATACTACCGCCTCTGGTTGGAAGCTAGCTCTTGCCTGGCTTGTGGGGCTTTGAATAAAAAAACTTGTCTAATTTGGCCAATTTAGTATTAGCCTAATCCTGCTCCATTGTTTCTTTCCTCTTTTGTGGGACACTTTTTTGTTTTTTTCCTGCACCTGCCACACTGTGTTACTTTTGGTTTTCTTTTTCTCTTTTATATGAAAAATATTTGGCTTAGTGTTGTGCATGGGGTCAATGAAACTCCGACACAATATATTCTTAGAGGCTGAGTGATAGCGTGCTGCCTCTTTTGTTTTTTTTTCCCCCTTCACTGTCCCCTGATGTCATCTTGGCCCCCGGTACAGCTACACCAGTTGCACCATCAAAATCATGGCAATGCCATCCAACTCGGTTTACATAACTTGTAATGTCACTGATGTATACTACTCGTGGATGTTAAGTAAATGCTGTTACTTCAAGTACTGAAATACTGAAATGTGGAAATAAAAACAGATTTTTGTTCACAGACAAACATGACTGTTGGGTATTGAAATGAAAAATTTAGGAAAAAGCCTGAATGAAGATTTTCATGGATTATAATATTTTTTTTGAGAACAATTAAACTAAATTTTTCTTTTTTTTTTTTTCTTTTTTTTTTTTTTTTTTACAACTTTACATTGTGTAATTCCTTACTTTAACTCACTAAGACACTCTTTGTTTAAATAGTCATGGAAAATTATTATTTGTTTCAATAATCATGGAAAATTCGGCAAACAAATTTTGCTAACAAATTGGGATTTTTTCTTTTACATATTTGTACTTAAATGTACTCTTACATTACAACTGTATTAAGGTGCAAAGATGTAAAAAAGAACCTGTCCAGAACATGTTGGGACTTTTTTGGGACAAATCCAGTCCAAGTTTAGCTAGAGTTACAACTGTGAAACTGTGGGTTGGTATTGAGACATGGACAAAAGATTGTAGATGGAGCAGCACTGACATAATTTCTTATGGGTAGCAGAAAAGGGTGTTACAGTGAAAAGATCACTGGTTTGATGTTTGGCTGGGGATTGTTTCTGCAGTATGCATGTTCTCCCCATGTATGTGTGAGTTCTCTGAAGGTACTCCAGCTTCCTCCCTCCATACAAGGACATGCATGTTAGGTTGACTGGTCACTTTAAATTCTTTCTAAGAGTGAGTATGAGTAGTTGTTTGCGCACCCTTTCTCTCACTTGCAGGGGATGGGAAAAAGTGATATAGAAAATGGATGGAGGGGAATAAAGAAGGGAATTAACTTTCTCCAATACCCTTGTTTGTGTCTATTTAGCCTTATCTACCTTTAATACATGGTCAAACAAAATACATGGGACCTTCCTTTAACATGTGACCATGACTTTACAGGGTTTGTATCTGCTATGTCTGGAGGAGGAGGAGGATGCTTTCAAAGGGATCATAAAATTTAGCCAAACCTCAAAGACCAATTAATTAAATCAGAATGCTGACACCATGACTGAAGACATAATACAAGAAAGCACAGTACAATAATTATGTAGTGTGGTTATTACTGCCGGCTAGGCAAGGTAAGTTTATATGTATAGGACCTTTCATGTACAAGACTATTTAAAGGGCTTTACATAAAACATTGAGACAATATGTTTATTTCTGTGTTGACTTGTCCGTCTGTCTGTTTGTTTGTTTGCAACTTTATGCAAAAACTAATGAGCCAATATTTGTCATTTCCTTTTACTGAGAATGGGCCCTGGTCCAAATTAGATCAAATTTTGGGAGTAATGGAAGAAATTGTAGATACAGGAATTTGAAAGATAATTTCACAAAACGACTTGAAATGTGCACCTTGGCCCAGGTCTGTGCTCTCTAAGTGCTTTACTAGTTGTGACATTTGTTGTCATTGCTGGGTCAGAAAATGCAAAAATTGCCTTTAAACTGCACATTTGTGCTTTCTACATGTAACATATGCAAATTGGAGCAATTTCTGCTGAACATACGGGTGACGGCTGCTGCAGCATATTCCTCATCAATTCAGTAACCTGGAGGAGATTAAATAAATGCTGCCTGGGATGCTAATAAAGCTAAAGATATGAACATAGCAAGCAAGGGGGTGGGGGCAAACTCAGGGGCAAGTTAACCCATAGGGGAAAGTTGAGCAGAGAACTAACAGGAAATCTTTTCCCTCAGGAAGAAACCAATTCTAGTTACTGTAGAAGCAGCTGACCCCGTGGCTTCTCTCGGGAAGGAATGCATGCACAGGAGACAGACAGAGAGAGATAAACAGGAGCTCATACTGTACAGAGGATCACCCTCTAGTGCTTGCGTTCAAGCTTTCGCTCCCTCCCTCTCTCACTCCTCTCTCACTCGCCCACTTAGTATCATTTCATCTCTCAGTCTCTCTCTCTCTTTCGCACACATACACACTTGCAGTCGCTGTGCTCTGACGGATGGGGATACACTGCCAAGGAGGACTCAGGGGTGAGAAGAGTGTGTTTCTTCTCTTCTCTGGTCTGTTTTCTTTCTCTTCCGCCTGGCTTGCCTCACGGGCTGTTAATTTCAGCCCCAGCCCTGAAGATGAGGAGGATCTATTTGTGAGGGAGACACAACAAAGGGAGAGAGAAGAAGAAGCAACAGGGTGGTAAATTCTGCGAGCAAAGAGAGAACCAGAAGATCTTTCCTTTTTCTCCACGACATACAAGGTTGGTGAAGAATGCTGCTTATGGTTTAAACAAACAGCGCCTGCTGTTATTCAGTCTGTTGTTTACTTTTATTGAATGTTTTTTTTTATTATTCAAAACATTTCATATTTATAAGCTTCTGTTGCTCTATTAAGGTTTTCATTGTCCTCAAAGAGCAGTTTTTCTAAATTGAGGACATTTTCTTACCAACTGACAAGTCCTTTTGTTACATTTTAGTGATATTTCTCTGGTCTCCAGGTTGGTTACTGAAGTTTCACTCCAAACAAACACTACTGTTTAATTTACTGGCACAGAATAATTCTCAGGTGGAATCTCTCCCTTGGCAAAGTAGCAGAGTGATGTGCAGGAAAAAGGCAAGGATAGCCCGCTCTCATTGTCGCTCATAAGATGTCACTTGACACAGGAGGCAATTAAGCGAGATTGGCAGTCGATGCTGCCGGTAACTTAGAAACTGGCGTGTGGGAGACGCACAGTGGCATATGATAGGATTCGGGGGAGAGAGGAGCAGAGGAGGAAGGAAATTCCCTTTGTTCATTCACACAAAAGCCTGTTCCCCCGTGAAAATCCTGCTCGCTTGGGTGTCTGAGCAAAAACTGGCCCAGGGGCAGTAGTTGTGAGCTTTTATGATTTTGCATGGCAGTGAGCATTGTGCAAGTGTGTGCACTTAAAGCGTGAGTGCACCAAAAAAGTGTGTCTCTGTGCATGTTGTGTGTGTGTTCAAATCTACATATTGGTGCACAGAGACTCTTTGATGAGCGTTCACCTTTAATTATTCCAAGTCAAAGAAATGATTTCCTCTTTAATCTTGTCAAACAAAGAGCTGGAAATAAAAGTATCATTGTCTCATTGGACATACTGTGATCAGTGAATGAAGAAGAAAGAAAAAGCAGTTTTGCAATTTAGAAAGTAAAAAAAAGCAAAAAAAAGCCCCTGAAATACTCTGTCTTTGTTCAGGCTGTGTTTATTCAGTGTTGACTGAATAAATCTCCTTGAAACCAACAAAGACCCACTCTGCTCGCTATTTATCACAAAGCCTTTCTGCAGCCATTTTTTAAAGTACGGATATGATAAAGGGAGACTGGTTGCCGACAATGAAGGCCTTTTAAACAGACACAAGTTCACTGACAAACTAAAGTTTTCTCAGTATTCTTCGTTGGTTTGAGGACTAGTTTGATTCAAAACAAAAAGAGGGCCAGGAGCAGATTATTGGTTTCCTAATGTAAACAGGTGCATGCATTGTGAAGAAATCATTCTGGATTGTAAGTCTTTTGACACAAAAGTAAAGATACTGCATAAACCAGTCTATTAATATTAGTGACAGGAAAATGTTGGTCGGCATTCTGCAGAATGTGTTTATACAGCAACCCCTGAAATGAAAAATTAGCTTCTAAAAGTATCATTCAGCAGTGGGTTTGTGAAATGTTTATGCTCATTTAGTGTTTAGTCTGGGTTTGATCTTATGGTTCTCTCTGTAAAAGTGATTAAACATAAGTGAGGTTAGAACAGAAGGGCACTGCAATCAGTTATTAGCTGAAGACCATTTCCTGTGTCACCTTGCCTTACACACATACACACACCTACACACTACACTGTGCTGCATCCCACAGGGACAGTTAATGTGAGTCCAGAGTGGCTTCGCGACTTTTCCAACCCAAGGGAGTAAGTAAACTGAGAGAGCATAGATGTGCCCTTAGAGGTGCTCCCTTTTACCTATATAGACAGTATAAATACTCTACTTGCTCTAATGCAAATATGAATATGCATAGAGGCGAAATAACACATACGGTTTATGCACACACCTACATGAGGGGAGGCGGAACAATGAGAGGCGTCGTGACCGGTTGCTTGGCAGAAGCCCTCAAGGTGAAAATTTAAAATGAGAAGGATTTCAAATTAGGAACAGATTTTCCAAGTGGAATTGCAACCAGTTGTTGGCAGCAAACAATCAGATGCAAACAATGTTTGACAATTTAATTTTTGGTTCTTGAATCTCAATAATTCGCATTATTTAAATGAATAAAACTGTATCATTTTTACATTGAAGATTAGTTTATATCATCGTTCAGTTGAAACAAAACAAAAAATGCTTTTAGCTTTCATGAAAAGTACTTTCTGATTTGCTGTCACCACAGTACAGCTAATCCAGTAATACATCAAGAAATATCAGAGAGGAGAGAGAGTGAGTTTTGTGGGAGTGAACACAAGCAGAAAGTCTGTCTCAGGTCACGTTGCAATTAAAAGTATGTCCCTACTCCACTCACAGTTAACAAAACACAAATGTCAGCAGCAAAGTTAATAATCTTTATGACTGCAAATAAGACTGGGTATATAAAACAACCAAAATGCTTCACAGCCCATTAACTAATCATAGTCTGTATGAGCCATCACTTGTAGGAAGTATGTAATAACTAACTGAGGTGCCTGACCATTTTATTTTTTTTTATCATTGACAAATAGAAAAACCAAAACAAAGTTATATAGTAGTATGTTGACTTTATATCCTCATTAGCCACATGGTGCAGATGGGTTACTCAAGAAGGAATAGATAAAAAAAAAAAAACTGGCATATCACCTCTGTCCAATGCGTTGTAAGTGAATTTGAACATTGAATAAACATGCAAAACCACCTTTGTGAAAGTTCTATGCAATACCAATAATAATGGAGTAAAAAAATACTTGCATGCAACATTTTTCTAGAAAAATGTAGCCCTTTTCAACTTCTAAGCAGGTTTTACAGTTTCATTTAATGCAAAACGTAGACATGTTGTAGTTTTAAAGGCAGACATAGACATCCAGTCATGATGTAGCCCTTTAGACTGCTCTGATAGAAATGAACAAAGACAGAACATAACTGTTTTCCCTGTAGTCTTGATCAATTCCCTTTTTTTCTATTCTTCCTCTTGCTCCTTGGAAGATTGTTCTTTTTCATGGTACTTACTGCTGTTTTGACCTACAGTTAATTTCCATAATTACAGTCTTTTAAAAATTTAAGTCTAGTTTATGTTGATGAATCTCTGAGGACAGATGGATATGGTCATGTGGATCACATGCGCCATATAAGCCACCAAAAAATCTAAATGCATTTAGTGTAGTTATAACTAGAGCTGTAACTAATGATGTTTTTTTTCAAATATTACTTTAAGTTGATACTGTCTGTGCTCAAAATGTGCCAGGGATAAAGTTTTAGGATAGCTTGTGTTTTGACAATAGCTTGAAACTCAAATGTAATGAACACTAAAAAATTTAAACCATGTAGAAACAAAAGAACATTAGTTTCCCTACATGCAGTTTGCACAACATTTCATTGGACCAGAGCATTGGCCTTTCCTCGTATTACCTGCAGAGGAATTTTATCTTACCGACAAAGTAAGTGTGCTTTTAATGGTATTACTGTCATATGAGCACAAAAAGGACTTTCTTTCATTATAGCTCTTAATTACATTATGACTGAAGACCCTACTTCAACTCAAAACAACTCAGAGCACATCCTTCAGGTGGATTTTAAAAGCAATTAAGACATTCCACTGTTTCTTACAAAACAGCACAATCGCTTTGTTATGTTTTTGTCATTCAAATTCAGAAAATTAAAAAAGTCTACTCAGAAGTCAGAGGATCAAGGTATGACCTGCTTCTGCTTGCAGATCTGAGGAGAACAAAAGCTTTCATATAATGTTCTGAGAGCACCTGATCCCGTCATCCACCACCCACCACTTCAAAAAAATCACATTGAACAGGTTCCAACTGATATAACTGATTAATAACATCATCGGCAGCAGTGGCTGTCAAATAATTACATTCTCCAACCCAAAAATAGACAGCAGCATGCAATCGCTCAGAAAGCAAGGTGTCTTGTTTTCTGATCTACTATGCTGAAAACTCTGCATTCATTTGGTTCATCTGTTCTGTCATCATGACATCTCTCTCCAGAGGGTTCATAAGGGGCTCCTCTGCCCTCAGTTGCCTTGTGTGTGTGTGTGTGTGTGTGTGTGTGTGTGTGTGTGTGTGTGTGTGTGTGTGAAAAGTGCACAAGGTTTTGTATGTGTATTTTAGATTGCATTATTTCAATAATGCATTTTTGTGTTTTTTTTTGTTTTTTTTTTTAAGGAAGAGTTAGAAAGAAATGTGCGGTACATGTCTGTTGTCATGATGCATCAGTGAGGATAGGCCTGTGTGGATGCCTATGCTTTTACATATTTATGTATGAGTGATGAAAAAAATGAGATGAAGAGGCTTACGGGAACAGCTTCCTTATGAAGCGCTAACGTTGAGTACCTCCATATCAGATTCCAGTGAATAGATAATAATCTAGTCTAAGCTTTTAGTGCAACACACTATTTCTACTCATTAGTGGTAAGCGTTCCCTTTCCCTCATCGTTTACTAGTGCTGTAACCATTAGGAGCCAGCAGAAAGCCAGCGGTCCCATTATGCTGTCAGTGCTCATATCAGTTACTTACTCCACGTGGTAATGTTATACATCACCCCTTTGGGCATTTTGTAACACCTTTATCTCTACAACCATACAAGTCAAAACACAAATAGGTCTGTACTTTTTTGTTGGGATGAAACAACTCATGAAAGGATTTTTATTATATAAGTATGTCTCATTGTCTTACTTTCACCATCCTCATTTAAATGTCTGCATTGTTCAAGGAGGTGATACAGTGTATTCTTATATCTTTTTCATTGAAGGGGAGGAAACATTTGGCATCAGAGCATTTCCTGCTTTTGTGCAGCTCCTGAAATCAGAAACTGAAGGAATAATGAAAATGACAGACAAGCTGCTTGAACTCAGACGAAGGTTCACCCAGTGGCCCTTTTGCATATTAATGAGTGTTTGCTCTGCGTATTCATGTGTCTGTATCTCTGGTTAACACAAATGCTATGAGAAATGACCTTGGCTCCTTTGAGCATTAACCCAGCTGAAACAGTTAAATCATACATGAATAATCCGCCAAACGTGCACAGACAAATATTTGGGGAAATTCGAGATTGGGAAAATATTTACTTGGTTGAAAATATTATGCAAATTAGTGTCTGTGCTCGTTCATTCCCACACGAAATATAGACGATAAGCTGCTTTTCCAAAAGGTGATTTACCCAAAGGTATTAAAAAAAAACCCTCTCATAATATGATTGACATACTGACATTTAAATCGTTTTACTATTACCGCACATTCATCATTTCTCACTATTTAGTGAATTTATGACTAGAGCATGCTTAATTTGTACCATCTAAATGCAGTTTTGAATTCAGTTAATGCCAGGTTGACATGATATACTTTATCATACCATAGACCAGTGGGATGTGACATGTGAACACTTGAAGTGATCTACATAATAGCCTTTTTTCACATCTTATACAAAATATAATTTTTTTGTCTATGATTATTTTGTCACTACTTTTAATATGTCTTAAAATTGCAGCCAGTAGTTTAATATAAATAATATTATAATAATATAAAATAAATATAACCAAGCTTCTTTTAAATGAAACATTTAGATTCTGAGCTTTTTTTTTGTTTGTTTTTTAAAAAAAACAAAAAAAACAAAAAAATGTGTATATTTACTTACACAATATGTATGGGAATTTAAAGTCACTGTACACCAGATGCAGCTACTTTGAGCTTCATTCTTTACAAGTCTCAACAGATGGCATGTGTTGCCATATAAAAGTACATCTTCTTTCACAACTTATGAAAGTGAAACAGAAAGGAAAGAAGACAGATTTCCAAGAAAGAAAATCTTATCTTTGTTTGAATCTTACAGACTTCTTAGAATAATGTATAAATGTATCTCTCACAACAGCAGTCATTCAAAACAGAACCAGAGCCACTCCTATTTAAAAACATGTGTTTGACCTAGAAGGGTGACAATGAAGGAGCAGCTGTGAGTGACGAACAACTTTGATGTCTTGGGAGTGAGGGAAGGGTTAAATGTTGACGTCAGATGCTTGCTGCTGATTACTGGGCTGAAGGTGCAGAAGAACCTCTGTCACTTTGACTAAGCTGTACAACATACAGAAAAAGCTTTTATCACCAGATAAGAGGGGCGTATTGTGGTGAAAGTGTAAACATATGCAGTGGCTTGCAAAAGTTTGGGCATCTCCAGTCCACACTGAAACATAACCATAGCCTAATATAAAGGTATAAATTACACATTTGTGTAATTTAAGATTACATAAGTATGACTTCAATAATTCAGTGGTTTAAGTGAATATATTCTACAGTGAAATCTTTTCTGTGCCACTGGCTTCATCATGGTTGCAAAGCATGACATGATTTTACATAAAATCCTGCTGCTTTTGTTTTTCAGAGATATATCTATTGGCTTCTTGTATCTAAAACATAAATTCTTTTCAGCCAATAAAGCATGCTTTAAACACACCAGACTTCTTCGGGGTTATGTTGCAAAATTTTTTATACAGAATTTTGTGGTCATTGAACAGGAAGGACTTTCCTTTGGCAGAAATCCACAGCATAACAGTATATCTTCACAAGATTTATTCACCTTTTAAACTTTTCATGGACAGTTCTTTCGAACTCGATCTAGACAGCCACGATTATCATCCAATATCTCCTTATAGTCTTCACTTCCTTTGTGGACATTGACTGACGTTTTGCTATTATTGGAAGGAGGTGTGAAAACTGTGAGTGGTTCTAAAGCTGAGATTGGAATTTGCTGGATGAGTCGTCATCTACAAATCCCTTGAGTTTGTTGTTTTAACTCTTTGAAAAAAGCACTCCCCTCTGTTTTCTCTGTGCAGTTTTGGACCCCATTTCTCTCAAATAATGAAAGTGGCACTGTCTTCGATGCAAAGCAGAAAGCATGAATGTGGATAAAAGCTAACACTGAGTTTAACCAATGGCACACATTTACTAAACTGGGTGTCAGCTGCATGTGTGTAAAACATTTCATATTCTGTAGCATTACACATGCATATGCTCACTATGCCCACAGAGATTATATGTTATATAATGCCTCACTATAATCCATGAATCATTATGGGCTCAATGAATATAATTTTTGATTCACCATGAAATGTTATGTTTCCCTGTAATCCTTCTGTCCTATAATGACAAATAATGTGAATTTACAAAATAATCACACCCACATGTTATCAGTGAAAACAACAGGTAACTCTGCTTTTGTTCTTTATGACAAGGAAAAACATTTGTCTTTCAAATCTGCTCCACAAAACCTTTCTGTGCAGATGTAAGAGATTTTTTGCTCACAGTTATAATATAATAGCTTCCAGTTGAACTCACTGGCTTTCAGAGTGCATTTCAGGACGTGACAGGAAGTTATTATTCACTGAAGGCCCACAAAACTGAGGTGAGTTCACTCACCATGGGTCAAAAGCAGGACAGTCTCATTAATGAGGTGCAATCCCACTGTGATGGCCCGTCAACCAACACTTCCAGTAAAAGACGCTGGAACGGCCCACAAACAGCTCACTTGCATTTTAAGATTTTTTTTAACAGGCTGTATAAACTGGCTGCCAAAACACCATTAGCATTTGGATGATGAGCAGAGGGGAATATTATATCATCAGGGGTATGCTTGGCTGTGTGGCATGAGGTTGTCTATGCCCGCTGAACTCTGTGACCTTTAAGACCTCAAGATGTTTAAGAGCTTTCTACAGCTCCAGTGCATCTATAAAGGCTATTTCAGGCTGAGCTGCATGGTGTTGGGAGTGGAGTGCGAAGACAGAACTTTGATTAGGAGGGTTAACTGATGGCAAACCTCTCAGTGTGCTACACTTTTGGGTCCAACTTAGTCCTAAAAGTCATTGCTTATTGAAACTTTTTCAATTATTTATATTTTCTTGCAAACATTGTGGATTGACTTGGACAACATGAATCTTGTAACGGTGCTGGCAAGGTATTTTGATGAGACACTGTTGGTAGTGGACTACAAGTCAGTCACACACTAACCTTAAGGTAAAGATCAAAACCTCCTTAAATTTTATTGCACAGATATCGTTTTCTGCTTCTGTTCAGCAAAATCTGTGCCAAGAGTGCCTTTCTAGAAGGGTTTAATAGATATTTTCCACCCTTGGCTTAGATTTACCTTAGATTTTGTGCAGGATAATGTGACAATAGAGCAATCAGTCGTTATTTCTATTGCAATGTCTTGGCAAGAAAGAGGAAAATTACTGTGTTAGCTCAAAATGCTTACGTTCTGTCTGTTAACCACACTGCCTCTAGAATTAATGCCACCGTACCTTTGTATAAAAATCTGTTATAAAATCACAAGGTCAAGGAGGTTTTTATAACAGATGGCTGAGATGTAACCATACTCAAAACCCCAAATAAACATCCGATCACTGTCATCATGATTACATTCTTGTTTTAAAAAAAAAGTTTAAAAAAAAGTAAAACTTACTTGATCACATAAAGAGCATGAAATATTTTTTCCAAACAGCAGCCAGTGAAGGGTTTTCTCTTTATCTTTGCTGTCTGCACAAACCAAGAATATTTAGACAGGATATAAGGAGATAAAAAGGACAGTCAAACCAATATGTTTTACCAATTTGTCATGCTTTGCTCTCTCATATCTGTATTTTCTCTTTCATTTTTCAAATTCCCATTGGACTATTTGTCTGCGGGTAGAGGTTATTTTAAATCTAGGGTCAGCAGATGATGACAGCGAACATTTCCAAGAGAAACCAAATGAGCCCAGAGCGGGGTGTTAAAGCAAATCCAAACAAACAATGCTGGCTTGTTCCAGTATTATACAATCATGTCTGTCTGCATCACACACCAAAGGCCCTCAGGACATGTCTTCCCAATCCCAGAGCAGAAAAATGCTCTTATACTGCATGGATGACACACCCACTTCCACAGAAAACTGACTATGGGTAGTAAGATCTCAATGCATTGACAAATGAGGCCTTTGCTGCAGAAAACACCCTGACAGGCTTTCTGCTGCGTTGGGAACAAAGTAAACACAACAATGACTCCCTGTCAAATGTGACAGAAATGCCACGAATCGTCAGAAATCCACAGGAAGGTTGTAGCTGATGCTAATTGTATTGACATAACTGATCAATCAGTTAGGGAAAAAAATCAATTAACAAATCAATTAATTGTTATTCTATAAAATGTCGTGCAAGAGGGAAAAAGCCCCATTCCACTTTGTCATGATTTTACCTGATGTATTACTTACATCCTACTATTTCCAAGGTTACATGTCTATTCACATTATTTATTTATTCACTTGTTTAAAGTGAAGATTGGAAATAATCTTGAGTCCAGCCCTCATGTAGATAAAACCAAAAACTGTATTTGGAGATCAAACGAAAGGTTGAATGAACTGAAAACAGAAAATAAAAGGAAATCTCTGAAAGAAATTCAATACACAATAAGAAGAGAAAAGCAGTATTTTAAAACACAAATGTCTGTCAGTTTTCCTCAATCGCTTAATCATTCATTTTCAAATACTGTAATCAGTTTACAGTCAACCAATAAATTACTCTATTGATCATTTTAGTTCAAAGGAGACATACAACGCATCACTGATCAATAACATCATGTTGCAAAGGCATCATCAAGTGAACTGGATATATTTATCTAGCACCACTTGGAAACAAGATCATTGCAGATTTGCATCATGTCAGATGGGTTTCCAGGAATTCACATCCCCCAGCTGACTTTGAGACCCTGATTGTATAATGAATCCAACTTATTAGTCTCCAGTAGCTGTGTCATTAGTTGTCTCATTAGCTGTCTCGTTCTGTCTGCATGCATACATTTCCTATCATGCAAAAAGTTCTGATGTCAACTTGCCTTTAAATTTCATTTGGTCAGGAAAATACTTGCTTCTATATGCTCATCTTTGGTTTGTTATAATGAGTGTGCTCATTGTTTCTGCATGAGGTTGAAGCTCAAGAAAATGGATCAGACTGTCACCTTCACATTTTTTATTTGGTCTGTTTTATTTCCTTTATTTAATCAGGAAGATACGAATGAACTTTTCCTATACAGCCTGGCTGAAATGACAGCATAAACAAAAGCTGTAACAAAAATATTTTTTTCTGCTTGAAATGAAGCTGTAGCAGTTTATTGACTTGAAATGAGCAATGCTCTTATCTGCGAGTATATAAGAAATATTTACAGATCATATTCTTACAGTAGTTTTTTAAAGAAGTTAAAAGCCAAAGCTGAACACACAAACAGTAATCAAAGTTATTCAGATGAAATGGCCTTTTGGGCATTTTCAATCTGCCTTGATCCACAGTGAATATAAATTAAGAATGTAAGACAAAGTGAATGTACAATGCAGAGTGGCTTGCATCAGCATGACAGCTCTCAGCAGGTAGCGACGGAGCGTGCCTGCAGCAGATGTAAGTTTGATTACACTTCTTCTTCTTCTTGTGTTGAGCTGACAAACCAGTACCAAGTCAAAATCAGAAACAGACCACCCATGCAGCAAGGTAGCTGCAAAATAGCTGAGCCCATTATACTGCCAAACTGACCAAACACTGTCCAACAAGCTCTATGGCAACCCTGCTGTGTTTTTCCCCCCTTTATTTTTTTAAATATTTTTTTTTAAAGCATGACTGTATTAATTTCCTATAAAATACATTGTGGGTGCTAATTACATGGTGCTGCATATTTCCCTGTGACGTGGATGTCTCCTGGGCGACATCAGTTCACAAGACAAAAACATGCTTCTGCTGCTGCTGATGCCTTAAGGCTTTATTTAGAATATTTAATCTACAAAATGTATTGAACGTCATATAAACCAAAGAAGAACTTATGTTCATTCATCAATCAAATTTATGTTGAGTTCCCCAGCTGTGCAGTCGCAGTGATACAGCACAAACGCTTGAGCAGTTATTACCCTCGCTGTGCTTCATCAGTTTATTGTAAAGAGGCCCGCATTAAAAACACAGAGACATTTACGGTGAGTGGTTCAACATGCATATGAATAATTCATTGAATTCAAAACTGTTTTATTTTAACTAAGTTCCTTGTTTAAGAACTAAACTTTCCTTGTATTGATATGATTATTTAAGATTTATAATAATATGTATTAAGAATAGCTGAAGCACATACCACTGGTTAAATAATACAACTACAGAAGTTTAGTAAGCTATTAAATTCACTAGTTATTTAAATCCTGGTCCAAAAATACTAATATTAAAAGGTATAACATCAAAGGCATACTGTTTTTTTTAAATGACAGGAAATTATTTAAATATGCATCTTAAAACACTGCCTAATTTGAATTTAGAAAGAGAAAAACAACTATAAACATTCACGTGTTTTTAGCATGTTAAAATGTTGGCAACCAAATCATGTTTCAGTGCTCACATGCCCTGCATTTGTCAGTATTTATTCATTTATTTATTTTGTTGTTGTTGTTTTGTATTTAGCTACGTTAAATATAAAATCAATCAGTTTCAGGGGGAAAAAAATCAATGCAACTCAACGCAGCTACGACTCACTGAGTAAATTTCAGCCACTGTCAGTGTTATCCTATGTACTGGTGATCCAATAACAGTCAACAAGCCAAATATTGACCAATGCTGATGCTACACTTAAATATATCAGGAACATCCTTACTATGAATACACATGATATAATTTCACTGTGACTCTCACATCAAACATGCAGCCAGAGTTTTAAGGGAATTAGATCTTTTTAGTTTCCAAGTGATTCTCAGACGACATGAATTATATATGTTAACGCAGTGGGAAAAGTCATGCTTTGTGATATTCACAGCTGTACCTTTCACACATGCTGAGCTGCACATTCACCAAGATTTCCATATGCTGAAGAAAATGTGAATTTGTGAGTGTTACTGTTTAGTAAGGGTTTGCCTCATTGAGGGAAGAGGTCCGTGGCATTGATTGTTATGGCGAGACTTCAGAAGACAATAGTTTACCAGGATGAAATAATTAAAACACTGCCATTCAAACTTCAATGAGAATAAACTATACAAATTAACACAATGGAAAAATCTGGTGACAAAGGGCACAATGGACAATGGAAATTGAGACGCCAGCAGCTCATAATCACACAAAGTTCTTTAAGACCAGCAATATTCTTGATTTAATTAGGGGTATGTGCATTTATTATTATATTATATTATATATTATATATATATATATATATATATATATATATATATATATATATATATATGTATATGTATATATATATATATATATATATATATATATATATATATATATATATATATATATATATATATATATATATATATATATATATATACATACATACATACATACATATTATATTATATTATATTATATTATATTATATTATATTATATTATATTATATTATATTATATTATATTATATTATATTATATTATATTATATTATGTTATCTGCCTCATGTGTCATATGTTTATATGAAGCATTGGGTAAATCTGAAATTTAAAACTACTTCAATGTTTGATGCAACAATGCTAGCAGGGCCTGTACTGGAGCAAATTAGACATGACATCATGGGCCATCTTTCTTACCTGATATTTCAACAGATTTAATGCATTTTGCTGTATTTCTGTGCAAGACTTTTAGTCAATCAAAACCTTGAGTGCTGCTTTGTCCGTTTACCTGCAAAACAGTTCAACCCCTCTGTGCCAGAGATTTTCTAAAGATCACAGCTCTGCATTTCCCAACATAGACTCCTGATTTAATTGAGTACTGAAGGGCTTTTGGGGGAAACTCTAATCTCATCAAGAGTAAATGACATCCAGTTATTGTGATGACAGTCAAAAGGAACATCAATTAGCAAAAGGATAATTGCACTTGAGCAGTATTCTGATACAAGCCCGATTGCAGACAGACACTCATCTAAGGTTTACTCATATCCCCATATGAAGTAGGAGTTCCATTTCTAAATTTGTCTTAGGAGCTCCTGAGTTTTAAGGTGATTGATAATGCACATAAACATGGATTAAGGGCAGCACAGCAGCAGGGAGTATATTAGTGTGTTTTGAGGAAACCCTAATAACAAGGCACAGAGGGTGCATTAATATCAAGCTTAAAAAATAGTTTATGAATACTCCTAAAGATTGGCCTGATTTTTTTTTTCTTAAAATAAAGTTACCTTGTAGAGAGGAGAACTTGTAAAGTCAAATTTGTGGCTCTGTTAACTTGAAATCTTCTGGGACAAAAGGCAACGCAAGTCTAAATAGATAGTGCATAATAACGTCACATATTTTAAGCTAATGTCTGGACAAAAATAAAACTTGGAAAAAGATGCTCATGATACATGCCCAGCTAATCACTGTGTTTAATCTCCAAATAATCTCCAAAAAATTCCACTGCTCTTTCCCCTCATCAAACCTCTGACAGATTTGGGTCTCCTGCTGCTTTGTGATGAAAAGTGTGCTGTTAGTTTCACAGTGGTTGCTGCAGTAATTGGTCACTTCATATTCCCTTCCTCCTTCTGACAATAGAAGAAGCATAGACTAATATATGAGGTCTATAAATATATGTTTGGCTGTTCTTTTTTTCTTTATTTATTTTTTTAAATTTTTGCTCATGACAGGCTTTACATTTACTCAGTAAGGGTAACAGAATGCTTCCATGTTCTTCATGTCCTTTTCAGTTTAATTTTAGACTTAAACATCAAGTAGCAAGACCCTCCATCTGTGTTATATGCCTGTTCAACTGGGCTGTATGTTCTATTTTAAGTCCCAGAGAGCTAAAGACCATGTACAATGCTGTGTGTCCCTGTCTCCATGCACTTCTGTGTATTAACACTACATGTTCTGCTTCACTACCATCAGCTCATTACACAAACCCCACAAACATTTACTTGTTCTTTGCAAACAAGAACTGCACTGTGAACCTTGCCCTTATATTTGATGGCATAGAGAGCAGTATAACAATAATGTGGCTGTGGAAATAAATGGAAAAAGAGCAATGATGTGTACAAAAGCTATCTAAAAGATCACAGCTGTAGAAAGGAATTGCACATATTGTCATCTGACACTACATTGAAGTTCCACATATATATATGATATTTTTGTACTGGACTGATTTAGTATGTTCATTTACTTTCAGTACAGTAAAATGTATGTACTATTACAGCAGTATGTCAGAAGTTTGTTGAAGTGACTGAAGTGTTTTTTGGGTTTGTTTTTTTTTTTATTGCATAATGCTGTGAGTAAATTATTATAAGTAGAATGTGATCAAATGGGTTTTGTCATGTACTCAGTTACTCTATTAAAAACAGTGATGAGTGACTTTACTGTAGTTTTCAAATGGCTTTACATCCAGTATGTGCTGTCTTGGGCATTTTTTTAGGTTGTGTCTCCAAGATCTGACTGTTTTGTATTCAGAAACGCTTACAGGTCAGACTGTCACAATGAAAACCTGACTAAGCCATTTGAGTACATTGTTAGTATTCAGTGATGACAGGATTTTTCATTTTATCGGCGCTGACAGCTTTATTAACATGAATACTTGCATTTGAGGAAGGAACTATCTATTTTAAGCAGGTGACTCACTTTTGCAGGTGATCCACTAGGTTCTGCAGTTTGTACTATTTTTTTCATCACGTACAACTGTTGTGCAAATATTAATTCTGTTGTGAGAAATTCACCAAAGCAACTTTAAAAAAAACAAAAAAAAAAAACAAACCCGTAACACACTATTGTTTCTTCACTGAATTATGAAGAAGATGTGAGAAATTATCATTCACCTTCAGCAACTTGTGCAGCATTCTTTTTTGGGCAAGCAGCTCCGTCGGCTCCAGATTATCCCCATCACAGAACCAGCCTTCAGATTATTGTCTAATGCCCCATCAGATGGCTGCAAAGTTGTTTGCACTTTCCACAACAGACTTATTGAAGATATGTAACATTTTGGTGCAAACGTTGAATGATCTCAGCTTCTTAAAGAGAGAGAGAGACAGCCAGCCACCTTTTCTGATCAAAGATATATTTAAAAGACTCCAACAGCCACAGCCTGCCATGTTTCACAGACATATTCTGTCTGTATGCTTTTTATGATCAGACTAGTTAGGTCACTATCAGTCTTTTGTATCTGGTAGTAAAAGAAACATAGTTACCAACTTGAGTAGTCAGAATAACTGAGATCAAATGAGATTCTCAAAGGTGATTGCATTGCTTTAATTACTTGCAACACATTTTTATCTCCACAGAGGTTCAATTAAGAATACATATATTATCTTTTATTTGTCATACATTAATCTATATTCCACTCACATGGTTTTATATCATAAAAATAATGGGGAGAGAGTTTTTTCTGAGCAGGGATGAAAGGGGTTGTTGAGCAAGCCTAAAAAAATTGGTGAGGGGTTGTAACTGGTCTCTTGGTTTTTATCATTAATCCTGTAAATGCAGATGTAGTATGTCGTTGTAATTCTGATGGTCTGCGGTGTGTCTGTGCCAGAAAGTAGCAGATTTATTTCCAGTTATGATCACATGGTGATATTTTAAAACATCAGAAGGTTTGGCCATAAGGACTTAATTCTGCTGTCAGTATTGATGTCCATGTCCTTTTCACATTTAGACATATAGACATGATCTTATCTCCTCAAGTTTTCTACAGATCATCTGAATTTAAATAAAACCGTTTATTAATGTTGACTTTAGGAAGGTAAAATTTCTTGTGTGAAAGTCTGGATCTCCCAACTTCTGAAACTTTCTCGAAGTGTCAAATCAACAGCCTTGCTA
Organism: Telmatherina bonti; assembly: GCF_933228915.1. Lineage (NCBI taxonomy): Eukaryota > Metazoa > Chordata > Actinopteri > Atheriniformes > Telmatherinidae > Telmatherina > Telmatherina bonti. Next base: position 24,292,437 of record NC_136620.1, on the reverse strand, counting down.
CTCTCTGCATCAATGAGCATGTTGTGCTGAGGTGTGAATGGTGTGAAAATTGCCAAGTCCAAATCTTTTCTGTCCAAGTTTTACTTCATTGATCAATGTTGTTAGTGGCAAGCAGACTTTGTGCTTTTAAATAATGTATAACCAGCACTTCTTTTAATTATCTTTATTTTCTTAATCAGTTGTTGGTTCTGAAAGTACAGAAAAAGTGACAAAAAACTTACACGGTGTTCCAGAAAACAATGTGGCAAATGATTATACAACCTGGAAGTGAAACCCCCCCCCCCAAAATTCACTTTTCTATCATGACAGGCAGTAAAAGACAAAGAAAGTGGAGAATCCTCTGATCTTTGACCAGTTTGGACAGATTTGCTTAAGATATTCATAGTAACTACTGATCATATATACATTTATCTTTCTAACTAAGTGTTTTTCCAAGATACTATTAAAAGATAATAGAAGAAATAATGAGACAAATTCATCAGAGATGTCTACAAAGTATCTGCATTAATTTTTCCATGTTGCTGGTTGCTAAAATCCTGCCTCAAATATTTGCTACCTCTTTACTATGACAACTAGATTATGTCCTTCAGGTTAATAATGGTCATAGATATGTCAAATGTGATTACCATGACCTGGAGGGAAAATACTCAGTAAGGTTACATTTGGTTCGACTGTGTGTGGTCTTTAACATAGATTGTTCATTTGTCCGCATTATTATCTCAATAAGATGGATTTTAAATTATTTTTTGCATTTTACATGTAATGTGGATAATAATCCACCTTACAAAATTGTTTGTTTACTCTGAGAACAAATGTTACAGAGAAGCCGTAGCTAATTCTGAGTGATATTTGTCGTTGTTACATCTTTTATGCAAAGGGGAACATGATCTTAACATATAGAATATGTAACAGATTAGAGACAGGAAGTCTCTTTGCTCAGAGGTTTATATTGTAAACATACATGCATGTGACACAATGAAAACTTTACAGTATACCTCCAAAAGAACATTGTTAAGCAAATGTTTGCCAGATTAAAAGGCTTAAAATAAAAGTAAAGCTTGATGATGTAGCATTAAAATGGATGTGATACTCCACCGCTTTATTTTTCATCACAAGAGAAAGTACATGATGGCCTCCTGCACTCTTGTCATTTTTGATAAGTGGTTTCTATTTGCTGTCAGCTGCCATTGGTTACTCAATAATTCACGAGCCAAGTTTTGAAATATTTTTCCTCCACCCTGTGTTTAGGGAACGGAGTGTTTCTCTACAAATACACTAAAGCACTAAATGGTTTAAGGGTGCAAAGACAGACTTTCAAACAGTTTTGAATTCCTTTCATAAATATGGAAGGTATGCATGTTCTGCTTTTTAGCAATAAATGTTCAGAGTATCCTTGTTGTCTTCTATTTCAGCTCATCTTGGGTTACTCTTATGATAAGTGGCTGATACTGACAACAGTGAATCGCATACGGACACAAGAATAACTTTGTATAACCATTGTTTTATGTAAATAGTTTATTGACAGAGTTTGTAATGAATGTGCATAAATAAATGTAACAACTGGAGTCATTTTCATCTGGTGCTGTTTAGAGTAATAAATTTGCCGGGAACAGAAACAAGCATGTCTAAGCAGAATGTGCAACCACCCCATTAATCTCACTTATCATCAGTGGATGGATGACAGTGACAGAGTCTCAAATAGTAACTGTACAGTAATACTGTGGAAAAAGAATTCATGAAGTTCTGCATTGCATCATTTATGAGCAAAGTGCTCTTCTGCAGCTTTGCAATCAAAACTCCACACTGGGCTGAAGAGGCAGATTGTGTGTGGTTCATGAAATATTTTATCAAAATAATAAATAAACATCATGTCCAGTAGTAACATCTTGCTTTTACATTTCCTCTATTTTCAAGTTTAATCACTAGCTGTTCAGTATGGCTTTACATTCTTATCAGAAAAAGTATCAATATAATTTGAGAGAATTGGCTCAAAATGGTGAGGAGATATATTGGACATTAGTCTAATTGTTAATAGTGTATTGTTTGTTGACAGCACTGTTATAGGACATTTGTTATTCTCACGTGAACTTGTGCTCAAAAGGTGAAACTAGAATATCAACAACAACGCTGCAAAAAGCAGTTTTTCATGGATTCATCATCAAAAAAAAAAAAAAAAGGCAAGAGCACTTGTGAATGCCTGTGGAAATCTGATAATAGAGCAAAAAAAATTGTTGGGACAAAAGAAAATTACCTTTTTTCTTGGTGTCACAGTTTGGTGGAGGTGTGGACCCAGATGCAGAGAACGGAGGCAGATGTGCCAAACCAATATGTTTAATTTCCAGACCTTGATGAGGAACAGGGTTGCCAACATCAAGGAAACACAATGTACCAGCAACTCAAGACAAAAAACTGAGGGGTATAAATACACAGAACACAACAAGACATACAGGTGAAACAAATGAAACAAATGAACCCAGGTGAACTAATCAACCCAGACAAAGGCATTCATTAATTTCCTGAACCGCTTAATCCAATTCAGGGTCGCGGGGGAGCTGGAGCCTATCCCAGCTGGCTTTGGGCGACAGGCAGGGTACACCCTGGACAGCTCGCCGGTCCATCGCAGGACCACAGACAAAGGCAAAACAGGAAAAATCTACAAAATAAAATAAAACAGGAAACCAGGAACTAAAGAGACGTCACAATTCACATATCATGACAACTGGTTTATAAATGAAAACTTAAGTCTCCATATGTTGGCTTATAACAGGATTTTTGTAATTATAATAAAATCATGTTTTTTTTCCCCTGCAAACTTCTGGGAAATCTTTGGATTTGTGGGGGTCCTGTGCTGTATAGCAGTGAGATGTTGGCTGTGAGTCCTTTGGGACATGTGTGTTGTGAATTCAGGCCCTCCTGTGGATGCTTAGTCAATTTTTAGTATAGCTGGGTACATTATCCTGCAGAGAAGACAGTGGCCTTGTGCTGTTGTACTGAAACAGTGTAGTAGATTGTATTGGATAAAGGGGCATACACATCACTGCCAAGACCGACTGTTTCATTGTAATGGATTATCAGTCTCCTCACCTGTCAGTGGTGTTTGTGATGCAGCTGATTGATGTAAGTTACATTTGTGTTCTGATTTTATCGCTCCAAATAAGCTAACTTGAGACAACTTTTAGCTGTTGATAAACTGCCTTTTTTAAACAATCTGAATGTCCGTCAGTCATGTTATGTAAGTCTTTGGACATTTCAGAAGACATCACAGGCACTCACTGCCAGACAAGCTGTCCACAGGGATGGGTGGAACTTCCAGAAATCCAAATCAAATAACTTAATCTTCTCTCGCCCTTCTTGTCTTGTTTCCCATCAGGAGTTCGAACTTCCAGCAGCAGCCATGTGAAAGGAGCTGTCAGAAAGCAGAGGATGCCAACATCCAGCTAAAACTGAACAGCCCTCCCCCCTCTCCCCCCACCCCCTCTCCCTCCTGCTCCCTCCCTTCTTCCCATATGAGGACAAGAAGATGACTATCACCAGCCGGCAGTCCTTTAATGTCCTGACGGTCATCTTCCTCCTGCTGTCCACTGCAGGTCTGTGAAGCTTAGTGTTCACCTATCAGTGAGTCTACCTACCTGGCCCTCAAAAGTTCTGACCTGTCTCATTATGGAGCCTACAGTCAGTCGCAAGAGTTTCAGTCAGACCCAAAATAAAGATTTCAATCCCTTGCAGAGAGAGCCAGTAGTGCCTAGAGCTAAATACTGGCAACAACCCACATGCAAAATAAGTTCAATGGATAGAAAGGGTTAAATGTTGACATATAATGGCCAAGAGTTGAGTCAGACACTTCACATCAAGGCACAATCATTTACAGTCAAAACCTTATTTTACTTGTCAGAAAAAGCCTCTGAACCAGTAGGGTGCTCTTTAAATGAGGCCATAAAGCATAAACTGTGAAGAGAGCACATTATTAGCCCAGAAGCAACAGAGAAGATCACCGCCAACACAACTCAACACATAACTCTGCGAGATAGGTTGCACATTATGCACAAGGAAAACAAAAACATCTCAGCTCTGAAAATGACTAAATAGGACAGGAAGAGGACATAGTGAGAGAGACACACAGAGACAGAAAGGAGTGCAATGACCGATTTGAGGGAGCAGCCATAATGATCAGATGTGAGACTGATGTTGATAACTACTTCACATATCCTGGCTTTAGCTTTATAATGACTACCTTCACATACCCAGAGGAGTGGATCAGTCAATAAATTCTTTAATGAAGGTTTATACGTAGAACTGTACAAAATCTGATTGATTACTGAATTTCATCTTTGGGCATTTGAAATGAATGCACAATAACTTTCCTCTGCATACCTGTACATACCAGGAGTTATCACAGATTTGCTTAAATAATTAAATAAAGGCCACCAGATAACCATAATGTTAAACTAAAGATCAGCTGAGAATATTTCATGACCAAACCTCTAATTTATTGAAATAAAAATAAACCTATCAATGATAAATGTTCATTCATAGTATTGGGTCTTTCAAGGAGTGTTAATGAAATTAATCAGGTGGGTTTGTTTGCAGATGTATTGTTTCCAGAAGAAGCTGTTGCACATTTGAGAAGCCCTGTACATGTCTCTTTCCACTTTGTGCATTGTTTCTCCCAGCGGTTCACCAAGTCAGTCCAATTGATCAAACAAGTTTCTAGCTCTATCAGTCCTCTTAGGCTTTTTATCCTGCTGTGTTCTTCAGCACAACCCCTCTCCCCAACCTCCTGCTGTTAAAATTGGGTTTGCTGAAGCAAAGATAGCTGGACACACCAACCTCATTATACCCTGCGGCTGCTCTCTTTCAAAGCCAATTTGTCTCTGCCTGGGATTATTGAAAGTCTTGGATATAACTGGACCCTAAACTAAATTACAGCAACAACACTTTAAGAGGAAACAATGCTGAACTATTGGGCTCTACTGATAAATAGAATTTCAAGAGACACAAACAAACCACTTATGAGAATAGAGTCCAAATCTAGTCTTCAAGGAGCAGAGTCCTGGAAGTTTTAGATGCTTCTATAAAATTATATACCTGATCACAATTAAGCATCAGTTCAAAAGTTGCCAACACAAGCAAATGTGGGATGGAATTTTCTTCATTCATTGATGGTTGATAGCTTAGTATCCTTTACTAAAAGCAACCTGAAACTAAGCACCAGAGCTCCTTACCTTAGAGAGTCCAAACTGCTATTATGCCTGCTGCCTAGATATTACCAGGTCATATGACTTGGGAAGTTTCCTCGGCAATATGGAGCTCAAAATTCTCCACGAACCTTTATGACTCCAGGATTTGATTGTTTGCAGGGAGATATTTTAAACCTGCACAATACTGGATGTCAACGACTCTATTTGAACACAATTTCAACAACAGTGTGTTTTATGTACAAGCATAATTTCAAAGCGTCTTTGGGGAAGCCTTATGAAACAGAAAGGAACTGGATGACAGGATCTTTGAAGGTCAAAGATCTTAACTCATACAAACTCAGTCAGTATTATCCGCAACGATGTTACCGTTGTTTCACTTAAAGATAATGTGTCCACAGGATTTTTAAACTTTTCATCTGTAAAATGTATGCAAAATACTAGGAACACAACAAATCTGCCTAGGACCTAAGATGGCATTACTTGCCTGTATTACTTGCTCTGAGAAAGTAAAGGTCATATAACATCAAATAAAAACAAGTGAAGCACAATTCATAAAGCACTGAAACAATGGCAGAGTCAGCTGTTTATGTGTTTAAGCAGTCTGTTTGCAGTTATTAACAAGAGAACAAGTGTGGTAGTGCATAAGTGTACTCTGACTATAAATGTCTTTTGGGCAGTTTTGTATCAAGACTGTATAGCCGTCTCACTGTAATGTACAACATTTGTTCTTGCTTCTATTACTGGCAATAGAAAGTGAAATGATGCTAAAAGCTGAACCTAATTAGTCAAACTGATGCTGGATAAAACAAACCCTCATATCCCAGTGAATTGTGGCATGCATTAACAATGACAAGCTCTGTAAAGTGACACTATTTATATGAGGGTCCTTTCTTTTACACATCAGTGATGTAACATAAAGTCTTGGTACATTTGAAGTGGAATTTTGTGATTTAATTGTCAAGCAAAACTTCACCGTTTCCCAAATTCCATAACAAAAACAACATTGTTGTCTCCCCATTATGAAAGCAAGGATGGTGCGGGTTTATTTCCCCTTAGAGCTGTAAAGACTTGACAGCACCACTACGTGTGAATGCAAATAAGGCAAAGCATCATTTGCACAATGCATCTTTCCATTATTCTGTAATGAGGTGACTGTGTCATCTATAACTGAAGCTGACACAATAAGCACAGAAGCAGTTTGAATTTTTTAAGAAACATAGTTTCTGCTTCTTTTTGTTTCTTCTGATTCACTTAAAGCAAATTCTCTTGGTGGTCTGTGAAGCATATTGAATTTAGTAATCCAGAGGCAATGACACTCATTTAGTCAGTCTATATAATGACCTATAAATTAAAATGCGCCTGAATATTTTTGAGGTTGTTTGCATTCCTCTGAAAATACATTTGACAGCACATTTCTTTAAATAAGAAGATGTCTGCTTTTTGGTTATTTTTGCAAGTACGCATTATTTGTTTTGTTGTCCTTGTCCTGCACTCTTATTATTATTCAGTTCTCTTCACTCATGTCTGTTTAGCGGCTTATAAAGAAAACAAAAACAATCATTACTTTGGGTTTACTGTGTAACACTTGTAAGCTGAAAGGTCTTTCCTACAAAGCAGTTTTCCATCAATAAATCTAATAAAGGCCTCAGAATTTTGAGATAAACACAATTTCTGCTTCAAAGGTCATGAGCTACATTTGTATTGAGTGCATGTATCTTTGTCTGCTAACAGACCAACTTTCTTTTGTCTAGCACTCTCTGCTCATTACCGAGTGTGTGAACCCTACTCTGACCACAAAGGACGTTACCACTTTGGCTTTCACTGCCCGCGCCTCTCAGACAACAAGACCTACATGTTCTGCTGTCACCACAACAACACAGCCTTCAAGTACTGCTGCAACGACACTGAGTTCCAGATTGTCATGCAGGTCAACCTTACCACCACCTCAGACGGTTATGCACACAAGTGAGTAAAAACCTGGATACCCATGTTGAAGCATTTCAGATATCTGTTCCCCAAGTGGGGAATTCCCTTCTCCAAAAATCCACATGCAGCCTTATGGATGCTGCTTTGTGATTATCATCAAAACTATTTGGTTTGCACATTGCATATTGTTTATCCACTTAACTTGTTAGTTTTGCAGTGGCCTCTAGTTTGTATGCAACCTCTTGTAGGAAATCCTGCACAAGCCTGAAAAGTGCATGTCATCTGTCCCAGATACATGACTGCTAAGTCATTATCCAGTACATTCACAACCCATTGCAATCACAGAACACAACTGCAGTTTTGTCTTAGAAATATGTTATTTGCCTGATTGGGCTTAGAAAAAAAAAAATGTCAGATAAAACAAGCAATTTTTAATTGTCCTTAATTTCTTTCATCTTGAAATCCAGGATGCGTGGGAAGATAATCACTCTTTTACACTAGCTGCAAATTGTTAACTTTTGCACCATCCAACACTGAAAACTTTTAATTAGCATTGAAATAACCCGATGAATACAAACAAACGTGTCGAAAAAATAACTAAGAAATGACTTGTGGCAAATATTGAAGTGCCTGTGCCAGGAGCAGTGGTGGAGCAAGTAGCTGTAGGGATGACATTTCCTCAGCTCAAATGAAACCATTTTTATGGTTTAAACATTTAAAAACAAACTCTTTTATGGCCCTTTACTGATCTGACCTTTTTGTATTACGGTGCTTAAAACTATAAAATATCAACTATAGTTATGACTAGATAATCTTTATTTGTTCTGCACTTTGTAACCACTGTGTTGCAAAGACTATTGGCAAATTTAATTTCCATGCAGATGTACTTTTTAGGAGATTAGACTTCTTCCATTCTTGGCTGCATCTAGGGCTGCTTTCCTAAATCCTCTCTGTTGAAAATAATTTTATTTTCACACAGTGTTCCTGTCATATTCCTCACTTTTCAGACAAATGTATGTCTTCAACAAACAAAAAAAAAGACTTTTTTTTATTTTAAGGAAATGTTGTGCATGTATTACTTATCTTAATGGTATCTTTATGATCTATATGGTCTTTTAACACTTATATATCCCCATAATATAGGTCTAGCTGTTGGGTTTCAGAACAGATGTGTGTACAAGTGAATCTTCTTTGTAATACTTCCCAAATCCAAAAAAGTAGTGCATTTGTCATTATCCAAAAGAGAGGAATTCCGAACATTAGTTGAAATATGAGACTTATTATTTAAGTTGGCTCTCAGATGCCTTAAGTAATCCAAATACATAATCCAAACACTTCTTCCATGAGAAGATATTCTCCTTGAAGCTGTGATTAAATGAACTTATTTTCAATTAAACCCTCACTGCACTAGAGAATGAAGGTTAAAAGCAAAAGAACAACCCCCTGCTACAATGTATTTCTGAATATGTCTTGGGACATTCAGTAGTTGTGTTTTAAAATCAGCTTGGCTCATTTCACAGGCAGTTCTTTGAAGAATCTCCTTTAGAACTGCATTTAAAGAAAGTAGGTAAGATACTCCCATCATGTGGAACAGATTTATACATAGCATTTACATCAAAGCATACAAATACAACTCATCCTCATCTAAAAGAAGGTCAGCAGTTTCAATGGGGTGTGTTACATATCTGATGTTCTTTGTAAAAGAATAATGTTTTCAGCTATTCAATGGATAAAATAGAGTGGTGGAAAAAAGAGAAATGAGAGCTGAGAACCAGGACTGGGTTTGGTGGAGAGATCATAATGTGGATTTATGAATGTTTGGTAAATTATTTTCAGGTTAATTCATTTATTATTTAATCCCCATTAGACATGACTCAAGTTCAGCTTTCATAACAAACAGATGTGAGGAGTAGGAGCTGAAATTTTAAACAGTTTTAGTAATTTAGTCATTTTAAACAAAGGGGAATAAATACTGAGCCAAAGAGCAAAAACATGTAAATCACAGGATGTGCTTATTGTTTCTCAGTATAAGGTGACTGCTATAAAATGAAAGGCACGTTTTTATTTGCCTTTTGTTCTGTGGGAGCACTCAACGGAAGGCTTGGGTGACAAAACCACAGTTCTTTGTGCTAATGCCCTCTCAGCATGCTGCTGCCTCGAACAGTTCACATTGCCCTGCAGCAGGTCACGATATTTCATTTTTAGTGCTGATGGCCTGTTGGGCCACTCTTTTATCCTGGCCCAATAGCCGAGAGGGCTGCAGATTTGATATTTACCCCTGGCCAGGCAACAAATAGACAAAACTCTCCTTTATTCTCCCTCTGCTTGGTAAAACTGTTATTATTAATTTGAGATTTACCATTCTTAGCATTCAAAATTGACCCATTCGGCCTCAGAAAGTTCAAATTAGGTATGTGCGGTGTATCAGAGAGAATGAAATTCCAAGTTGTCGTAGAGTTGCTGAAAAGGTGCAGGTATAAAAATTGGTAGATGAAGCACCTGAGAGAACACTTTTTATTCTTTGACAGATAATCAATTGCATCTGTTTTCTACAAGAAGGCCATGCTAAATATTTAATAACATTCAGTTTTAGATTAAGCGCCCTGAGGACTGAACACATTTTATACACTTACCTCTGAGCTGACTCAAATGAAGTGGAGAAAACATGCTCCCACTCAGGATATGTTTCAAGACTTAAACAAATTCATAGGTATTTATGTCAGATGCGGTCATGATATGATTATGTCAGGTGAGGAAATATAACCGTATTAAAGAGTTGCATCAGTGAAACACTGGTATTCATAGTAGTGCTCATCTGAGCAGCTCAAATATTTGTTGTAAAAGAACATATTTAAATGTATATTCCTGAAGCATATAATTTCCAGACATAAATGGATTCACTAGATTTACTAAAGCTGGAAGCACTTTGACATGACTTTTTATAAATGCTTTAATCAGTGCAGTTATGGTAATTATATGGTATGGCAAATAAAAGATGTTTCCCTCCAAATAAATCTACATTTCCAAAGTAATACACTGTCATTTTTGTCTATGAGACAAATATATATTTTCATTTCTCTGACCAAATGTCCTCAGTGTCAATTCAAGCTGAAATATCGCACTGAGTGGTTATGTATTATTCCCGTTTTTCATATATTTATTTTCAGAAATTTCTCAGGAAGCTATTTTATGAAACTATTTCAGCTCATTTACCTTGTTATACTTTATAGATTTGGGCACACTAAAAAAAGAGTTTAAATGCACCCCACATAAATCTAGCTGGATCATGTAATACATGGGGAAAATTTATGAGAGGTGCAAACAAGAGCGTAGATTTTCAGAGAAACTGTGTGGGAGCCAAAATGAGATGGATTAAAAAGTCTCTTGTGCTAATGAAATTCTTTGTCCAATTTAGGAAGCTGAGCTTAAGAAGCAACAAATGGAACAGATGGAAGGTTTTAATATATTTATTTAACTTTTTTTTCTTATCAAGGGAGGATTTGATGAATGCTATTGGTCTTGCCATATGAACAGGAAACATTCACACCTGGCAGCACTGTCGAAGCCTTTGGGATTTAAATATGAAGCTTAAGAATATATCTGGATGAAAGTGCGGAGCATGTAAAGTGTTAATCATCTTCCTTTTTAGATAAAAGTGTGTTAATTCTCCAAGTCTGTCTCCCACAGTAATTACACAGCCCTTGTCGGTGTGTGGATCTATGGTTTCTTCGTCATGGTGCTGCTGGCCCTAGACTTTCTCTACTACTCGGCCATAAACTATGAGTTGTGCCGGATCTACCTGGAGAAATGGGGTCTGGGAGGACGCTGGCTAAAGAAGGCTCGAAATCAGTGGCACAGGTCCATGCCAGAGGAGAGCGAGGTCCATGCTCAAGCCCAGCCCATGGTCCCCAGCCACTACCAGCCCAGACACAGCCTCCGAGGGGAGAGCCACAGTCCTACGCTCCTACCCTACAACACATCCACCGCATGGTGAGTCCCTGTCTGTCCCAGTCTCAGTTCAGCACGTCACTATCACAACACAGCAAAACTTTACAATAAAATTTTTGCACACTTTCTTTTTCTTCTCACAGCATAGCTTGACAAGCTTGTCCTAAACATTTCATTTTGTCATGTTGTTATCTGTAGTATTTATGCAGGAATCTGGCTAATGTCATGATACAAAGCAATTTATAACTTTGAGAAAAAACACATACAAGTGCTCACCAGTATAAGCATCAAGGCAAATCTCTGTTTAACCTTTGTTTAATCCGTTAAACATGCTGTGCCACCCATCTTTGATTAACTTGAGCATGCAGTGTTAATGCTAGTGGTTCCATCAATGTTGACTGTTGACAACAATGATGAATTCTTTAGACACTGTGTGCAATAACACTGGGATGTATAATATGATGCGTGACATGTTAAATGACCTTTTAAGTAGAAAGAAAAACAATACTTGTAGGAGTGTTAGCATCTGCTCATCTTAACAGCAAAAAGACAGAAAATTCAACTGCTTAACTTTCAACCACAATGTGAGTTTTGTTTTGCTCTAAAAAGCATATTTCCAGTACAGACATGGTTGCTCTTTCAACAAACTGGATCAAATAGATGCTTACATATAAATTAGGTTGTTCCTTTAAGAAATTTTGTTTTGTGTTTTTTTTCTTTTTTAGCACATTTTCTCTCGGTGTCTCATTTTCATGTCTGCTTATCTTTTTTGCACTGCGTTTGTTACATCAAGAGCTACGTGTGACTCAAGCAGAACAAATTACAGCATTTTTAGCATACTTTCCCTCAAGCCAAGAGAGAGGAAGCTCAAACTCATGCTCCCCATTTGAGAGTGCAAACATTAAGATAAAGACATTATACAGAAACAATTACAGCCAACCTGTGATACAACTAATTATTTCCTTCAAAGTCATAGTGGCTTACTGGAATTTAGATGTTATTTACATTTTTACAAATTCTAATCTTCTGCTCACAAGGAAACAATTTTCTGCGAAGCATCCAATCTCCACCTCTTGTATCCCAAAGCAGTAGCTGTGCAGTATTGAATCATTAACCCTTTTTCTCTTGGTTTTAAAGCTGACAAGCCTATTAAGGTGTCATTTTAAGAAACAGGTAGAATATATATAGTTCTGCCTGGGTCCTTCTCTCAGTCTGGATCAGAAGATTTTGGGTCATGCTAGAAACCTCTTTTGGGCTCCAGTGGTAAAACACCATAGCTTATCCCTGCAGAGAATCTTTTTATTTACTTGGCAAGCAGTCACAGAAGTGTCAAGGTGTGCTAACCAGCATGTGACTGTTGTTAAGACAAACAAGATGATTTACGATGCCAAGAGTAAACTATAACACAATGTAGCTGCGGGGAAGTTCTCCTCTTTTGCCAGACATTGTTCAACCTTTGATGACAAAGCTACACAATCAGCTCTGCTTGAACAAACATACACTTTTGTGCTCTCAATTTTTCATTCAGGTCTCCGTCTCACAAACTGTGCACCCTACCTGTTTGACTGAGGTTCAGTCTCCTCCTCGAGGTAGACACGTCTCTGGGGCCATGATAATTTAATGTTGCAGTGGTTTGACAAATGGCTTTAAGAAGCAGTGTGGACTGTGCAAGCCAGAGATGGAAGAGCTAGGACGCTGCAGACGGGATCCAGGGACTGTTCTACTGGTGGAAACATGGTTAACAAGTTAGACTGAACATATCCATAGAGCTTCCTCATTAGAAGTGAAGTCTGTTCAGTACGATAGGACTCATCAATCCTACGCTGGCCAAGCTGCCCTGTAAAGGCTGTGTGCCAACTTTAAGGCAGAGGATGTTGATGCACTTGAAACTGCAGCAAACTGAGTAGACCTTAAAAAAGAGAGCAGCCAAATTTAAAGGCATTTTATGCCAGTGAGAAGTAACAGGAACTGCGTTACAATAGATGTGGTATCCTCTTGTATCTATTTTTTTTTCTTTAAAAAGGGAACCACAGGGCAAGACTTACCAGGACCTAAAAGTGCTATTACATAATCACTAACATCAGTAAAAAAGAGAAAGAAAGAGACAAAAGATTGGAGCTAAATTCAGTCACAAGCAGATTCTAGGATAAGATTAGAATAGCCTGCTTGTGGTTTCACACAGTTATGCACTTTTCAGAGCCTCAAAAATGCTTGCACTTCTTCTAAATAATGTTAAGTAGTGGAAGACAAGGGAGTGGAGGATACTGTAAGTATGCTACGGTTGATGTTGCCTACATAGTGCGTCATCCAATGGCCCCTTCCTTTTCTGCGGGAGTACAGATCTTTATCCCCAGGGAAGATGCTGGATAATGGTTCAGAAAACTGAGTCCTCTTAGTTCAACATCTGCTGGCCAAATGTAAACAAACAGAGGTGGGGTCAATTCCAAAACTGGCATGGCAACATCTAAAAACAACCCAGTCGCACAGAAACTTTGGAATCCAGCACAAATGGCTACCAGAGCAGTGCATAGAGATCTTGAAGGCAGAAATTAAATTATTTTGTCCACGAGCACACAAAAGTGCAGCTTGGCATCCAGTGTGTGGGAATACATATCAGCTTAACATATCACTACGTGAGCAAGCTGGTATGTACTGTTGCAGAACTGCTCAGGGTTCAGTGTGGGCAGCCAGAGAATGTGTTATTACTTTCTCTTCATTGATGCTCTTTATTAAAAAATCTCCTTTTTGAGTATTCACATCAGTTCAGAACAAGCAACCTTGACTCGTATTCTTCACCAAATTATGCAAAAGAGAATGCAACAGAAAAATGCAATCTGCTATCTTCACAATGGAACAGAAAAAACAGGACAATTCCTGCATGGGAGTTTACTCACAAGGTATCATGGCATGTAATTGCAGAAGCAAGACAGTTTATGATTGATTTTTTTCCCCCAAAAGCTTATATCTGAAGACCCATGGCACAAAGCATGGCTATATCTTTTTCTTGCAATAATACAGCAAGTTTGATTGCTCAATTTAGGGTTGTAAAGCTTGTAAAATGTCAACCAGGGATTTCCAGTCAGTCTTTTGTAGGTAAAATGTACTTTAGCATTTTAAGTGTTGTGTATTTGTCCATCTGAATTACAAATCTTAAAAGCAGATAATGCAATATATATATTAAAAAAAAAAACATATAGACCCAAACAAATGTAACCCCTCTTAATTGCTTTTTCACCCACTTTTTGGACACTGCCTCAATACTATGTAGCATTTACATTCCTGCCTCCTTGTGCACCCATGGTTTTTAGGTTATTACAGCTTTGGCCAGACTCCCAGTGTGTCTTTAGTGGTATTAAAAAGCAGCAGCATAGCCTGGGTATCTTGAAAGCATCATTTAAAAGAAGCTACAGAGTAACAAGCGTAACAAGCTCCTTTATATTATCATCACTTTATTTTACATTCCTTTTGTACTGTGCACGTGCTGATATTCTCACTCCCAGAACTCCATGCAATATTATTTTTGTCTGAAATTACTGCATATGCACACAATTTTTTTTCTTTCTTTTTTTTTTTTTTAGTCAGTACAGATCAAGACTGGCTGTGGAAACATATCTGTGCAATCAAGATAAGAAATAAGCTGCTCTTCTGCTCATGTTTAGAGGCAGATTTAAAAATACATGACTCATTGTTGGTTTTATATATGCTTAGCATCTGCCAGCAAGCTAGTAGATAAAAGTGGGTGAAATTAGATGTTGGGCAACATCAAGTGACACCACTGCAATTCAACCAGACCTCGTCATTGAATCTCTTGGCGAGTGATTAATCATTCTGTACCAAGTTGCAGCAGCACCTCATGCCAGTATCCACCCACTCACTCTGAGCTGTTAGCTTAGAGGCCCAGCTGAGCTTAGCCATGGGAAGAGTGGTCCATGTGAGATGGCATCTGTCACCGCATTCAAAATACACCTGACTCACCTGCCATCGTAACACTGCCTCTTACAGCCAGCTTGGATTGACTCAGCGTTGTCAGAAAGTGTATTAAATGCAATGTCTTTTGTGCACAAAAGCCAGATCTACTAAGATCCCAGTTTGCGATATAGTAATTTGCAATGTACAATCTAGAAATTTGTGTGTGGGAGTGAACTGTAGTTTGCAGGTGATTTACCATGCGAGATTGCGTAGATGGGGGCACGTGTGAACGTATTGGAGACACCGTATTTAGATGACGTTTTGCACGTTTCATTGTAAGCAGCATGGCGAGTTCAGGGAGAAAACATCACCTACATCAAAGAAATCTGACTGCCTCACAAAGAAACACTGTATGGCAGGGAATTTATGAAAAACTTAATGTTTTTGGTAAAACGATGCAAACAGTGGATCAAGTAAGAAGACATTGTGAAGACAGTAAAAAGAGAACAAAGCAAATAGCTTACTGGCATATAATAAAACATCTACAAATGAAACAGGTGGGGGTGGATGGGGTATGTGCTGTCACCTTCAAAAAAGAAAGAAAACTTGAATATGACACAGTCTGTAGTTTCTAATGTAGGTCTAATTTATTTTTATACAGAATTTCATAAATTGACCCACCTACTAGCCAGCTGTCTAAAACACACCAGCTCACAACTTGGAGAACAGAAAACTGAGTAGAGATGTTTTAACACAACGTTGATATGTGCACTGCTCAAAAACCAAATGTGCGTACTTGCCATTTCCCTGCACATGCTCAGTATCGTAAGGGAAGTAGGGGGTTTGCACAAGCTGTACATTGGCACAATAATTTTTTTTTTGTACTAAAAAGTTTACATATGTTTTAGTAAATGGAATCCTTTAGTAGATCTGGCTCAAAGTCTGTTACATCACTTATTTGGTCTGGTCACATAAGCTTTTATAAACCCTGCATTTCAACATTTTTCTTGTTTGCGAAGGAAATAACATTTACCTCCACTCTACTTGACTCAGGAGGCAAGAAAAAGCATTTCATATATTTTTTATGCTAGAGCCAAGAGAGTCTTGTCTCCTGCTCACTCCCATCCATCTTTCAACTCACTGGCTGGAATTCTGTGGTAATAATAGAATTGTATCCTCAGCTGTCTAAAAGCCAAGACCTTGTCCAATTAATGCCCTGCTCTCCATGTGGTGTGAGTTAATTACCATAATTGATGCTATAAAAACAGAAAGACAATTATATTACCAGTTAAAAGTTTGGACACACTTCCCCACTAAATCCAGTGGGAAAGTGTGTCCAAACTTTTGACTGGTAATGTATAGGAAATTGTCAGTGCAAAATCTTTTGGCATCCTTGCAAGAACATAAGGTAAATTAATAATAAGATGAGGAAAGTGGAAGTGTTTGTAGTCCCATCAGTTCTATTATTAGATGTAGTTCTATTAGTTCAGGCAAATAAGATGGATTTGGTGGATATGATTCATAGAACTGTGGTGGGCTTGGAGTCTTTACAAGACTTACAGACCTCTAAAATATTTCTGTAAATCTAATTGCCTTTTGAAAAGCAAAGCTGCACTGTTTTATTTGTTTTTGTGTTTTCAAGCCCTAAGCTGATTTTAAAGCCAATATTCTTGTTTAAAGATTAGTGAGAACTATGAAGCATAAAGCACACACTGAATTCTGATAGTTTCAACCATGAAACTAAAACCCATGTCTCTGTTGTTCAGTGGCATACCATTGGAATTTGTTTATACAGACATGTGCGTTTAGGACAATGAGATTACAGTTTGGATAGAAAAAAATTCATTAATCCTTCAATTATTAAATGCTATTATCCTATGACTTGTATATGTTGAAATCTTTGAAATAAGCATGTCTGTGTATTAACGTATAAATGTTTAGTCCATGTGATCCTAAAATTTATCAACAGTATTTTTGTTTTCTGTGAAAGTTTATTGAAATCAGATGGCTTTTATTAGTGTGTGGAGTCAGTTGCATTAAAAATGACTGAGACATACCACATTACCTCATTAATAAATTAAACCACTTGAAAGCATTTTGTCATGTGTTGGTCTAAATGATTACTGTCAATGTTCCCAGTCAGTGTTTGGTGTTGGATATGATTTTCTGCAGCCTTCTCAGTTTTCCAATAGATACCTGTCAAATAGTGGTAATTGCATCACAATCCAGTCAGTGACCTTTTTAGTGATGCAAGATGAATGCAAAGTTACTTGTCATTGGCGGGAATCTCACTGAGTAAGTCTGCCAAACGTTCCATGGGGCCGCTTTAAACATGTCTAAGATTTGTTATTCTGTTGTTTATTTGAGTCTTACAGTTACTGAAAAAGCCTTTTAGCATCTGTTTGCTTCACTAGTATATTTCTATCCAAGTGATGTCCAACATGTCAGCAGGTGGCCTTAACATTACTTTCAGTTCTGAAATGCACTGTGCAGCTCATTTGTAAATTTGACCAACACAAAATCAAATATGTCTAAAACTCAACTGCCCATTGTTGACTTTAGTCGAATCAACACTTGGTGGCACTTGTCATGGACTGATAAAGTGATTAGCTCCACACACCACAGTGTTTGCCCTGGTACCATTTGACACACCACATCAGAGAGATTTATTTATCAGTCAATTCATAAATCATATTTAAAAACAACTTCCAATTGGTAAAGTGCTGTACTACAATAGTAGCCCCATAACAATGATTAATGTTAGGAGAACCAATAAAAAATGAAAATTTACAACAACAAAAAAACTTCTAATACTAAATTAAAAGCCAATGACTATAAAGAGGAGATATTTGAAGATGAGATTTAAAGACAGCATGAGTTGAAACTTGTCTCAATTAGGAGCTACCACTAAATATCACAGATCATCTCTGTTTACAGCTTTGACCTTGGGACAACCAAAAGCAGGTGATCAATAGATAAGAGTGATCTGGAGGGTGCATAAAGCTGCAATAGGTCTGACAGATAAACAGGTTTCTGCCCATTTAGAGCTTCAGGTCAACAATATATCTTTAAAATTTACCCTAAAAGGGACAGGGAGTCAATGAAGGGAAGCAACAGGAGATATATGTTCATGCTTTCTTGTTTGTGTTAAAAGCTGCAGCGTTTCGGATAAACTGCAGCCAAGAGATACAGTCTAACACCAACATATAAAGAATTCCAGTAATACGGTTGGGATGTAATAAAAGCATGAATCAATCTTTTAAAGTCCTTAAGAGTTAAAAAAGGATTTAACCTTGGATAAAAGCCTCAGCTAAATAAATTATCTCTTTACAACTGAACAGATCTGTTTCTAAAAGTTAAAATTAGTGTCAAATGTCACATCTACAATTTTTAAACCTGATTTTATGTAGAGCTTGAAGTTACAAAGCTTTTAACAGATCAGTTGCTACTTGATCTAAAAATCACCTTTTTAGTTTTCTCATTGCGAAAGCTGAGGAAGTTTAAATCCACCCATACTTTAATTTCTATGAGACGATCAGTCAGTGATTTTAGTTAAGATGAATGATTGCGTTTGAGCCGGAGGTATATCTGAATGTTGTTTGGAAATAAATTAAACAAAATTTCATATTTTCTTATTAGGCACCCTAAGAATAGACTGTATAGCTGAAGTAATATTGGTCTAGGAACAGAGCCTTGAGGAACTCCACATGAAAGAGGGATTGGAGAAGAAACAGATTCTTTAAAGCAAACAGGGAAACGCCTTTCAGACAGGTATGACCATAACCCTTTAAGGTCCTGGTCTACCATTTGGCAGAGGTAAATCTGCAGTGACTTTGTTGAATCTCTTTAATAAAACAATTGAACTAAACCTGCCTGAGCCATCTCTACTAACTGGTTTGGGTATGTAAAATCCAAACTAAGTGTTTGTTATAATGCTACTGTTATTATTACCTTCTTTTTAACATCTCAACCATTTGCCCCCCCCAAAAAAATCTGTTTATTCTTGTACAAAACAAATGGAATAACGCAGAGAAAAAAATTTCTTTCTCTGGCCTTTTTGTTACTGTTAAAGTTAAAGGGTTAACCAGTCTAGAAAGGAGCCTTTCATGCCACAGGGCTCAAAAAGAGAATAAAGATCTTATGATATACTGTATCAAATGCTGCTTTACGATCTTAAAGCAGAAGATTGTCAAAATCCCCTAAGTCAGATACTTTAAAGAGATCATTAAACGGTTCTGTGCTACGTAGAGCTTTAAAACAACACTGGAAAATTTTAAGAAAATTTTTGCATTTAAGAAAGAATGCAGCTGTATGAAAACCATCCTTGGTAGTTTTTTAATTAGAAATGGGAGTTTTGAAATGGGCCTACATTTGAGAGGATCAAGGAATCAAGAATAGGTTTTTTTTTTTAAGCCGTGGTAGCACAATAATATGTTGAAGTAAGCTGGCACGACACCTTAACTGAGGCTGCCATTAATAATCAGAATGTCAGACCCAACAACCTTGAGAACCTTCTGAAAGTGAGTTGGAATAACATCATTTGGGCAAAATGATGGGTTCCAGCATCATCCTTTAAAATAAGTATTTGTATGGGTGCCAAACCTGGTATTAGGCAATTACTGGAATAACAATCACTTCTGATGTATTGGATCTGCTTTTAGTACAAGACAAATAAAGAAAAAATTTAGTTCTTAGTTACTATATCATACTATATTCAAGAATACTATTATTACTGCTATTCTTGAATCAATTAAGCCAATAGTTTTTTTTTCTGAATCTGTGTGTCATAATGGGCCTAAATACATACTGCCATATTAGGCAACACATATAAATATTGCTCTCAGTAACAATGCACAAAGATCTAAATGACTGAAATGGCTTGTGTTAATGCTAACAGTTATGCCAGGCGGACACTGTGCGATTTCGAGGGGATTTTACCACGATTTTGCTGTCGCAGACCACGCTGCATCATCGTGGAAACATCGTAGTGTCGGGATGTCCGGTCGGGAGGTCGTGAGCCATACAGTGTGAGAACACTCACAAGGAAGGATTCATTGCTGCTACATTCTAACGACGATGCTGCGACCTCCCGATCAAACTTCTGGCATGTCAGAAATTTTCGCCGTCGCTCGTACAGTGTGAGTGGTGTTACGTCACGATACTACGTTTGCACCTGCGCAGAAGACACCGGTGGAGCTTTAAACAATGGTGGGCAACCCCAACTTCAGACGTGTGCGGTGGACACAGCTGCTAGAAGAGAGATTAGTAGAGCTATGGAGAGAACACAAGGTTTTCTTTTGTTTTTCGTTTCAGCACACAAGACAGCGCACACAACTGCTACAACTTGCTGCCTGCTCGCCATCTTGTTGTCAGGCACGCTGTGGTTGTCATAGGAACTAGGAACATTTGTTTTTCGTTGTTCACACTTGGGCACGCCGTGCCGTCACACACCAACTGACGCCGACAAGTAGTCGTGGTTGTCAATAATTGTGGCTGACAGAAGTCGTACAGTATGAGTACACATGTCGTAGGGTCAAATAGAGTACAAGGGACAAACCCGGTCGTGCGGTGTGAGCATTTCCCCGACAGTCAGATTTCTAAAATCGCACAGTGTCCGCCTGGCATTACTGACTTATTTTCACAACTGTCAAGTCATCTCTATGTAATCTGGGAATACCTGAAGCAATGCAGAATAGCATACACCAGTTGTGAAATACAAATTTCGTTACCCAGTTTACTGTTCATTTCCTTTTGCCTTAGGTTTTTTTTTTTTTTTTTTTTTTTTTTTTTTTAAAAAGATGGGGGTTTTTTTTTTTGTTTGTTTTGTTTTGACGACTCTATCTGTGCTTGTTTCACGTCAACTAGGTGTGAAACATTTACTGTTTAGTGTTGTCATTTATGGTGCTTCCTCTTCTGTTGCACATTGTTTCTGTGTGAATGAGTGAAACAGAGAGGAGGGATCTTAAAACAATATTATGAGTTTGATTCTCCAAAGTCAAGGTAATGGAAAGAATGCAGTTATAATGCCCCTTACCCTACTGTATAATTTATTGTACATTTTCACCAAATTACAATATGAAATAATTTGGGATTTAAATTAGGGGTTTGAATAGTTAATCTTCTTTATTTGAAAATTTTGAATAAATATTCTAACAGGCCACACTGTATCATTACCTTATGTAACACTAGTATATCTGTGGCAGACTAGAATGTGACTGTCAGCTAGTTGTGAACATCCCATCATTAGAGAATTTTATTGTTTTGTCAGAAGTTAAAACATGATTCTTAGCTTTTGGTTGATACAACTTTTAGACCTGAGATGACCACTGATTTACAGTTTGTGTTGCTTATCCATCTATTTCTGATGTAATGAAACCCAGAATTTAAAACATAAACCAGAATTAGAACCACCCACTTATATTGTCAGATTAGAAGTGGTATCTAACATACAGAGAAGTCAAATATTTTTACCATATGAATCGTTTAATAAGGGTATCAGACAATGAAAAATTAGTATAATCTGAAGACTTAACCATTTTTAAAAAAAAATTATTTTTGTCTGTTATTTCTACTTATTTCTTTTTCTGTCTTTCTTTCTGTCTCGGTAGAAATGATGCTGTGACTGGATAAACAAGAGTAGCAACACCTGGATTCCTTACACGGTACAGAGGAGATGTCCCACAGTTACCTTTCTCTGGACTGCAGATGTAAAACCACTGTTGGCCGAGCCATACTGTAGTAGTTTAGTGACTACAGCCCCGTTATGAAGAGCACAAAACACCTGCTGATTGACAGAAGCAGGTCTGTATGGAACAACAAAGGAGACTCTACTACTGCTGCTGTCACAGCAGAATAAAGGATATGTTGACTGTTCAAAGGATTTTAGGAATCCTCTGAAATAGATGGCAAGGCCTGCAATGTTCCTAACAAAACCGAGCTGAACTGGATGAACTGTCTTTGCAAAGTGAAGAAGCCTGCCTTTCTTAAAAAAAAAAAAAAGAAGCTCATCTTTCTAGATATAAAATGTTTATTACACTGCTGTGTCACTTTGTGTTCAGTAGCAGTTAGACACAGATGTGGGTTATCTTTTTGGTGATTTATTTATGTGAACTAGTCAGAGAAATATATGAGTGGCTAACTTTCTGATGGCTTCATGTTATGGCTTATGTTGATGCTGAGCATCTCACTTAGAATGTAGTATGTTTTTGTTACCTATTGAAAACAGACATAATGTCTCTGCAGTCATACTAAAAATTATATCATGTAAAATGTTTCCTTTCTGCAAAACAAGTGACTGCATTGTTTCTGACAAGGATACAGCACCATAAACTGGCGTAAGATCTTTACATGAAGTACTAAAGAATTCCATCTTGTCACCCCAAATATTATTAAGGTCAGGGATGCTTTCGCAACAGCGAACAGCTTCATGTCAAGTCAAACTCAATATTGGATGGATAAGCCTACAAACATACAACAAAACCAGACTTAAAGTTAGTGTGTGACATTTTCATGTCTGGAACTGCAGGTAATAGAGCTTCATCAGCAATATAATGCAAAATATTAACCATTAGCTCCTTTATAAGGAGCATCTATATCCTGCATCAGTAACAGACAATTGTAAGTGCTTAGCCATAACAGAAAACCTTAAAAAAGAAAAAAAAACAAAAAAAAAAAAAACATTAGAACCCCATTCACTGTCAGCAATAATGTATAGCAGCTTAATGACAGGGATGACTTGGTATTTAGAAGTCAGAGTTTTTACTGAGTGATCACTGAGCGAGCACACTCTAAGAAAAATTTCGGTAGAGGAAGTTCTGACAGAAAATTTCTGGTCCTTTTTACTTACTTGTACAAACACTCGTAAAACACACCTGTCTGTTAATACAAAAAGAGAGCAGATCAATATAGAACTATTAATACCTCCAATACAAAATATGTTCTAGAATCAATTTTCATGTCAGAATATTGATATTTTATCATTTTGGAGTAGATGTGTAGTTTACAAGCAGGAATAAAAATGATGATATCAGGATCTTGTCTAAATTATACCCAGTTAGTAGAAACTACTTTTTCCTATGCCTGCTTTTGTCATATATGAAAAAAGGTATGGCATAGCAATTACGGCTGCACTATTATGACCAAAATAATAATCACAATTATTTTGAGCAATATTGTAATCACGATTATTAATCACAATCATTCATTGTAAACATGTATTTTTAATGCACCACTTGTATACAACATACCTGGCAACTCTACATTATAATATATATATATATATATATATATATATATATATATATATATATATATATATATATATATATATATATATATATATATATATACACACATTCTAAAACAAACTTGCAAGGTGGAAAAAACAAACACAGATTCCTCATCAGGCAATGATGATATTGTGCTGATGCTGGCAAAAGTAAAGAAAAAAGAGCACAGTGCGCACATCCTATTCTAGAAAAGAGAGGAGAACTTGGGGAGTTTAATTGTCTGAAGATGAACCACGGCCACATCAGGATATTCTTTAGGATGTTTGTGACAATTTGAGGATCTGTTTCAGCAGTTAGCTCCTAGCTTGAAGAAGCAGAGAAAAATTAGACACTGACATAGCTTACAACCATCTCTGGTGACACCGTCAATACGTCTTCTCTGATTGGTCGATTGCATATTTATCAAATGTGAATAAGAACAATATTAAGAAAATCAAACTCAGCTCAACAAGGTAAAACTTGCAAAATGATGAACAGAATTTCATTACTGATGTTAATGTTTCCTTTCATATGGCACTGATTTGCTAAAAAATTTGTTGTGTGAATTATTCATACAAAATATTGAGAGTAGATGTGTAATGGTCTGACTGTATCATGGTTTTTATTACGTATAGTATTAAATATAGTTATGAAATAAGCAAACCCTACAATATATAACTGTATGCGTTATACAAGCTAAGTCCCCGAGTATCTGTCCCTGAGATCAGCTTACATCAGTTCAATAAGCCTCGATTTAGTAAGGATGCTGGAAAAGACTGGGCGTCATTAAATATTGAGTAAAACAGCTGTTTTGGGGTTTTAAAAAAATTCAAATTTGGCTGAAATTTTTTTTGGAGATAGGATAAATAGAAAGATAATGTCAGTCATTCTCATTTTTTAGACTAATGGTTAATTGAATATTTTAATTAATGTTGTAGGTGTTAACAAACAAGCAACTATACTAGCATTAATGTATTTATGTATTTTACTGATAATTTTACTGGGCAGTTTAAGTTACCAAGTATTCTGTAGACATGTAACTATCAATGACTTTCCTCTTGACGTAGCCTGCTTTGCCTGTAATTTTTGCAAACACAGGTTTTGGTGCAAATCATCTGTACTAGATCAGCATCTGAAACATTGGCTTTAATTTTACTTTGTATTAGATTGAAAAGAAAATCAGTGGTAACACACATCACTTGCAAAAACAGAAAAATTCTGCACTTTCATAACTTTCATGGAGACACCATGCCAAACAAGAGAATTTTTTTTTTTTACCAAATTAAAATATTTACTTCAGTTGGTAACTAGTAATTGGATAAATTTGATCCCAGATCTGTTTTCATGCTTATTCCCAGGAAAATTTTGCTCCTGTGAAACACAAATTCTTCTTTGGGTCTTACAATCCTGTCATTTTATAGCACATTACACTATCAACTACAATTTGATGATAAATCATACAAATAAAAGTGTGGGGGGGTCTGACTTCCTGTATTGTCCACTACACTTTTGGTTGCAAGGTTGAAAGTAAAAAACTAATTTCAGATGATTACAGAATACTGGATTTTAGACATGTTCAAGTCAAGTTTGAGAGTATGCGTTTCCCAGCTGCAATGTGCAAAAAAACAAAATAAAACAGGTAAAACTACTGTAAAAAGTTCAAATGGAAAATATCTTCAAATATTTATGATACATTTTACTCTGTTTTTACGGACTTTTCTTAGAGTGTGTGCTTCAGACGCTTGGCTCAATCTGCATTAAATAAGAGTGTGAAGTCAGTGAAATGGACATGATGTTTTTCTGGATGATAAACTCCGAAGAAACCCTCCAAAGATTTCTCTGTCAGATTTGTAAGAGGAAGAGTCACATTATTATTAACACTTTCTAAACTAAGACTCTGGCAGTATTTAAGGACTACATCTAAAATGATTTTACCTCTGGATTTATTTCTTTAGATAATAACAAAAATGCATATTATCATTTATAACAGGCCAAAATGAATAAATCTTAACTAGCAGTCAATTCCCAGTGAAAATGTGGTTCTTTGGATCAAGAAATAACTAAAATTATTAATGAAAGACTAGAATACAATATCCTAGACCTACAATGGGTTGTTAAAACATATTCATAAAGCTGTATGTCCTTTGACTACATTAACCAGATGTTTGTTTTCATTGTTGTTTTGTTGAGCCTTTTTGTTGTTGTTGTTGTTTTTTTTTGTTTGTGGGTTTTTTTAGTAGGAAAATGTTAACAATATGTTCAGCTTTTTGCTGATATTTTCTCATTCAGTAGACCACTTTGGTAACTGTTTCAAGATATTTGATAGACTTTTGCACTGGTTAAGGAAAAAGAAGCAAGATTTTACATTTGAGTAGCTGGAAGTCAAATGTTTGTCGATTATGCTTGAAATATGAATGATTTAAAACAGTAAAATTGGTTATCAGAATCATTCAGAATAATTCGTGTCAGTTGACTAATAGATACAAAGCTGAATCATTCAGCTCTACAGTCAAGTAAAAACTTTTACTCCGTGACTGATTGTTAATTAGCTGCCCTGAATCTCAGCGATCCAGAAAATGCTTCCCTTTCCTTATGTTGAAAAGCATGCAAAGCAGCTGCTGCTGCAAGTTTTCACACATGTGACAGGGTGTAAAGTCCAGGTTGACAGAATGTGCATACAGTGGGAGGAGAGTGTCTGTTCTAATCTTGCATCTGCAAATTGTAATCAGGAAGCTGCCTTTTCTGTATGTCTGTTGAGAAGCAAACCAAACAGTGATATTAAATCAGAGTTAGCCATAGGAAATCTGATTCCATACAAATTTACCAATATAGAAGGAAAAATGCAGGAAACTTGAGTTTTTCCATTATATTTAACCTGTATGATCCAAGAAGTTTAAGGGGAACTTAACAGGCCTCTCAGCATCATCCCTAGTTATCTGCAATAATATTCAAATTTGCTGAGTTGTTAGAGCTACTTAATTCCCATTTCAATAACTAAAGTTTAATTGCACGTGTGCCCCAACAGACTTCTGCCATCACCTCCAGGGGCTAAGAGGAAGAATGTGTCCAAGTGAAATAATTGGTCCATATATCAGTAGTGGCTTTAAATTACTCTGACTTGTTCTCCTTATTTCCAGAGTGAGAACAGCAAATGTGAAGGTGAAGTTTTTAACAGGTGCAGCAGGACACAAGAGATTTAATTAGCCCTCAATGCTGGATAACTTGTGGGAAAATGTGATGTTTTAGAGAGATCATGCTGCTTTTCAGGGCTCCATAGTATGTGTTTTGACCTGTAATAAGGACAATGAGGTATGTTATCACCAATTATGTAAAGCATTATTCATACCCAGGGAATTTAAAACAAAAGTTCAGTTTGCCTCTGATAAGCAGCAGGGTCAAAATAAATAATTTTTTTAGGAGACATATGGGTGATTCCTCCCTCACTTTTAATGTTACAACTTGGTTTTGTGATGTTTTCTGTTTTGTTTTAAACAGTCTTGACTCTGGCCTGATGTGATGTGGTACTGTAAATCGTATCAGCTAAACACTCTTCCCATGTAAAAAATAAAGAACATATACATATTTAAAAGATGGGAAGAAGGAAGCACACATCTGCTTCAGTCTCTCCAGGTTGTCATGGTAACAGTTGCCTTACAGTTGAATGCCCACCTGTACACAGAAGCTTTTTAGTGATTGATACCTCACTTGATGGGTGTGGTGGTAATAAAGATGATGTGCAACACGTTCTGTCTATGTATTTAGATAGAATGTACAGTATTCAGTTGGATTGTTATTGCACTTGTTGACTTTGTATTGTCACGACAGGGAGAAATAAAGTTTTATCTTTTCCAGTGTGTTTAAAACCTTCTGTGTCAGTTTTTCTCCAGGAGCCAGATTATTACAAACTTTGGGAAAAATAAGTAAGTGTAAATTATATTTTAATATTGTTTGAAATTCTCAATAATATTTTGCCATTATTTGTCACCATTTGTACACAATCAATAATCAATGATCCATATCTATTTTCCTTTATCATGTTTAACTTATCTCTCAGCAGGAACAGCTATACTTGGTCAGTTGTGCCTAGCAATAGAGAAATCTCTTTAGATACACAGCAAGTATGCTTATTGGATTCCTAAATTAGATGAAAAGAGAAATCTTAGGATTACTTATTAATAAAATGCTCAATTAATCCTTTTCCCTCCATCCCATTTCTTCCAATTCTTTTTTTTCCCCTAACTTAAACACTAAGACAGCTGGGCTCTACTTGGCCTTGTGACTATGAAAGATGAATATTCACATTAACTCTGTCAGTAATGGGAGCGAAGGCCACATTATACTGTTTTATGGTGTCTGTACTGATCAAACTTGTGTTAGAGCAAATCCAAGATATGAAGATGTTCATGAAAGGCACAATCTTTGTTAAAATTTCATACAAAAGGACTTTAGAATAAATGTGTTGGAGAATGAGACACGTTGTTACCAGTAAAGACGCAAACACACTTCCAAATCCCAGAGTTTCACAAACCAGAAATCCTGGTTGAGCAAGCCAAACAATTTTTGTTTGTTTGTGTTTAATTAAGTATAGATCATCTTTTACTGCCTTTTGACAATCTTAGGGGTAGTATACATCAGACTGAATCAATATTAGTCAATCAATACATCATAAAATGATGTGTGAAGCCTTCAGTTAATGATCCTTAGTCATGTGGCTGAGTCGCACAGCTGGACAACATAGAACAAATCATTAAAGCATAAATCTGATGGTGGAAAAACCAAGGCAGAAGACAGATAATTACAAACCATGTCAGAACACAACACATCTGCGTCATTTTAGACACTTGCTGCAGCTCACTTTTGACAAAGTTCCCACCACCTAAGAAGTTTGTCACTACCTTGTCCAAGTTTCTTTGAGTTTTCCTGATGAGCTCTGGGTTGCACTTTAATCCAGCTCTCTGCCACCTCTCCCAGTTAGCCCATTTCAGCTGATGAGACTGCTTCGTCACGCTTCCCCCACTTAATACAGATATGGTCCCCTCTTCCTGTATGTCAGTAACCAGTGCTCTTTCCATTTGTGCTTATGAAACCAAATGCATTCATCCGTCACCATTTAAAAACCATTGTCTGGGTTTCCATATCCTGCTGTTATCGAGGAGACCAAGATACATCCTGCCAACATTTATCTATTAAAACCCCATCAGGCTTTGGCTCCACCACACCGTCTCTCAGACCATAACTTCTGTGACACTGACAGCACATTAAGATCCATCTGATGTAGATACTGATCATATCATTCATAATGTCCATTAAAGTTGTTGCTGCAGAGACTCATCTAACCACAGCAAAGAATATGAACATTTGGTATGTATTATTAAACTGATGTATAGAGTCTAGATATGTGATTTCTAACCCTTAACAGTTTGTGACAAAACACTTTCATAGTTTTGACAAATATCTGAGTTGTAAGTATGGTAGAACCTGTGTTTTCCTTTTTCAGTCAATTGTTGAGTCTTAAAGAGGTCAGAAAATTATTATTATTATTTGCTTCATAAAACTGGGATAAAGGTTAATTTATTATAAAATATTCCAATCAATATTCAGTACTTTAATTAGCTGAGTTAACTGTGAAACATTGAAGGTGTGAGCAGTTCTATCAGAGTAATGCTTTCATGTCAGATTGATTGATATAAAAAGCTTGTAGAAGTTCTAACTCTGTGAAAAATGGCCAGAAATGATGGCAAATCTTTTGGTGTATGGAAGAATATTTCAGTGTATATGTCAAATATCTGTACAGGTTAAATTAGGTTTTTATGTTTTTCCAGTGGGGGCTGGTGATTTGGTGGTTTGCTCAGTAATCTTACGGGGAGAGGCTTTCTGGATCAATCCTCAACTTAGGTTTTTATGAAGTAAAGCATTTTGCATGTTCTCCTTGTGCATGTGTGGGTTTTCTCTGATTTCCTCGCACAGTCCAAACATTTGCATGTTAGGTGGTGTTCTGAATTCTGTGAGTGTGCAGTTTGTCTTGTCTATCACAATGATGGACTGGCCCAGTCAGGGGATGCAGCCACTCTTCTACACTGAAATGGAATAAGTAGGTAAAGAACATGAGTGGATAATATGGTCCTCACTTCATGCATTTTTATAAAGCTCAGTTTTACTAAAAAAGAAAAAATCTAGATTGGCATTAATAAATATATTTGAATGTCACAAACAGAATTATCAGCACTAAACTATCACACTTAGAATACAGACTGCACAAGAATGCAGCTGAATTAAATATCATGAAGAATTGATAAATATAAAATCATCATTAGTACACAATATAGGGAGCGAGTAGGAGGAAGGTCATGGTGAAACAGAAGGTCTGCAGTAGAGATGTATTTTATATGCTGGTTTGAGAAAAATACAGCAAACTGTTACATAAAACCATTGCTCTGGGTTAAATGATTCAAATGCTTCCTGGGAAAACAATGTTACAAAGATACAATTACACAAACACCCTGTGTACAATTATATTTACATCTCAAAAGCCATCTAAAAACTGCAACTGAACTGGGAAATACTAATCCAGTACTAAGACCAACAGTTCTCAAAAAGAAATTAAAAGATATGACAGCTCAACTCTATAAAATCACATGATGGCATGACAAGTACATAACATAAACTGATAATGAAAAAAAAATTAAGCAGAAAAAAGAAAAAGTTTCATTGAACTGTTTTACGTCAATATACACTCAGTAATGATGTTGCCCTTGCTGCTAATAGCTCTATAGACACCAAAGAAACATGGAACAGATGTGAAAGAGAAAAACAGACTGCCTCATTGTTTATGTATAAACTCAAACACACAAGTACAGCCTATGAGGATGAACACACAGCTACTGTGAAGATTAACTCCAGCAGCTAGCTCACAAAACCTTTCCTTTGTGAAGTGTGCAGGTGGGAACATCTGTGACAGGATGGAGATAAACAAATATGTCCAGAGGGACAAAACCAGAAACTAGTTGCTCACTTCCTGCCACTTTAAAGAGAAGACATTTTTTCTTTTAACAAAAAAAAACCCCTCCTTAGGTGACATAACTGTTGCACAACTAGCTTGATTGTCAAACAACACAAGCAGTCAAGATAATCACAGTTGATATAGAAGGGTAAAATGAAAAAAGGGCTTAAGTCTGACTGTGATTCCAGCATTTATGGAGACTGAGACCCCCTATAAAGGCTCCACTTTTACTTTCTAAAGGTCTTCTAACAGTCATGTGTCTCCATAGTCTGTGTATGAGGCCTAAAAATGAGAAAATTCATTGACCTTTTTCACTTCCCTGCTCCACTTTTTAGTGAATGTTTCTCACATGCGTGAGTATGAGATCCTTTCCTATGTGACCTCATGAAGAGAAATAACCATTCCACCCAGTAGCATCCACTGCCATTGACCCGACCCCTAGCTAGCTAGCTTCTAAAATCACCAAGCGGGCGCCAGTGAAAGCTACATCCTCTTCCAAGTGGGGGTGTGGAGTGGGCATGGACAGGCACTGCTCATGAACATTTAAAGGTTCAGAAACAAAACGGCCTGTTCTCAGTAGAACTCAGTGGAATAGCGTTAGGAATGGCTGACTTTAAGGACCAAGGCTGAATTTGGGGTAATGCATTATTTATGCCATGGTCGCCTGTTTCATTTTGTAGCTGTGTCCATTTACATGTTTTCAATCTCTGCAGTAATTGGCTGGAGAGGCTCCCGAATATGGATTAAAGCTGAAAGTGGACAGCGTCCAGTGGGGGCCACCAGCAAACCCAGCATTTTGTTTCAGTTTGACTTGGGAGTCACTTGCAGACCTGTTTTCAGTTTAATATTTATTAGTTTGGACTTTTTGGTTTGGGTAGCAGCCCAAAACCTACTGTCAACTGCTTGGCTGATTTGTGGTCTGCTCCCTTCTTTTGTTTACTTCAGTCTGGCTCCCTTCTCCTTCATTCTGTTTGTTGAAATTAACTAATTTTAAATGTTTCTGATTGGTGTTGGTCTCTCACATATGTTCTGGTTCCTTTCTTTTGAGCCTTTTTTTTGTTCAGACTGTAACATACACTTTGAAAAAATGCTGTTGGACCTGTGCCACCCACATGAACTTGTTAAAAAAATGTATATGTGACCTTTAATGCTGTGCAATTATAACATACAAACCATGTAGAAATGTAGAAACTTTTCCATATAAAAGAAATAATATCACCCCAGGTAGTCAGGCTAAGCAACACAGCAAAGGGAAGCAGGTTATTCAAATGGAGAAAGTGAAAAATATCCACAAATCTTTCACATTGACCATGAGGAGACATGAGATACGTGACGTTAATAGCTTCATTAGTCTGTTTAGGCAACAACATTTAGTCATTCAGACACTGGAGATATTTGCTTTGTACCTTTGTTTTCAGTACCTTCAGTCTAACTAATCTAAACCAGACCAGCTGGATGTTTTCTTTGCCTGAATTTGAGAGATTAACTGACGTAATCGATTATTATTTTTTCTCCCTCATTGACAAGCATCAAACACACTCACCCACACACCTAAACAAACAAACACACAAGGGAAATAAAAGTCCTGGTTTTCACCCTCTTTATTCCTCTCAGCTAAAATAAAATTAAAATGTGTGTGTGTGTGTGTGTGTGTGTGTGTCTGTGTGTGTGTGTCTGTGTGTTTTACAGGGAGGTCAAATCCAACAACTTTTATTCGCTGTGTACAAAACGTTGGACTCCACAGTGTGAGTCCTGCACCATCTTAATTCCACAGCTCAACGTTAAGGAATGTGAAATATAACAATACCTTTAAGAGATAATAGCATACTTATCCTTAAGGATTTTTACTCTTCAAAATAAAAAAAATAAAAAACACATCTTAAATCTATTAATTGCTTTAGTGCTATAGATAAAAATGTCAAGC
Organism: Telmatherina bonti; assembly: GCF_933228915.1. Taxonomy (NCBI): domain Eukaryota; kingdom Metazoa; phylum Chordata; class Actinopteri; order Atheriniformes; family Telmatherinidae; genus Telmatherina; species Telmatherina bonti. Next base: position 24,260,265 of record NC_136620.1, on the reverse strand, counting down.
GTTGGTAGCCTCCCAAAAGTCTAGGAGCAATAACCCAACATATACATCTACAAGAAACATTAATTCACCCAAATTCCTCTGTATATGTTTCTTAACCCTTAACATGATCTTTTCACAATTGCATTGCAACTGCATTTTATTTCACCACAACAATGAAATGGCTTTGGATTAAGAAATAACACACACACACACACACACACACACACACACACACATACATACATACATACATATATATATATACATACATACATACACAATTCAGAAACCATCATCATCTCCCATTTTCCACTCATTATAAAAACACACACACACACACACACACATGGTGTGACCTTTAAAATGGGTGATGATGATGGTTTCTGAATTGTGTATGTATGTATATGTGTATATATATATATATATATATATATATATATATATATATATATATATATATATATATATATATGTGTGTGTGTGTGTGTGTGTGTGTGTGTGTGTGTGTGTGTGTGTGTGTGTGTGTTTTTTTTTATAATGAGTGGAAAATGGGTGATGATGATGGTTTCTGAAATGGCTCATTTGTTGCATCATTGCATTGTTTGAATCAATATCTGTCTTTAGTAAAACTCTCCAGCTTTACAGTTTGCTGAGCAGCACAGTACAGGGCCTTACAGACGGTTGACCCTTAATCTTTCCAAGCTGTCACCACATATCTTTTGATTGACTGTTGAGATGAGTATAAAACTGTAAAAGTCTGGCCATTTTCTCAGTTGTGTAACCATAACACTTGGTGTACATATTATGGAAAATACTCTTGCAAAGCACTGTCCATGCAAACTATTTGACAAGTAATTATAAAAATATGAATTTTGTGTGAAGGAAGAAAAAAGGTCTCTATTTGTTCTCCTCTGTGAGGATTTTACTGGATTATGTTCATTAATGACCTCTAGCATTAAAAGACCCTCCTCCCCCTGCCTGGTATCAGCTGCTGCAGCTTTGGCTCATTATTAATACTAAGGAGGGGTCAAATTCAGAGGACATGTTTCCTCCAGGAGAATAAGTAGTTTGCAGCAGGGAAATGGGGAAAAACAACATGCAACTAGAATCACTTTCCATCATATTTGTCCTTTCCACCACACCAAAGAGGAACTGCAGACATACAGAAAAAGCTCAGTCTTACCAAGAAATACATGAAGATAATTTATTCTGGGAAAATTCAGATTTCGCCAATGTTGTCACTTTTAAATTGGGAAAATTGAGTATTTAAAAAAAAAATAGTATAAAAATAATATAAAGTAGAATCACAAAAATAATTCAACTATATCTGAATATAAATTAAGTATTTTCTGCTGCAAGTGCAACATAAGCACTATGACAAAAGCACAGGGAGTATTGTATTTATTGAAAGCACTAAACAGTAATTTCCCCCCTGTGGTTTTCATACACACCTCCTCCCCTGCCACCAGTTTAACAGTGATTGCGTTTCCTACATAGTATTAACCTCCTCAATAATTTTTTGGGTGTAGCTGCACACTTGAATTGCAAGCTATCTCTGAAAACTGAAACAAAACCCATGAGCAGAAAAACTTAAATACTGGCACTTAAATTTCCAGAGCTTATACACAGAGTTAAAGCAAACAGAAGTAAACTAAGTCAGGTTATCAGGAAAGATGAACAAAGAAGAAATGAGCCTGAAGAAACAGGAACTACAATATAAGGCATGATTTCATAGTAAAGACAGAATGAAAACTAAATAGCTGAAGCTGTGTCCAGTTTGTAATGTGGTGCACAGAACAATTTTGTTAAAGTGATCAGTTTAGGTTTCTAAAAGTCCTACTGATACAACCAGAATAAAAAAAAAAAGAAAAAAAAAAGAAAAACAGGTCGTAATCATCCGGGGAGCATAAACAGCTGCACTGTAAAATCTGCCAAAAACTGATTTGTACAAATGTTTAGACTGTGTAGAAATGAAAAAGATCAGAGATTTAGAGAGTCTCTGGGACTATTTAATATCAGATAAAATTCAGGGAAACATGCTTTTGGATTGCAAATCAGGGGCCCTTTCTACTCATTTGTCATTAGATCTCAATGTGGATTTAGGTCTGGATTTGGTTTAATTCAATGTGATTGAAAAACAGTCGAAAAAACTTTTAAATGAACCAAATTATTCCCAAGTCTACATGGAGAATACCCTATTCACCCATCCATTTTCTGCAGACACTTGATAAATTTATCATCATCAAGGGGCTAGATCTGTCCCAGCTGCTTTTTAGGAAGCAGCAGAGTATATCCTGGACAACTTCTCAGTCTACCACAGGGTCAACACAAAGACAAACAAAACAAGCAACCTTTCATACTTGTGATGCCAGGTTACGATGGTCTTTATATGCATGGACAGATGCATCTGTTTGGTGTGAATTGAGTGGCAGATATTATTCATGTTTCTTATTAACATTTTGCACACGCGTCAACAATAATTTGTAGAGAATTTCTAGGCAGCTAGACAGCATTTGTTTTCTTCAGAATCTGTTTGAGTAAAATATGCTGTTCTAAGGTTTGTTGGAGCAAAACCGGTTTAATCCAGAGGCATTTATCCAAAGATTATCCTCGTTTGTGGTATTTGGTGACAAACCGGTGTCAAAATAAATTTGTGACCTTTGTGTTGATATTTATGCAACATCAAAAAGACATTAATCCTGCTTGACTTCAAATTATTGTTGTGCACAAGAGAAATCTTAATAAATAGCTTGCCAAAATTTTTTAATAAACATAAAAGTCGATAGTCTTGTGAACATAAATAGTCATTTTTATTTACATTGTTAGGTAATACTGTAGAATGCTGCAGTTGTATGAATCAGGTAATGATCCAATATTTTTCAGTATTTCAGATCTAACCACAGAAGGAAGGAAGACAATGCAGAACAAAAGAGTAATAAAAACATCGAGGCTGTAAAGTCATTATCATATGGAATAATATGTTTAATAGTTACAATATGACACCTACATTAAACTGTTAGAAAATAAAGAAACACTTTGGAAAATTTTTTGGACTATATTGTTGACTGTATCAACCCAGTTTAATGATACTCTGAGAATGTTTAAATGTCATCACATCCTGGGCTTTAAATGAATGAATGAATGAATGAATGAAAACTTGTTTTCATCAAACCTGCATCCTGGCACAATAGCGTCCTGTACAACTCATCCAAGAGTGAATAACATACACATAAACAAGATCAGGCAGACTGAGGACGCAGCCACGAGCACAGTGCACATTTTTTGCAGATGAAGTAAGAGATTACATGAAGAAAGGATGGGAGGGGGACACATAAAAAAAAAAGTGACGTCTCTACACAGCACCTGAAAGGGCACAATGAAAAAACACACCTCAATACAGAAAAGCACATATTCAGACAGTCACAACCCAAAATAAATACGTGGGAGAATTCACATAAAAACAAACTGGAATTTCCATCATTTAGATATTAACTTATGAACTTCATGTGAAAACAAATGAAAGATGCATTTAAGCAGCTCAAAGTTGGCAGCGCTAAGCTGAACTGGTCACTGATGTAAGCTTCTATGAAAATCACTGCTGTTTACATTCTCACTGGGAAATATGTATGGCTTAACAGCTGTACCTTCTTTGACAGAAAGATGTCATGTAGTTTATCTGAACACTTTACTGAAACTATTTTGAGACCTTCAAGCAGTTGGGATTTTCATTGAGAGATGTGAAGTTTCATTTAACACATGTAGTTTGCTGTCACTAAAGATTATGAATTCAAGGACTGTAAATCTGAAAAGACTAGATGTTTAGTTCAGATTTAATTATTCATAGAGTGTCCACTAAAATGACCATAAAATGACGAATGAGACCATTTCAAAGAAAGGAGTTCAGGATCTCTTTGTGGTCTCTGGCTGTGGAGCAGTAACGTTTCCATGTGGCTGTGAAATGTTTAAAAATAAAAAAGTTATCAGTAATAATAAAATGGGAATTAGAAGTATTTTCCAGCTTTTCAGAGGAAGCAAACAAACAAGCTTCCTGAATATCAACAGAAACGTCCGCAGATAAACTGGAGTAAAAAAAGTAGGGCACAAGTCTTTGTTGTTGTTTAGTGTTGCAAAAATATCATACTTTAACTACACACCCTCAATAATTTAGATATTCATAGGTTTAATCCATAAATACAGTAGACAAAAGCTATTGTTGCTTTTTTTTTTAATTCAAAATTAAGGATGTGTTTTATTTTTGTTGTTTGTTTTTTGTTTTTTTGTTTTTTAAGACTTTCACAAACGCAAAGTAAAAACAAAGAAAAATTGTCATGGGTGAATGCTTTGTCAGAAGTGTGTCCATTGTCTGCCTATCACTGCATGCTGCACCCTTTCTGCCACTGAACAACAAAGTTTTAACCAATTCAATGGAAAGACAAAGGAAAAAGGAACCACAGAATACACAAAGAAGCAGAGACACAAATTCACATTGTTTATTGAGAAGTATAAAAAACATGGGAGGAGTATGTAAGACAGAAAATAACCATGTTTCATTTTTATCAGATTGAAATATGAGAGAAAAGAGACAGCATTACACTAAATGCATCTAAGAGCAGCTTGTTACAGAACTGCACAGACTGCATTTAGTGAATATCATTCAAGCTGTCAATTAAAAACCATTATCTTGTTACTGTCAATACAATATGAATTGATTACAGCTTGAACATGCTTCTTTTACATGCGCTATGCAGATCTCTGTGATCATATATCACATTCAATAAAGTTACAAAAATGAAAAGAATGAAGGAAATAAAAACATGAATCAAAATCAGAAAAACATCTCAACCAGATTGACATTTAACAGAATCCTGTAGTTAAGTAAAGTGAGCTGAAGGACATTGTTTGCATTGGACAGAATCTCAAAGCTTTGTTGCAAAAATAATGTCTGGGTTTTGTTCTTGTTGTTTGTTTGTTTTTTTGTTGTGGTTCTTGTAATCTTTTTGGAGATGTTGGCAGCTATAGTGGTTCGGCACATTCCTGAATTTGCATAAACTGTCTTGCATCAGGTGCTTCAGTCATGCTTTCCTATCAGTGGTTCAGCCTGATGTACAGAACCATAACTTTATGCCTCTCACTATCAATTTTCTGATACACTTATGCCAAACCCATTTGCTGCTGCAGCTGCCTCCATTAACCCAGCCCTGAACCATGATGCATTTGTTGCTGCGTATTAACGGCAGTCTCATATAATGTTCGCATATAGCATATATTTGTGAAAAATGCACTTTTCATCCTGAAATTGAAAGTTTTTTGTTTGTTTGCTTTGTTTACAGGTAGTCTGCTGTTTTCTTACCTATACTGGGCACCTTAGAATAGCTAAACATGCACTTGAAAAAAAAATCCCAGAGTGTTTTTAATGAGCATGAGTAATGGTCAAAGCTGTAAAAATTGGCTGCATATATTAAATCAGTCTGACTTGTTGCCAGTTTTCCAATAGACAAGTGATACCACCCATCTTTGTCTGTATTTACAGATGCTAAGATCCTCATCCCCTGATGTTCTTTCTCATTTCTCTTTGTACTTCTTGAAGAGGGCATACAGGACCTTCAAGGTGGCAGCAGTATCCTGAGATACAATATCTGTCACAACATCCACAGGAGACATAATGCAGTATCAGCGAGAGAGTGAGAATATGACAATACTTTCACCAGCATTAGCTAATTGCTTCTCTCACAATCCATCCTCACAGACCAAAGATCAGGAAGACCAAAATAAAAATAAAATCATGAGATGGAAACTTGATCAATATGTCCTTGGTGAGGTTAAATCCCAGCAAAACTGCATGACATTTTGAGATGGGCTAAGTGAATGGATGTGACCTGAAGATTGACTCCACCACTTGCTAACCTAATTAATGCACCCAGCACGCTCCTGTTTTAGGCCCCGAGTCCTGTGATTCTTTTTTTCTATCACAGTGATTATAGTATTAATTAAAAAGACACTAAAAATGAATTAGATTACCCTCTTGCCCCTGGCTTAGATTAATTGTGCTGCTCCCTACATAAACAGTTGGCATGCTGAGGATTTATTTTACAGTTAGGACCAAGAATATATGGCACGTGTGGCAATACTGAGGGGAAGTTTTAGTCATCACTGAAGGGAGGCTGAAGGAAAACAAGGAGCTTGGCTTGTCAGTAATGGATTTGGGGAGAAGAGAAGTTGATCTGTTTGACTTCATGGTCTTAAAATTTCAAACGAGAGACACTTTGCCGCTTTATTTCTCACAATAATAATATGTAGTAAATTAATTAAAAGAGAAACAAAATTAATTAGGATGTAGCTAAATTTATATTCAACTGAACCGTAAAGACTGATGACTGGGTATTTTGCAAAGCAGAATTCACAACTTTAAGATTAATAGGCTCTCCATATAAGTGTGGGTGTTTACTGTGTAAAGCCTTCATTTAAACAGAAGCTTCCTATGTTGTTGAATCTCCTAATTACTAATTAAGTTCTTACTTTTAAAAAGTACACACATTTGCAATGTTTGCTCACATACTTCTGCATGATTTGACTTGTTTTCTGACCTATTTTCATTTGTTATGTGGCTTTTTATTCAATGTGCAAATTGGCAGTCATGGGTGAAAGTCAGGCAAGTGTTTAAATGTAAACTGTAAAATTTAAATAGTTTAAATAAACTCACTGATGTAATTATGAAACCTTAAGTGAAGATTTAAACCTTTAAGGTCTTGGTCTACTATTTGGAAGGGGTAAATTGGCAGTAACTTAGAATTAATTTCTTTAAAAAATTATTAGAAATAAACCTACCTGAGCCATCTCTACCATTTGGTTTGGGTATGTTAAAGCCAAACTAATTGTTTGTTATAAAACAGCTGTCTCAAATGTCAACCCTTCCAGCTATTCTTACATTAATATTAACTTCTTTTAAACATCTCAACCATTTGCTTAAAAGACATGTATTATGTCCATTCTTGTCCAAAACAAACGGAAAATCACAGAGAAACATTTTTCACTGGTCTTTTTGTTCATATCAAAGTTAATGGGTTAATTATTTAAAAGCATTTTTTAAAACATCATTACTCCTAAAGAAAAGCAGAACTTGAACATTTTTTACAACTGTGCTTGTAATGCATCATAAAAATCTCATAGTAATGTAAAGTTTTTAAATTGTATCTTTCTAAATGCATTAAACATAGAACTTTATGCAACAAAAAAATTGTTTCTGATGTGAAATCTGATATTTAGCCGTTCTAAGTTAAATGTGACAAACACACTAATGAGCTTTACAGGACACCGATACAATCACAGTAATTTGGGCATTTACCTGATAGTGTAGTCATATAAGAAAGCACTACCCATGAATACTGATAACATCTCTTCCTCTCCAGGCAAACATTCATACAGTGAATGTAGCCGCAGGAGCAAGGTTAAATCTCTGTGTCTATCTGCGGACCCTTGAGTGACTTTGTCCTCTTGAGACTGTCTCCCCTACCGCTCCTCTCTAAATGAATGATGATGGCCTCAGACTGAGACAATCATCCGCAGTGATACTTATCAAGACGTGAGTCCTGCTCATTCATATTCCGGAAGCAATTCCATCTTGTCCTCCACAACACTCACTCAGCGAAGCGATAGAGATTTACTCTAACTACCACACAAACTCCCCTTCTTGCCTGTTATACAAACAGATTTTGACATTTCTGTGTCTTTCAGATCATTGCTCTTGATAAAGAGCATCAATTCAATGAGTATGAGCCTGCTGTCTTGAAGCTTGAGTAGTTTTTGTTAAGTAGCAATCATATTTTCCTGACAGGCTTTGTTTTGTTACCATTTTCTTACTTTCTGTGCCCAGAATTTTAAACTGTAAATATGTCAGTGTGTTCTGTGAAAACCAAGTGGTTTTTCCTCACCTTGCGGATCTATACTGGGCAGCTGCAGGTCTGTATCATGCAGGAGATCCATCGCCAAGGTAACATTATGAAGCTGAAGTCCAAACAGAAATACGCAAAAAGCCTTTTACATTTATAAGGCAGTTTAATTCATGTTGGATAAGACTTGTATTATAACAGAATTAAACAACTCATATATTTCTTAGCCAAAATATGACATGTCTATCCTTTTATTCTAATTGTGTTAGACTAAGTTACAATTTGTGTGCATCATAAAATTATTATATTTGGTTATTTAATTGTCAAAAAAAAAAAACTTCCAGCATTATTTCTATTATTCATAATACATTATCAAATATTTTCTTTTCTAAAAACATATATCAAGTGCCACACTGTCGTTACTTTGTGCATTATTCATAAACCCATATCTGTGATGAAAGAGGCATAACTTTTTCTGCGGCTGATACTACTGCCGCAAGAAAATTCAGATCAAAGATGTCAGTAAAAGCGAGCCATGACACTGGAGTAATTATGCATCTACATTTATGATGGTAATTGCATAAAATATTCATTACATTACATCATATTTTGTTATAAGCACTGGCTTTAGCCGCTGGTTAGATGAGAAATTGGACATGGGAAAAGTGTGAACTGGATAAACGGGAATTAAAATAAAGCAATCTGTGAATATTTCAATCATCATAAAAAAAGACATATATATATATATATATATATATATATATATATATATATATATATATATATATATATATATATATATATATATATATATATATATATATATATACATATTTATATATACATATATATTTGTGTGTGTGTGTGTGTGTGTGTGTGTGTGTGTGTGTGTGTGAATGTGGAGTTTACAATTAAGTCATTTCTATTTTGTGCCTGCAGACATGATGTGGAATGGGATTAATATATTATTATAATAATTTTTTTATTTTATTTTTTGTTATGTTAATTTTTCCCATCAGAAAATGGCAAGCAAAATTCACGTCATCAGTGTGTCATACCATCTCAGACTCATTGACAGGGGTTAGGTTGAAGTCAAAGAGTGGGATGAAGAAGCCCTCCAACTGACCAATCAGCAGCAGCAGAATGACCCCATCAGCAAACTGGAATAGAAAACATTCCGGACAGAGAACTTGTTAATCAAAGATTTTCTCATTGGGGAGAAAATTAATTTAGTTTGATTCTATGAAAATTTGGAAGAAAGTAGCTGTAAGTTTGTACCTGTTTGTCCATGTCAGCAACCTGCAGACCCAAAGTTGCCATGTTCTGGTTAACAAAATGTAATATCGCCTGAAAATGGAATAATTATGTTAAAAATGATATATTGCTTGAAAGTGTCTTCGTCAAAGCTTGACATCACAAATTGTTACAAGGATTACATCGTCAAGTCAAATTGAGTGAGTCTGCATTTCATGTGGCTGCCTTATAACAATTTGTGCTGATGGGATTACTGAGATCATAATGGTGTGTGTGTGTGTGTGTGTGTGTGTGTGTGTGTGTGTGTGTGTGTGTGTGTGTGTGAAGACAGACAATTGAATGATTTTACAAATGATGACAAACTACCTAAGTAATTATTTCTACAGCCAAATTCCAAGCAAGCAAATATGAGCTATTATAATGACCCAACTTGTCAGCATGTCTTTTTTTTGTTGTATGTTTTCATTATCAGTCAAAAAAGAACAAGTTCAAAACCCTAATAAAATAAAGCACAATATATAATTTTTCAACTGAAATGGAGTCCAAGTTGTTGAACCTATTCATGACCACCAGGTGAGTGTAAACTTCCTGGTGAAACAGGGATTGTGATAATATGGGACTGCCACATGACATCAAAAGGAGTGGAAGACGATCGTCTCTGGATACACCAAATTATTGGCCTACAAGAGCGCTCCCTAGTCCCCAGAAGGCAGGCAAGAGAAGAATATCAAATATCTCCATGAGCACAGACACAGTTATATAAGAGATTCTCCAGAAGTATGCCAAGGATATCATTGTAGTTTTCAACAACAATGACAAAAAACTGTCTGAGGAATAATGAATTATCCAAAATATTTACCAAGACTGCTATCCTTTATGCTTGTCTGTAATTTTAGTGTCAGTGATGAAAGATGTGTTGACTTTGGTTAGGTCTGTATTTCTACTCTTGCAAACTTAGGGTGTTTTTTTTTTTTATTCAAATGAAGAAACAATATATTTTCTTCGAGGTGATGCAACCAATTGACCTTTATGTGATATTTTTCTGGGATTTACTAGTTGTTATTTTGCACTGTGTTGTAGGTTTAACACACAATATGAGATTTATTTTCTGGATACAAATCTTTTCTCACTGAAGATGAGAGCACCAACACCTTAAACAATCTCAGTGTGTCTTCTGCTGCCCTTGTTATACCTTCTTCACTGTGTTGACCTTGTGAGCCTCCAGCTTAAGTAGTTGCTCGATGGGATCTTCCCCTAGGTGACGAGATGGTGAGAAAAAATGTGTTAGCAGGCTTTAATAGTGTTTGGATGACATTCAAGATGTCACATCAGCTCAACCTCTGACCACTCTCACTCACTCTCAGGATTGTTGGAAGAGGCTGAGGCTGTGCCCCTGCAGAAATAAAAAAAATAAAAATAAAAAAGCTCAATTTTTATCATGTTCACAGAATGACACAGATATAAATCTGCTCACCTGTCTTCTGTTAGGACTTCTGTCTGCACAACTGATTTGATTCCACTACTGCTGACCTGGGTGAAAATTAAAGTTAACCCCAACTGTGCAGCAATCCCACATGGTGTGTTTTTGTGGCAAATCTGGAGCAGAGAAGGTGCAACAGCTTGAGCTGCGACTCACTTCGACAATTACGACTTCAACCTTCACATTCGGTGGCAGATCCAGTTCGGGCTGGAAACATTTCACCATGGCAACCAGCAGATGAATAGTGGCCAGAAGATCTTTGTTGTGGATGACTGACAGGCAAACAACAGGGAACAAAACACATAAAAAAGTCAGCCTACACTGATGTGGCAGAAGACATTCAGGATGGAAACAGGGTAGGCCGCGACGCTCTTGGAGTCATAGATAACTGTGTCTACCGTTATCAGTGAACAATGGAAAGTTCAATCTTATGAAATTATTATAATTATAGGCCTGATGTGTCTAATATGTGTAATGTATGGTACTACCCAAATCTAATGAACAGTTTTATGCTGGTAACATCAAATTAAACCTAATTTAAACTGGTATTATTCATCTCATCTATCCATCTTCTTTCTTTGTTCAGTTCGTCCTTAGAATCAATTCAGTTTTGATATGCATGTATCACCATAAATATGTTCAATATCCCAGGTTTTTATTTTTGATCCAAACTGATGTTGCTAACATATGCCAAATTTATGAAGACATACTTGACAATCATTGTGTCATCATTGGGATTGTCATCATCCTAAAGATGCAGTTTCATTGAGGTTTCCAAAATCCAACATTTACGTTTATTACATGTACATAATAAAACTTCAGCACCTTGACTCTAGACCAGTAATTCTCAACCAGGGTACACACAAGGGGGTCCCCAAAGAACAAGGTGAGTCCCTAACCTAATGCTTTCACTGTTCAGAGGCAGTGTCATTTAAATGAAGGCCATGTCCACACAGAGACAGGTTGAGGTGTGTTTGCTTCAGTTTTTTTTTTTTTTTTTTTTTTTTTTAATCATTTGGGTGTTTCAATCAGATGGAAACTCTGTTTTTGAAGCATGAAAACACTAATCATTTCATCAATGAGGCATCTTCAAGACATGCCACAATGCAAATTAATAAATCTTATTTGGGAAAAAGAAACAAAGGTTGTGCATTGGTAAATAGCTTAACTTTGGTTTTATCAAAGGAAAACAGTCAGCCAGAATGCTTTCTTTGTGGTGAGAAGCAGATAATGAAAGTATAAAACCGAGCATGGTTTCAACATGTGGATGGGCGGGTGTGGGGGTCCACAATTTTACCTCAGAGGAAATACGTTTAAAACCACAGATTTAGACACTACATTATTAACTAAAGGTTTCTAGTTTATACTGAAATAATCTGCATAGGTTTAAAATTCCGGTGCAGCTGCATGCGAAGAGCTATTAGCTCATTTTCAACTCAAGGAACAAGCGCCTTAGCTGCAAGAACGGTGGATGGAAATTATCTCTGAGAATAACAGTCTGGCACAAATGATATTTTTCTCTGTTATTAATAAAACTCTACAGGGTCACTGTTAAATGAATAAATACATAAAACTAAACTCCTGAACATTAGACAAGGAGGAGGGGCCTGTTGCAGGGCTATGAGTCAGGATGCAAGTGGATTTAGGTGCTAACTGCTAGGATATATTTAAAGAAACTAAAGTTGCTGAAAAACCAACAGAGAGAAGTTAAAATGACACAATCCAAGCCAAAACAGAGTAAAGAAATTCTTGCACTTGAAAAAAAGGAAACAAATATTTCGATTGAGGGAGTTCATGAACAAATGCTGAACTAGGGTAACAATTAGAAACCGAAAGCAGGTGTAACAGGAAGCAGGAAGTGAACACAACAGAATACATTAAGTGGAAAACCTCTAAAAATAGAACTAGAAGCACATGAGCTGGACCAAGGACAACAGGACTCAAGATTTGCAATTTTGCAAGTTCCCATCAAAATTGAACTAAACCAAAAAAAATAGAACCAAAACCCACATATCATGGTAGAACAACCATTCAATGAGATCTGTTTTCATTACAACAGTTAAAATAATGCAATTACAAATCATGCCACTTTAGTAAGGTTTTTGTTGGCAGAAGAAATAAGCGATCAATCATTTGTAAAGCTAGACGTTACTGCATCTTCGCTCTTGTAGATCATGCCAATAAGTCAATTTCTAAAACTCAGAAAATCAATTTACTCTAGGCTATGCTCTGTTCTTTCCATGTGTACTGACAGTATGAGAAAATGGCATGAACATCTGAAATTTCAGTGATAAGTTGCATTAAAATTCTATATTATTTGTACGTTATTTGTACTTCAGGTTTTAGTTATTCAAAACCAATTAAATACTGCGGTGACCAGTACTTCCAACAAACCCCATATTGTCAGCAAAAGTTATCTCTACTAAAATCCGTCACAGGTGGTGCAAGCTTAGATGCCATCCTTGAGTTAGAAACAAAGCATGTTGTAATGTGAAGCTGGTGCCAGATTGAACATTTGTTCACTTGTTGCTTTGTTGTTGAATCCCAGTCAGATGCATGACTCACGTTTGACGTTCCATTTGATCAAACTGCTGTCCTGCAGACCCAGCCTCTTGTCCAGCTCCTTTAGGATCACTTCCAGCTTGCTGATCTGAGCAGAGCTGGTCAGTGCTATTTCCTCCACATCCAAGTGTACTCCAGCCAGCCTGACTTCAGAAATCAGGACATCTTTATTTAAATTAAAGTTCAGATTAGGAGAACCTAAAGGCACTATTTTTCATCCATTTAAATTTAAGTCTATTCATTTGAACTACGTTTGAGGGTATGATTAATGTAATATCAAATGTGAATTATCTCACACAGCAGGTGATGAAGTACCAGTCCATCGTACAGATCCTCCTCCAGACTTTGAACCACTATGTGTTCCGTTTTCAAAGTCCTATTGATCCAATCAATCAGTGCCTTCCATGACACAATTAATCACACAGTCAGAGACATCAAACATTTTCATCTTTGATCAAATGTGTTTGCAACAGATGAAAAAGCAGCATGGGATCTGAAATAATCTTTCTCAAGTTTCTGAGATAAGGTCATTTAAATAGAATAGGTTACAAATAGCTCATATTTCACTAGTTTTTTTCTTTGGTTTTTGATATTTTCCATCATCTCCTACAATTACTGTTATCAAATTTTACTAATCCTTCCACCTTTGTTACTGCAAACATCAATCATATTTTAAAAATATACACAGAAATATGAATGAATGTGACTAAATATACGAAAGACAAACAGTTAATGATGGAAAAGACTAAATGGGCACAATTACAACAGAATTCTTACCTCCTTTAGCTTTTCAAGTAAAGGGTCTTTTAAGGATCCTGGCTGAATGAGTTTACTCTTCTGTCCTTAATGAAAAGGAAAGACAAACTGCATTTGGAAGACAGTCTTTTTCATAATATAAATATATCTTGCATTGATCAGACTATATTTCTTGTAATTTTCAATAGGATGAATAGCAGTTTATGAATATGAGACATCATGGCTTTAACCCTGTTGTAATTCCTCAATAACATACATGTGGACTTTACAACGCACTTGACCTTTCCCAGAAACACACCTATCATGAATTTATTCCTAAAGTACACTTTCAGGCCTGTCCTCATATTTATATTCATTACTATGCAACATTGGGCTTGGAAAGCTACTTAAAGTTGTATCGTGTACAATCAATAATTTCAGCATATCTTTGTAAATAATATATTTTTATGAACTTATATATATATATATATATATATATATTACAACAATGTGAAAAAATAGTTATTAACTTGCTCTAATAAATAATGGTATTTAGCTTATGAAAGAAACACTTTATAAATTCTGATTTTTACACAGACATACAGGTTAGAATCCCTGTTGGTGCATTACTTTATTTATATCCAGGAAGTAGCAGGTGGAAGACAAAAGTGTAAGTGGTTACTGGTGTCATGATACGTTTTGTGTTGTGTTTTTAGTTATAGTTTCCTGTTTTATTTTGTGGTTTTCCTTGTTTAGCTCCCTTATGTCTTGTTTCTTGTTCCGCTTTCCTGTTCATCAGATTCACCTGGAGTCATTAGTTAAGTCATACCACCTGTGTCTTGTTCTGTTTGTGTGTATATTTATACGACTGGGTTTCTGTTATCCGTTGCTGGTTCATTTTGTTAGCTCCATGCATTTCCTTCTTTTCCTGGTGTGTGTTAGTTTATCCTTAGTCTGCTTGAGTTTAGCCATCCGAATTTGCATTTTGTTTGTAAAACATCTTGATTCTGCATTCCGGCCTGCTGTCCTGCAATTGGGTCCACACCTCCACCATGGATCTTAACAACTGGGCTTAAATTCTTTTGATGACTTTGTTTTATGTCTATAAATAATAATAAACAACTGTTTACATGTTTGAAAGTTAAAGACAATTGTACCACATAAACTTCCATCAAATTAAAAAGGATCACACTCCTTTATTGAGGTTGTAAAGTTCAGTTCACACTTTAAATGTCTGAGACTGGTTGAATTTGTAGTCATTCTGTCCTACACTACTCACAAAAAGTTAGGGATATTTGGCTTTCAGGTGAAATTTATGGAAAATGCAATATGTTCATGCTACAGTGATATAATATCATAAAAGTAAGACATTTAAGTAGAAGGATGCACTACTGATTTCTTCATCTCAAAAAATTCATTCAACACAAAAGGTAACAACAATGGTAGTTACACCACAACAAAAAAATTGAACGTCTCAATATCTCATCATGTGCCCTTGAGCATCAATTACAGCTTGACGACGACATCTCATGCTGTTCACAAGGCAACTTATTGCCTGCTGAGGCATGGCATCCCACTCTTCTTGAAGGGCAGCCCTCAGGTCATTGAGGTTCTGGGGTGCAGGGTCTCGAGCCTCTACACGACGGCTCAGCTGATCCCACAGGTTTTCAATGGGATTCAGGTCTGGAGAGAGTGCAGGCCATTCCATTTGAGGTACACCAGTCTCCAACAGCCGTTCCCTGATGATGCGGCCTCAATGAGCAGGAGCATTGTCGTCCATGAAGATGAAATTAGGCCTGGGCTGTTCATGTAGGGGCACAATCACTGGATTAATGATGTTATTCAGGTAGTATGGGCTTGTCACTGTACCATTCACAAAGTGTAGGGCAGTTCTGTACCAAGTGGACACCCCTGCCCACACTGTAACACCGCCACCACCAAAAGCTCGCCTGGTGACAACAGTGGCTGATGCATAGCGCTCTCCCTGACGTCTCCAACATCGTTGCCGGCCATCATTTCTGCTCAGTGTGAATCGACTTTCATCAGAGAACAGCACTGAGGCCCACTGGTTCCTGGTCCAGCGTAAATGCTCCCTGGCCCATGCAAGACGATGATGCCTGTGCCTGGTGGTGTGGTCAGGTACCCGTGCAGGTCGTCTAGCACGCAGACCACGCTGATGTAAACGGTTTCGAATGGTCTGATGTGACACTTGGGTGCCTCTCACCTCTCTTAAACGTGCCTGGAGTTGAGTGGCATTCATCATCCAGTTTCTCAGGGCAGTGTTCACAATGTAGCGGTCATCAGCACGGGATGTGACCAAAGGACGTCCACTTCTAGGCCTTTCTGTGACTCTTCCAGTCTCTCCATATCTCTGTTGCAACCTGCTGATGACACTCTGTGACACTCCAAGCTCAGTGGCCACTTCTGTCTGAGAACGTCCCGTTTGAAGCATCGCAATGGCAAGGGACTGTTGTTCCATTGTTAGGTGTCGTCTTGGTCTCATGATGTCAAAATGTGAACAGCATGATGAGGACAACTGTTTAAACACCAGCTCTAATTGAACCAGGACTTTTATTGGTCAATTCAAGGATCACACACCTGCCATGATTTTTGCCGTTAAGCTCCTTGTTAGAGAACAGCAACTTGTACAAAATTTATTGAAACATTTAACAGTTGGACATGTGCATTTAAAAGCTTAGAGAAAATCACATTAAGTTCACCTGTATAGGTTTGAATGCATTTTAGGCTTGTTGTGAAATTTCACCCAAAAGCTGAATATCCCTAACTTTTTGTGAATAGTGTATGTAGTTTGTGATGTTCTTAACTCATTTTTAGCTTAGTTTATGTTATAAATTTAAGAAAAGTGGCTCTATATATTTCTATTTTTTTTTATTAGTTTCTTATTTCTTATTATATTATAAATGAGGAAACCATACCTTAATATATTCACAAGCCTCAATGAAACTAAAGCTGAGTATGTGAAACAATCAGCTGAATATCTGCCTAATGCTCACCACATCATGTTGACATGATGTGATTTTTGTCAACAAGAAAATAGGCAGATAGGTGTGACTGATCAAATTATTTACCACTTTGTCAAATGTATTCATACCCTGAAAAGATTGTAAATTCAGTGTGTCTTCCTCTTTGTGATAGTCAAAGAAACCAGCCTCCATCTCTCTTCCTCAGGGTATGTTGCTGGCCAGTTGGTAAAACCTGCAAGAATCAGCTGTGCTCAAATACCTTCAGAGAAAGTGCTTAAATGTAAGGCAAAATGGAGAAACCATCAATGTGCTTTGCAGAAAGTCCCTCACTCAGCAGCAGCTTAGAAAGTGTCCTTAACCATATTGGCTCCACTTTGAGCTGCTGTTGGGAATTGACTTGCTGACCAGCAATGCTGATTGTACTGACAGGCCACTTACTGTAAAGTGGGAAATTTCTACTTTTTAAGTTCAAAGCAAAAGCTCAAGCACAATTCACTTCAATAAAATGTTCTGAGAGGATTTTTTTTTTTATATATATATAACTGAGGGTATTAGAAAAGCACCGAAACTAGTGATCTGGTCAAAAGTTGTCACATCGAGAAAGAAAAATGTCTCATTTCTTCACTTCCTGTTTTTAGTTTTTCAGCGGCACAGACCGCTGATTAAATACTCTATATTCCAACAGTAATGTAGGGTTTTACCTCTGCTTCTGAACATTTTGAACCTTGTGGTTTGAGAAAAAGCACAGCAAAAATATATAGTTACACATTCTGACAAAGCAGACATGACCTGCAGCATGTCAAACGGTTGTTTCCTGCATCTGGGGGAGAGAAAAACTTCGCTGAGCAACTTTTCTTCCCTGTTTGTTTTATGTGCATGTGGCTTCCCTTTCCTGAGGTTGACAGTAAGTTTTAAACAAGGTCATAAACAAGAACTTCTTTTGAATAAGCTTACCTTCAGCAACAATAACAGCAACTGCACCAGAATCCAGGGACCACTGCTGAACCAAATTTCCTTATTGATGTCAACCCAAATGTCACATCAGTGATATAAGAAGCTCAGGGTGCAGTCTAACCTGAAAGGAAACTCCTGTGACATCCAGCAATGTAACAGGCCTAAATGCATTTAGTTAAAATCGTTGCTGTGAGGGAAAATAGTGTCTCGGAGTCAAAAGGGAAGATAAGCACGAATGAGAGGATGTGGCAGAAAAGAAGGTAGCACTTCCTCTTTCTGATACAGGCTTTGCAGCAGAGGTTTTTTTGTGATAAGGACGCTTGTGTTCAGTGTCACGCTCTGTTTTTGAGACTTTAATAAAGATAAGTACATGTCGAAAGGAACAGAACAGGGAGGACTCTTGGGTACAAATACCCACCTCAGGAGAGCCGAGAGAAACGTGACACTTGGAAGCCTGAACTACTCAGACTGACTCACACATCTCCATCTGTGACTGGTCAGATCAATTTGACGACATCTGGTCTCCAGCCTTCTCCGTCCTACATCAAAAACACCCAAAATAAAAAAGAATTTAGGATGGAAAGTGATTGAAACAACAAAAATAAAACAATCACTGTGAGTGTACCAGCCTTGTTGAGGAAAAGAAAAAGGACCACCCATCAGCCAGACGAAGGGGCAATTTGGGAGATGTGGAAGGTTACCATAGCAACAAAGGTATGAGACAAGAAAATAAAGGCCTAAAATAAACCTATAATTCCTTTAGCTAAACCCAAATTGCAGGAATTGGTTGTTCCAAAGCCAATCTTGCTCCAAAGCCAAAGCAAATCTAACCTATCACACACATAAGAGATCAAATGAAATTCTCATTCTGTTTGATTCAAAGCATTTATTTCTTGATAGGCAAGATGAAAAAAAAGAGCACATGGCTGAGCTACCCAGTGCTATCTCAGTCTAGATTGACTCATCCATTCTCTCAATTATTTAGTCTGGCTGTAAAATGCATGAGCCGACGTGAACTGTACATCTTAGCAGGTCCTCAGGTGGCACCGCAGGGCCTACTCAGCACTAGGAGTGCAGTAAGGTCCAGGTCTCCCCAGACGCTCATCTGAAAGACTAGTCAATATGAAAATACTCTGACAGAGACTCTCCTGGGACAGCAAAAACACACTGCACTTAAGGCAGAGGGAAGCGGCAAGAGTTTTTTTTTATGGCTTTAGTGCTGAATGTATAGTTTGGAATCATTTAAAGTTTCTCAAGCTATAAATACATTGAAATAGAGGTAGAAAGAACATAAAACTTTGTAAAATCAAAAAACATATATAACGTCAATCTTATGATTCAAATTTTTGGCAATTTGGGAAGGACCTTTTCACATAGTCAAAAGAAAAACTAAATAACTAAATTATGTCGTTATATATTAGAAGAACTGGCATTGGTCGGCATCTTCTGTGAGTTGTAGATTGTAGTTTTCTTCTTTTTCTGTCTTTGTGCACAGCGAAGGCAAACAAGAGGAACACCAGCGTTGTTATCTGTTAACAACTTGCTAGCAGGTAGTTGACTTAGTTTAAAATGTTGAGGCAAGATTATTTTATAAGGTGTTCTGTTATTGATTTGGTTGTTTGTGTTGCATGAAAACAGAAATATTGATTGTGAAATTGAATAGGACCTGAAATGAAAAGAAAGACAAACAAAAAAAAAACAAAGACAACATTAAAATGTTGAACCTACGGAAATGTATTATGGTTTAGAGAACATAGTCTATATTTTGCCTTTGTCAGGAAGACTTTTACAAATGCTAGGACACAGGAATGTTTTCCACTGTGTTGCATCATCTTTCTTTTACCAACATGTTTTCTGAGTTGAGGAGATGTTACTGCTGTTATTTTTATGAAAAGCAGTTTTTCTATTCTTGCTTTTCCCTGCTCATCATTTGGCAGCTTCTTTATGATTGTTTTATACGTTTTGACATATTTGGACTTCATGTAGGCCACTTAAAACTTTAGAAAGATGGCACAGTGTTTTGTTCAATATAACACTTGGCACTGTCTTTTAGAAATACAGACTTTTCCACAAAGCTAAGTTTTCTGAATAGAAGCATGTTTGCACAACACTTATATCACCATTGGTGTTTGGAAGCTGAGGATTACCCACACCATGTGTGCTAAGCATCCCCACTGGTGCCAAATGGCCCATCTTCTCCTTAGCCTACAGCTCAGGGTGGGCAGCTCCGGTCCTCCAGGGCCATAGTTGCCTACCTCTGGCGCCCAGGATCCATGTACCAGTATTCAAGTGCAAAATCTTGATTTTGATCTATTTTAAACTTGTGTCCAGAAAAGAAGGCAGCATTTTTCGATGTTTGTGAACACTTGTTTATTACTTGACAATGGTTTTCAGAAGCATTCCCTGAGACAATGCAGGGATTCATACATGTTATGTCTGTTAGTGATTTAAAAATGCTTGAGGGGTTAAAAATTTGGGATTTTCTAAATACTTCAATGACTTATATGGCAAACCTTTCTCCATTATTACTCCTCAGAGTAAAAACAAGAATGGAGAAATTTGTGGTCAGTTAAACAAATTAATTTTGAGGTTTTCACTTAAAACTTTTCTAAATTCTCATTTATAATAATAAAAAAAAAAAAGTACAATAGATGTGTTGTCTTTATACTTTTTTCATTCAAATATGTCATTCAAATTATCTGAAGATCATTACATTCTGCCTGAATTAAATGTTTTTAAAGATACTTTTCCAGAAAGTATGCAAGTTTTCCTCAGTTTTTCAAAGTAAGCATACTGAGACAGTTTACAAATGTAACAGCATAGCCAACTTTCCAAAATATTCTGCAGTAGCAGGTAATTAGCTCATTTGAGTATACAAACACTTTCCAACTTTACCATTTCCCCATATGGCTGTATTTAAATGTAGAGCTAAAGGTCACAGTACTCACTGCATTGCGGATAACTTTCAAGGATGGAATAAATAAATACTGACATTTAGCGACATGACGTTTAAACATGAGCATTCAGAGCTACATTCCAAGCAGACACCGCCACCCTCCACTGCCAGATCTTTTAAAGGCGCACATAATGATGTTTTTCAGTCCCCGGCGGTCTCCTCCAGTGTCCAGGCTGCAATAATGTCGGCACAGGCACAGGACATGTTTAGAGTAGTACTAGGAGGTAAAACTGAGAAAAGTAAAGTTCAGTCAGAGTTTTTGTAGTTGCTGAACAGATTGTAGAGAACTCTGAGGGTTGACTTGAGGTTCAGGTTGACTACATCTGAAAAGCAAGAAAAGGAAAGCAGAAACTATTAGTCTGCCAAGTCTACTAGTATTGAACTGAGCTGCTTTTCGGTGAAAATGCAGGCCTTTGATGTGCACAAAAACATATAACTGGCAGAAAAATTGGCTCAATAGAGCAAGGAAGCACAAAATATGAAGGTTGTTCTTCCATAAAGTCATATTTTATCATCTAAAAAGGTCTTATAGGCAAATGCTTTAGTACAGTTTCTCTTTAAGCCAGTTATTTGTCATTTTGGAAAAGTAAAAAAAAAAAAAATTGTAATATTACCAAATAATCATTATATGATATGTTACTTCTTACTGAGAGGTGCAAAGTATGTGTCTCTGTCTTACCATTGTGCTCTACATAAAATATTGTCTGCAATGTGAAATGTATCACGATTAGCTTAAAGTTAAGTGAAGCCAGACAATAGCTGCAAAAATCATTTCAGCATTTTTTTACAGGTAACTTATGAAACTATGCACACCTAAACACACCTATGTTAGTCAGAGGAGCTATGATTTATTTTCTTATAAATTTGAAAATAATTATTTTGAAAAAAAAAATAAAATTGAGTGTTTGGGTTAATGCGACAGAGAAACCATTTTACATTATGTTAATAATTTGCTGCAGGCTGTACTTGTTTTTGTTTGTTGCTGAACATACATATAAAATTTCAAAAGGTATTAAATCTGAATCATTGAGAAAAAATTTAAAAAAAAAAGTAACATAAGGGATATAAAATTTGGAGAAGGCAACACTGCTTTTTCAAGACAACATATAAGAAATATAAGAAAAATATTTAAGTACAGTAAATTTAACTGAATATTTTGACACAACTTAAAGACTCAAGTGTAGTCAACTAATCCATGACACTACTGGTGTCACTAGCAAACCTAATTTTGGTCTTTACGTATCATCTATCATGACAACAAATAAAAAAATAAAGATAAAAACAGTGAAACATTGTTAGCTGTGTACAGCTACAGCTTGAACTTAGGACAAGGTTTCCACCTACTGGACGGTTATTAGTACAGCTACTACAAATGTTAAAGACTTTTTTTCAAATTAACCTGGTGTCCTGTTAAATTTAGTCAGATTGTCACGCCTTACTTGAGTTTGTAATGATGAAATAAAACAGGAAATACCTTCTGGTCGGGCTTTTGGTTTCTTCAGGCCTCCATCCTGCATCAGCTCAAAGGCAAATGCAACATTATGCACCTGAGAGGGAATAAAAACATTTGATCCTTCCCTGCAGTGATGTTTTTCCCCAAAATTGTTTAGTTTGACATATTTTATTATAAAAAAGAAATCACCTTCTGCTCAAAGCTCTCAGGGGTAAGGAAGAAGTTGTACAATGGGACAAAGTAGTCTTCCAGCAGTCCCATCAGTAAAATCAAGTACACGCCATCAGCAAACTGGACACATACACACATGCACACAGACATTCACAAACAGAGAATAAATATCCAAAAACTACACATAGGTAGCTGTCAGATAATATGACTACAGCAATACCTCACAAGAGACTATTTGATTTGACCATTAGAAACTTTGGGCTCTTTTGCAGATAGAAACAGGAAGAAAAATACATTTAATGAAAATAATAACTTCATGACTGTGCAGTGTCAGTAATACAGTGATATGGCAGATGTTACTTGAATCTCTTACCTGAGATTCCAGCTCAGTAACCTCCAGGTTCAGCTTGTTCAGGTGTTTGTTCACAAAAGTGATGAGTGACTGGTAAAAGGATCAGCCATGAATTGTTGTTATAATGAAACACTAAAAACTGACATTTTAAAACATCAAATTTCAAAATAATGAACAAAGAAGTGGGCTTATTTTACCGTTTTCACCACATTGAGCTTGTCAGGTGCATGATCCAGCAAAGTGTCAAATGCATCCCTTTCTAGTGGAGAAGAGATCATATTGTTTTTTTTTGTTTGGTTTTTTTCCCCATGTCAAGATTTTTTATGACAAGTCATCTGACTTGCTAAATGGACTTGTGAATTGGAGTTTTTATAGTATTTTAGATTAGCACTATTTAACTTTCTGATCTTAAAAATCTGTTTCTGACTTATTTTCCCATTCATTATATACATCCCTGGACTTGAAACCATCATGGCTGCATTCTTTAAAAATGCATTTTACAGTTTTTTCTGGGACACAGCATTAAATTACAGCAATATTTTGTTTTGTGGCATCTCACGACAGAAACTGGATATCAGTTCTGGCTGTTTTGATGTGCAGCATTATACATCTACATTTAGTGAGTTATGTCCACTACCTTTTTTTTTTTCTTTAATGAAGCCTTTTCATCAAAGATATATCAGTAATTTTACCACAAAAATACAGATTGGTAGCTTGGACTTACCAAATCTCCCCATCATCATTCTGAAAGTAACAAAAATATAGAAAAAAGGCCATTTTAAAGTAATGCCTGCCAGATTCTTTGGCTTTCTGTTATTATTTTCAACATTTGACATGTTTCATATTTCACAATACAATGCTGAAAGATATACAACTGTGGCAGCTCTTACTCTGTGGTGCTTGTCAGCTCCTTGGTTACTACAGCAGTCTGCAGGATTCCTTCCCGTTTCTGCAGAGGCAAAAATACCAACAATTCAGCCGTGACATAATAGCAAAACATAGTATTGCTGATGTGATTATATGAAAGTCACGTAGGCAATTAGGTCATTAACAAAAAACAGATGATGACAGATGTACTTTTTAAAAAAATATTTTTAAATACATGCTGATGCTGTATTTGTATCACATAAAACCTTATTTCCAGAGTGTTTATTGATATTTATTGATTTGATCATCATTTTAAAGGCTGTTCTCAGTATTTAATTGATATATGAAAGTCAACTGTGTCTGTCTAATGTTGACATGTAATTCACCTTTTATTACTGTCTACCATAAGAACCAGCATTTTTAATCACAAAAATGGGTATACAAATACTTGCTTTTGAAAATATCTTTAAAATGTGTAACATCGTTCCACAAGTTGGCAGAACACTTTACCTTGACTACCACCACCTGTACAGAGACGTGCTCAGGAAGTCTGATGGGCGCCATGAAGTGCATTGCCAGAGCCACCAGCAGGTAAACTATAGAAACCAGGTTTTTTGAATGGATTGCTGTGAAGACAAAAATAACAGAGCTGTCAGCTCCATCACACGGATGGTCGGTTTGGCTCAGAATATTTTTGTTTGGTAGACAAAACTAACATGAGAATTTAATACTTGCTATTTGGGACAAATTAAGAAAGTTATTCAGTTAGCCACTTTAATTCAATTCAGCTTTATTTGAACGGTGTAAAGTCACGACAATGTCTTCTTAAGGCCCTTTAAAAACACAGCCCAATTTATTTTAATCTAATTTAAACCAATCCATTATATAATCCACAATTGTCCAATTTGCACTTGTTTTCATAAAAGCCAGTTCTTAAAAACAAATGCCTAGTTAAGAAAACCCAGCAGATTGCATCAAATCTTATTTTGATTCAACATCTAGGTTTTATAACTTTGTAACTTCTGGCAAAGTCATCTTTCTAACTTTTCTTTGCATCTGATAATTCTTCTCCTCCCACGAGTCCTCCACAACATTGCTGGAATACGGTGGTTTGTTAATGAATAACTAAACTCAGAGGAAAACTCACAGTCCACACTCCATTCAATGGTCCAGCCGTGAGGTCTCAGCAGATCATTGACAGCTTCCAAAACAGTTTGAAGCTTCTGCTTCTGGCCAATCTCTGACTGGGTCACTTCCGCCACATTTAACTTCCTGCCAGACAACTTCTCTGTCACCAACATGAGAGAGAAAAGTAATGAAATTAGGTGTGGTCAAAAGCATTACAAAATAATGGACAATTACGAGGAGAATTATTCAAAGCTGGATTTCATGATTCTGTGTTGCAAAATTTTACAATACTGCACAGATACAAGTAAATATACTTTTTCTCTGATAATGGAGGCTTGCGTCACAAGTGTGGTTCTTAAGAAAATTATTATTAATCATACAGCGTCTTCAAAAGAAGAAATAAATCTCAATGAAGTTATAAGTACTGCCTCAAAAAGAAATGGAAATAAGTAAATAAATGCAGAAAAACTCCAACCAACGACACTTTTGTTCATGCCAGTGTTAGTGTGGAAAATTATAGACATCAGTCTTGTAAGAAACTTGTGAACATAGACAAGAATAAAAAATTATACAAGGAAACTGTGATTTAT
The DNA here is from genome assembly GCF_933228915.1 of Telmatherina bonti. Taxonomy (NCBI): domain Eukaryota; kingdom Metazoa; phylum Chordata; class Actinopteri; order Atheriniformes; family Telmatherinidae; genus Telmatherina; species Telmatherina bonti. Next base: position 24,234,914 of record NC_136620.1, on the reverse strand, counting down.
TAAGTAAATTAAACAAAAGAATTTGGGACTCATAGTTTAAGAGCGTGGGTTTAAATATTATTGAAAGAAAAAAAAAGAAAATGTACCAAGCAGCAGCACGAATGCAACAAAAGACTGATTATATAACTTGTGAGAACGACGAAGGAGTGTGAAAGCTAAAAAACAGGCATCAAGAGAAAGCAACAAATCCCACATAACCTGACAAAAGGGCTTTCTTATGCGCTTATTAACTCCTACTCTTGACACATTTTGAAACATATGTCATAAAATGTGGAAAAAAATTGTTCTCAAAAGCATTTACGGCAGAACAAATATCAAAGTAAAAAACTTTTGAACCATCATTTAGACTCATTGCCAGGAAAATTAGAAACATGTGCCCAATTTCATGATATGTACTAATTATAATAGAGTATACAGTACAGTGTCCGTACACTTCTAATGAGCTTGAAAGTCAATAATTGATATAAGTGCCTTTTTTCTTTATTCTGCTCAGTCTGCTCAACAACGACATTTCCAGCAAGGCATGAACTTAATAAGCAGTTACTAAGCAGCCCACTTATTTACATAAGCTAACCATGGCCATAGTTTTTTTTTCCTTCTACACTTTTCTGTTCATTTGAAGGTATACTGTGTTAGACATCTAGTGGTAAAGATGGATATAGAAATTACTTCAAATGTCAAGTGCAGTTGTGAATGAATAATGGCCATTAGTGGTCAAAATTCTTCCACACATGAACACGTTTTCATCTGTGAGTGGATCCAGTACTTCTGATGCAGTAATGACTGCTCTACAGGTAGGTACTTAAAAAAATTGTGTACATGTGTTCTGTTTTCCTCTATGCTCTTTTTAAACCGTTACTCACACCAGAGCTCTACCACCTATTGAAAATAGCAGCTACTGCAGTTCAGAGGATTTTTACTTCACAGTTATTTTTCAATTTAGAGATACCACAGTAAAAAAAATGTGTCATAGGCAGCTTGCATGTATATGGACCACAGACTGTATATAAAAGATGAACACATCCCCCTTGATGTCACCCATAGGTTTCTGAAAAGCTAAAGTTGCCATCCAAAAATGGGCAAAGAGTTGGAGCTGAAAGGGTGGCTGTGAGCATAGGGTGGGTGATAAACATCTATCAAACTCCAACCTGCATGTAACTAAAAGCTAACTGAGATAACCTGAAGTTAACCAGCTAACGAAGGTAGGGATGGCTAAAGTTCAGTTACGGTGTTAGCTTGCTAAAAACTATGGTTGTGCAAAACTCTGCCTTTTTGCTATTGCATATCAGGTACCTGTCAATCAAAAAGACATGCCCCCAATTCAGCTGAATTTTACTTTACTACTTTATGGAAATCTGCTCCCTTTTGGAGCCAACCCGTTAGCGGATGAGGGGGAAACTGCTATTTTTACCGCTTCCGCATAAGCTTTACTTTGAACCCCCAGAGGTTGCTGCCTGATATGGACCCACAGCAAATAAATTTAAATGGCTCATTCTAGGCAAATAACAGTTATCTTAGTGATAAGATATCAATAAAAGCTGTTTTTAATATTTTTATTTGACCTTAGATTATAATTAAAAAACTCCACCTTTAACTTTTTCTCTTCATTCAGGCACATTTTGTTCAGGCACTAGCTTGTGAATACCTTGTACACTAAATTAAACATTCAAATAATGGATGGATGACACATCATTAGAATTATGTTCATGCGGAATATACTGATTCCCTTTATACTACATATGATTGGAGGTCCAATTCTTTTCAAAGATACTGCTCCCTTAGCACCTCCATAATAGATCTTAAATTATTACCAAAGGTTCCATTTTAGCCCACTTTAGCAGCTCTGAATGGTTTGTGTGTTGGAAAGCATTTGTTCTATTCAGTATTGTTGCCCTTATGTCATACATCTCTGTTACAAACATTATTACTGTTTAACATCTTAATTAAATCTTTACAAGTGAACAATTAAACATTTAAAAACAAATACCTATATATGTAAAGGAGCAACGTGATTGCAAGTGATCCAATTCTGCCCTGATGCCAGTGAGTTGGCATATTTTTTTCTGATTAGATAGTGCAGCTTGTAGTTCTAGTTGCACAATGTTGATCTTTAATGACTTGTATGCCAGAGAATAAGTTATTTTAAATGGCCAATTAGGATAACAAAAATCCTGTCACTTGTCAAACTGCAATGTGGAACATTACAAGCTACATCTTCAAAAATGTGAGTAGTCCTCACCAAATAACTTTTGGAGTACTTGTCCATCATAACAGTCCTCCTCTAAGTCTTTAACAATGATCCTCTCCTCCTCCAACTCGCTGTTGATCCAGTCAATCAGAACCTACAAATAAACCCATAATCAAGTCTTGTATTTTCAACAGCTCTGAAGAAATATTCTGAAGAAAACATGTGCCGGACTACCTTCAAGAGATCTTTAAATTTAGGATTTTCCCGTGATGTTGGATTCAGCATGATCCTTTCAGCATTTTCTTCTGTGGAAAAATAATGAAAAGACAACATTCATGAGAGGAGATTTGTACTTTCACCATTTATTTTTCATGTTTTGATATGAATTCCCCAAATTATCAGTGTATTCACAAGATCTAAGCAGATCTTTTTTAAAGAAAGAAATGATTCACATGGTTACTGAAGACAAAGGCGTCTCCCCCCCACCCACTTTCATTTCCTGCTGCTACACTGTCAAAGTTCCCATCAGTCAATATGAGTTTACACATTCATTTTCATATCCTTTGTGACATGACTAATCGCTCATATGATGTTTCCAGAAATTAAAGGTGCTGTAGTCACCATCAGCTGCAACATCCAATGAGAATTTAACACTTGCTGTTATTATTTAGGCCAAATACTGAGAAAGTGATGTCTTCTGGCTTCGAATCAAGTGTTCTTTATATGTATTGATGCGTAATGTGCACCTACCCAGCAGCGTATCCTCTGGATGGATGTCTGTCCCTGATGGCAGCAGAGGTGCATTGATGGCATTTTTCCCCTCTTCGTGTAGATCACTCACTAATGAGAGAGCGACAGTACATCAAAAACGTTATCTTTTGTCTGCATATCAAAGAAAAATGAACAAATCCCATTATAAATTTAAAGAGAAGCAGGTGAGAGCTTTGGAATTGAGAAAATAAAGCGAAAAGAAAGGAAATGCATGTCTGCATCACTGGTATGCATTAGTGGGCAAGTACCATAAAACTTCTGTGATGTCTCACACACCTTAAGGGATTTTACCACCATCCTCTTCTGTTTTATGTCTGTACCAAGGGGACAAAGTGGCATTTAATGATCTCTGAATCTCATTTGCATGTTGCTGGCATTTAACGTTTTACTCAGTTCCTCCACTTCAGCAACAATTTTTAAGCACTTGTTCTTATTTTGATAGTATGAAACAGAGATTCAACACCAGTATGATAAAGAGAATTTAAATTCATGGTTTTAGTGCCGTTCCATCAATGTGTTCTTTACCACTTCTTTACAAAGTCCAGAAAAGTGCAACACTGGACACTGTTATCTAGTGTTTATTTTGATTTTTAACTTGAGCTGCTGCCAGATGTGTCACACGTTTGCCACTTCCCCACTTTTTCTTGCTCACTTCCTTTCTATTACAGATAGCATTGAGCAGCTGTATCCACCAACAGCCAAATATTTCACTCACTTTTTGGGAAAGCAAATGCAGTTAAAACAGTAGCAGTCAAATGTCTGGACACACTTTCTCATTGGATTTGATTGAAAAATGTGTCCTAACGCAACCGGTACTGTGTGGTTAGTGTCGGAATTTAGCTGCTGTTAGATCTTTAAATTGGATGTTAAAGGACATGAAACTTTAAAAATAAAATAAAAAAATAAAAAAACTCTAAGGCAAACACTTTCAGTGGAGTTTCAAAATGAATACATTTCAGCTGACATGCTTTTCAATGCTGATTGAAGTAGCACTCCTGGGATTTGGAGGCTTTTTACCCCTAATGGCCAAAAAGCTTTTATCTTCTCCTGCATTTCAGTTCGTACAACTTGCAACAGGCTGAACCCCAATCAATACTCTCAAATCTGTCATTTCATTGACTTGGTTGACTATAACATTTTCAAGGACAGGCAAGGAGAAGGTTTGCATGCTGAAAGCACAGAAAGAAAGACCATTCAGTTGTACATAAATGAAAGCAAGTCTAGAGGAATATGTTTATGGTGAAACCACAACAAAAATGCATCTTCAAAGCCAGAACGAGGGCCCTAAACAGATATACTATCTGATTTAGCCCCGAATCTCACTACAGATCAGCAGTTAGCTTTGTAATTACAGAACAGACTTACTGCCTTTCACCATAATTGTCCTGCTTCCTGCCTGTGTGACCATCTTACTGCATTATTGCTACTTTGGACTGCTGGACACAGTGTTGGCGCCTGAGCAGTCATATTATTAAACATAACTCATTTACTACAGCAGAATCATGACAAATGTTATTTGGAAACAAATAAAAGTGTCTCACTAACTTCTCTTAACAACTAACAAAATGTATTGCTGGATTTTAACACATGAAGGTAACAGGTCCCACTTCTCAATTTCCCTTTCCAAGTTCCTCACAGCTCAACATTAAAGTCATATTACCTTGTTTCTTCTTCTTAGTCCCACACAGCAGCCCCGCCATGTTGTGACCAATAAAACACTGGATTATCCCTGACAGCAGCAAGCGATGGAAGAAAATGTAGGAGTCTACATATATTTAGTGTAAGTGTGTGTGTGTGAGTGAGGGAATTGCAGTCAGTGCAGCTAAGCAGTATAGCAGGGGCGTCATCACGTGTTTATTTCTGTCACAACCCTCCACCCCACCTCTGCGGTCCAGTTACCAGAGAAGCTGAGGGAGGTGTGTGTGTTCGTGTGTGTGTGGAGGAGATAGAAAGGAGGAGTCATACTGGATGTAAAGGTGTCAAAGCGTCCCAATACAGCAGTTCCTTCTTGGAAGTGGACACGGAGCTGATGTCAGTGACTGAATGCAGGTATTGTGATAATATTAATATTCACTTGCAGGTTGTATAATGCATTCAGCATGGCATATTTTATTATATAATCACAACAATTATGCCTGACTTTAAATGTTTGCTGCTTGTTTAATAGCAATACATGACAGAGTGGCTCAGTTTCAGGGAATATGTCGACCCTCTCCGTGAGCAGATGAATGGGGCCTTTAATATGTTGTTTGCAGCAGATAATCAATAAAGCAAGTCTATGTTCTTCTTAACCAAATTACAGTAACTTAATACCGACGAAGTTTGCAGTCAAGAACAATTTATCTTCTGGCAGTCTCATTGCGCAAAGTCATAAAAGAGGCTCCACTGTTGAATTGCAAACAGTAAAATTAAGAGACACAATTTAGCCAAAACAGTAGGGGTATAGTGTGAGATTTCATTAACTTCAGAGTTATTCTAAGTAAAGTTAATCAGCGTCATAAAACACAGCATTAAGCAGATTGAAATCGACCTCCTCTAGTTGGGGCGTTGGTTAACTGAGGCACAGAGGAAGGATATAAATAATGCGGCAGTATGGAGAAGACTGACTGGAACTTAAATATAGCCGTGGTTATTTACACCGATGCCAGCATCACTAAGTAACAGCAGTCATCAGGGGTTGACAGTGTTTGTAATCCACAGGGGGTCCTCAGCATTTACCATGACGTCTGAAGTTAAAACAACCCATGGTTATTTAATATTATGCACTTAACCCTATTTCTGTAACTGATTCTTTCATTTTTCTCTTCTGTTAGAAATCTTTTTGTTGTGCAATTTGTGATATCGGTAAGCCCAAAGCCAAAGGGTTTTTCAAACTGGACAAAACCAAACAATCTGCCAGGAATCCAATATTCCAACATATATACTCGAAAAAGAAATTAGCTGTTCAACTTTGTAACCACTAAGTACATTTTAAAGTGGAACTATTATGTGCATTTCAGGATAATTTATTTTTATTTCTGAGACCAGAAGGGCTGGGATTGATCGAGTTATTGTCACAAATCGCTTTATTTACTTCAGACCGACCCATAGGCTGTCAGATCAGCCTGTGGGCAAAACGAGTGGATTGAGACTCTTCTGCATTAAGCCCCGCCTCCCACCACTGCACTACATCGGGAGCGCGCACTGCAACTGCTTTTGCCGTCATTGTAACATCTCATAAACAGAAGGATTAGGCTAATATGAACTCAATTAAAAAAAAATAAATACAATGTTAACACACAGCATACAGCCCTACATGTTGGAACCTGAATCAGACCCTGAAAACGAAGTGGAAAACAGCAACCCACAGCAACGAATGCAGCAGGATGTCTCTCTTTGGTAAACTCACCAGCCATTGTTGGAAATAACTTTATCCGACGTTTTCCACCCACCTGATGTATTTGTACACGCCCCTGTTAACCAGTAGAAGGTAACCAATCACCGAACCTTATCCCCCGGGACGTCACAAGGATTTCGAAGTAGAAAAAACTCTCTTTAAAACGACGCGATTTTCATTGCCATGGAAACCGAACGGAGAGCGTGCTGGAACTCAAACTCAAACTTGCGTTTAGGTGATAAAAAAACTGTGTCGTTCACATGTCTGATGAGGATTCAACACTGTAGAGCGCTCAGAAAACTCAAAATACCATAATAGCATCCCTTTAAACTTTTCCACTCCATCCCAAAAAAAAGTAATTTTACTTCATATTTAGTTATTCTTGTTGTTTTCTTTACTGTAATACACTCACAGGGACAATAAGTTAATAAAGAGTTTAATCTGCATTACTCCCTTTCTCTTGCATAGTCTGCTTAGTTTTGTCGTTGTTTGCATATTTTAATAGTAAGTCAAAGATTAATTGACCTACAGCAAATATAGCACAATGTGTTAACAAGAAAAAAATTATGCCAAAACTATAAATATATTAAAAAAGATACTGAATGAGATATACTGTTAAAAAAAAAATTTTTTTTCACCTTCCAGTAAACTATAATAAATGACATGTTGGACATAATGTCACAATTGTACTAATAATCTAAAATTGGCTACCTTACCAGTCTATTTATGCTGTAGCTCATAAATAAACAGTTTATATTTCCATTAAGATGCTTTGCAATATTAAAATGATCACTATAAGGAGCAACAGATGCAAAACAACAGTGTAATTTTGCTTGAGCTCCTCTGAATATTTGTCTCAAGCAATGTTAATAAAGTAAAGGAAACCTTTTAAAAATATGCACAAGAAACTGAAACCTGCTGCATATTGGTGAAATAAATAAAATGAGTACAAAATAGCGATGCAGTTTGACACCTTGGCTGGAAAAACAGATGACTTACTTTTCCATCCAACAGCAGTCTGTATTTCAGCTATATCTTGTTTTGTCAGTGTTGCCACCCTGTTAAAATGATCAGGATGTGGCAATCCACTCATCCTCTTATTCCTTTTCCAACAAACCATCATTGCTACTCTGCTGACAAAGACACTGCAGCCTTGTCAGAGAAATGCAGACTTCCTTTTAGTTTATCAGGGTTTACATAGGAGTCATTCACTGTACTCAATGAACCCAACTATTCAACTGTAGGAGTCTGGATGGTGCAAGTGGCTCATCAAATAGTAAAATGTTCCATCCCATTTTGATTCAATAAGGGGAAGACAGGCTTAAATGCTAAGCCACAAGTCTATCATTAATTGTGATTACTCAGCAAAAGTGAAGCAACTTTTCCCGGGGTAACTCATCTAGCTAGGCGTTTCCTTAAAAGAGTATAAGGTGCCACACCCAAAAGTAACAGACCACAAAGCAAACTTTCACAGTCAGCATGAACTACTGTCCATTTGTGACACTGATTTCTAGGATCCCCTCCTACTAAACCAGTGTTTCTCAATTCCGGTCCTCAGGACCCGCTGCATGTTGCAGGACATACCTGGATGAAATAAAAGGCTTGTTAACAGGCTGCAAAAACTTGATTAGGAAGTTCAATAATCCGGTTTTGGAGGAGGAACGTGTCTAAAACATGCAGGGCAGGGGGGGCAGACCTGACCTGAGCATAACTGAAGTTTGACCACACAGGGGCACTGCGCTCTCACAATCTGCAGGAGCCCCTGACTGTGACTCACCACAGTCTGTCTGCACTGTTAAAGTCATCCTGTTGAGGCCTGACATGTTCCAAAGTGAAGCTGCGGGCTTTGTTGAGGAGTGAGAGGTCTATAAACAAAACAAAAATCCCATTTTTCATGGATTGACAAGACTCATCAAAGCACAGATTTTGCACACTCTCAAATCTACAACAGGTCTTCTTATCAACTTTATGAAGAAGGAAAGTAAACTTTGTAAAGCCTGCTACCTGTAAGACTGATCAGCAGTAAAATCCAAATCACTACAGAAGCAAAACAAAATTAAAATCTAAACATGGAAGCAATCATAATACAATTGAGAAACAGAACTCCACCTCTGAGTTATCATCTGATTAACCCCATCCTCTTCCATTTCCCAAAGAAAAGCTTAAATGTCACCTGGTTCAACTCTGCTGGGAAAGTATCATATAGGTCTAAACTTTGTTTGGTTGCACCACAAGCATCTTTTAATGGTTGTCTCGTTGGTTTAAGAGCTTTAAAACTGTTCAAATTCCTTTTAAACGTGTGGTAAACATCAACATTTGGAAGAGAGAGGGAGATCAAATTTCAGGAGACTCCTTAACATTAAAAATGTCTGACCTCCAACCGGTGGCCCTCCTCTAATGGAAATTACAAACACATGGCTATGGGAGGAAACACACAACACACACATACTCTGAGGTGCCAAACCTTGCAGCTGTCCCTTTCACCAGACAGTGTGACTGACCTGTGGGGGGGCAGAAAATAGTTCATTCTAAGAAACAAAACGTTAAAGAGTGGGGTTGGTGTCCAAAACAAAGTAAGCACAGTAATCTTCTTACACCTTTATCTTTATAAACTCGCATTCCTACCACAGTTCACTGAGTGTATGATCTATTTATATTAACTTAGCTCATGTCTAATGCCAGGAGGGCTGCTGTGAAGTCTTTGTCCGCCCTTCATTGGAAAACAGAGTATTTCATTCTCATCAGAAAGAGTTTTAAATGTATGAAAACCATAATAAACTTTCTCTTCATTCATTTATGATCCTAGTGTTAGGTCATTTAATAATATGGCCCATCTCAAAACAATAGGGGAGGAAAATCCAAGTTTTTATAGCTGACTACTAAATAAAAAGTCATAAACCATATGTACCGCCGATTAATAAGATCCTTTTTATGTCCCGAGGAAAGAACATAACAACGCATCTTGTGATTGCAGCACCATGGACAGAAACACAACAGGACAAAGTAACAATAGAGGCCTTTCATCAAGTAAAATAAAAACGACATCCTCTCCCACATATCTCACCTTCCTTAGACTTTTTCTTCCGTACCAGAGTTCCCCCTAATTTTCCGAGAAACGACTCGTCCTTTTTCATTTTTCCGGATTGAAGGGTCGCAGATGCGCTCGGGGTGAAAGACATGTTTGAAAGGTCGCTGCTCGCTGTCTGTTCATCAGCTCACTCCTCCCTGTGCTGCATTCAGGGACGGGACGACCGTCCAATCACAGTAAAAAAAAAATAAAAATAAAAAACCACACACAGGCGCACCGAAGGTTTCAAGAGGTAGCAGTGTTTGCTCATCTACACCACATGAATGATTCACGTGTGAGTGAAGGCTTCATGTGCTGCCGGTGGGCCACAGCGCCACCCAGAGGCAATACGATGAACACAATGTTGCAGGCTAATGACTGCACCAAAAACTGCTACAAAAAGTCCAATTTCACCAAAGCAACAAAAAAAGACCCCTCAAAACACGATTAGCCACCATGAAGAATCAAAAGATTATTATAAGCATTTGTAGGAGACAAAAAACAAGACAGCAACTGAAGGCAACACAACCAAAGCGAAACAAAATGTCACGCAGATAGAAAACATTTGTAAACACTGAAGTAGGAAACATAACTTCTATGAACTCTCAAGTGGACATACTGAGTCACCAGATATAGCTAATTATAGTGGTAGAAAATGACCAAAAAGACATGCAAAAAGTTAATATTTGCAACATATTCTATTAGAGACATTTAAACAACTTGTCTGCATAGTTTGAGATTGTTTTGTCTCTTTCAGTCTTTGTTTTCCATATGTACATGGAAATAAACACTGCCATTCATTTGTGATGATGTTGTTAATCCTTCACTTACATTTGCCTCAAAGATGTGTTTTAAACTCAATCTCTTATAAGCATGGCAACAAAAAGTTTGGTTATAGAAATATTTAGTATTCAGTTATCAGCTAAAATGACCAATACACTGGTCATGGTCAACATTTCCACATCATGCCATTCTCTCACCTCTACCATCATTCTCACGTCGCTGTGGCACATCACCACTTATCAAGCTTCGTTGCACATACCACATGTGGTGATTCTTGACCAGACCAATAAGCTGTTCAATAAACCTATTCGTGAATTTCTGTGTCCCCAGCTGTTACAACCATTACAAATAAAGATGTTGCGGAGTTGAGAATGACATTTAATCTTAAATGTAAGCATTTGTCAAACTAACTTAAAGGTTTCCTATTTTCCAACACCTCTGTGAAACACATCTGAACATTTCTGACATCCAAATCGTTGAAACATCAGTAACTCATAATATGTACATGTGCCAACTCATAAACAACGTTCTTATATACTCTACCTTTAAAAACATCAGCGATAACAACATCATTTGGCATATAAGAAATAATTTAACGAGGACCATATGTTATTAAAATCTGTTTATTTTATAATATAATGTAGGTTTCATCATTGACGCTCGAAATAAAAGCTGCCATAAATTTTAAAGAAATGTGTCAGACATCTTTATGATCATGATGATTATTCAGGAACAGGGAAGTTTCACAATTCGTCAGCTCCTCCACTTTCTGGTGGCACTTTTAAGAGAAAGATGTTTTAGTTCATTTGGTGCAGATTATTTTAAATTATGGAGATGTGGTTAAGCTAACTACAATCATCGTGCATCCATTCACCTGTTGTCTGTAGGAGTTTCCATTCAGTCTGCAACCTGTGCCTCAGCATCTCCAGAGTCTTTACATCCTCTGTGGGTGGGGCCTGAAGCTGCTCCAAAGGAAGTGCAGGTTCCCCAAGGAGAGTGGAGGCCGTAAGGTCTACAAGTGCCTTCTCATCCTCCTGAAATTAAATGGCAGAAATAAATGTTGATAGCAGACAAACCTGCATAAATACAGAAATTAAGAGCAGTGACATAACAAGCATGTGTCAGTTCATGGAATGTGCCACATCCTTCTCACCTGCATCAGTACCAGTGTGTGTCCCTGTGCAAAGCTCCGCAGCAAGCCTATTAGCTGCTGCCACATGCTGTCACACACCCCACTATCTGGCATCTGGACCAGCAGAACAAGACTGGGGTCGTACTCGTATCCCAGAGGTAGAAGGAAGCCAAAAACAGAGTGTATGAACCCCGACATGTCACTGCACCCCTGTCAGATGACACACAACACAAGCACAAACAGTACATATACATGGTGACGAAAAACATGAACAACACTGTTTCTGTAAATATGACGTCAAACTGTGGCATTAAAAGTTATGCTTACAGTTTAATGAAAATTGCGAGAATATTACTGAATTACAATATTAAGTAAACTAAACCTTATTCATGAATCCATGTAGTCTACAACATGAACCAACAAATCTTGCAAGCCATTATGTTTCACTGTAACACACAGTACCTTCTTTAGGCACAGAGGAATATAATATTTGCTCTTCTGTTCCTGTCTGTCTTCACTGCTGATATGCACCAACAGCGTTTTCCTTAAAACACAGAGATTTTTATTAGCATGTTGCTATTGCCGTTATGGATATTTTATTCAGCTGTAAGAAAAGACAAGGTTTGATACGGGTAACTTAAGGATAATTACCCATCACTGGTTACATGGCTGGGGATCTTCCCGTTACCAACACACACAACCAAAACCCTGCATTAAGACAAATGGACATTAATATTTAGCATTAAGCTTTCAACAAAACTGAATTTCTCTCCATGATCTGATGTCATTTTGATATTTCACCATTTTTAAACACATTCTGTAGAGCATTTTGCTAATGCTCACTTTTGTACAATTACATTGAGAATATACCACTAAATTTACAGACAGCTAAATACATAAGCTTAATGCAAAGTGTGGAAACAGCTGGCCTAGCTTTGTCCATAAGAAACTAAATGAGCCTAAAACTCAAAGAATAGCAACACTTATACTCTACAATGGCTCTTACAAATAATACAAAATAGCATTGAGAGGTTAAGTTTCTTAAAATTTCTCTCCAGACACAATGAAAAGCACAAAAAAACGTCTTTTTGATTAATATTTCATTTGCATTGATTGTCTTACAACATAAAATAATTTAGTTAAGTAAGAACTTAGAGAGATATCTATGAACTTTCTCATGTAGCAGCAGGCAGCCAGTGATATTTGACTAAATTCTCATTTACTCTCTTAATATAGATGAATAATTCTTACAGGTAAATTGCTTTAAGTTATTTTACTTTACCAACTAATACTCAACAATGCAATACTCTTTGTATAAGTTTTGACAGAATCTATATTTCCATACCGGTTGCCAGGAGTCGCTGCAGAATGCTGGATCAGGCACATCATCGCCGTGGTGACGTTGCGGACCAGCGCCAAGCCATTGCATATCTTAGAGATAGAAACAGACAGAAACGTCAGTCTTTAAATTGAAATCAGCTGGTCAGCAAAGCAAAATATGTATTTACACCAACAATCTGAGCACAGTGATGAAACAGAAAAGAAACAGAATACATCATGGCTTTACCTGGTTCATTTCCATTTTCTTTATCAGGGTAATAAGGTTAGAGAAGGCCGTGAAAGCATCACTGTCGTCTGCATCTTTGAGGAAATTCTCCCTAAAGAAAAAGATAAAAACAATAATGAGGAGGATAAAACTGAGTAAAAGTAAATGGGTTTGCTGAATAATTCTCACTTCAGTTTGCTGACTATGAGTGGGTCGGGATCCTCAGAGGAGGTGAGTGGTTGACATCCACCTGGACACACAACATCATTGGGAAGAACTGAAGCTGTGTGAATAGGAGGAGAGACACGCTGTGGAGGCTCGGGCCAAACTTTTTCTTCTGGGCTTTTCTCTTCCTCTCCTATTTCGGGCCTTTCATCTTCTTTTTCTGCTAATTTTATCCGTTTGGTGCTGATTTCAGAGGTAGGTGCATCAGCTAGGAAAAAGGAGTAAGTTCATGAAGCAGTGACTGTGAGAGTAGCCGGTCATTAAAACAATGAAACTGAAGTAAACCAAGTTCAAAACTGTCAACACTTCTTGTGCTTCTGTAGAGGGTTGCAGACAGTGACATTCAGACAGTAACTGAGCTAAATTTGCAAATAATTATATGGATGTTTCACCTGCATATTTGAGGCTGGACCAGTACTGCCGATGAGCTGATCGAGCACACTGAAGGGACTCAAGCGCACTGAAAGACGGAAGTAAAACTGCTGCCGTTATAAGACACCTTAAACAAGTAAAATTTGATTGATGATGACACACACCTTTTGCAGGGGGCGCTGAGGTTTGAAAGTCGAGGCAGAGGATCTCCAAGCAATGTCTGAACTGTTTGACACACAGACTGGGACAAGGAAGTCAAGTTGTATCCTCCCTGGAAAAATAATTACACAACATAACCTTTTTAAAATTCTGTGTTCCTGTAACATGATCTTTCACAGGCTGGATGGAGTCTGGAGGACTGGAAGCAACATATGAAGAATTAGCACTGAGTGATGCATGGGACATGTTGCGTGGCCTGACCTCCAGCACAGCACACAGCTTCCCTCCAGCAAGGTTCATCAGCAGATGAGTCAAGTGGGCAAAGATGTCCGGAGTGGCACACATTTCCCCCTGAAACCAAAGAAACATCAACTTCAACTAGTTCTTCAGGTTCTGCCTCAGTGACTAAATGAAATGGGAATGTGATGCTACTCATGTTCAGCATTCTAATAAAAACAATAAAATGTGCTAAAATACTGTCATTTCATGTCACATTTTATTTGACTGCATTATATTTGGTACCTCTGGGTCACCGATGGCTGAGTCAAAGCCTGCGCACACCAGGACCAAGTCTGGGCAAAACTATGACAAAGAATTCCACGCTGAGAAAAACATTTTTTCACATAACGACCATCACTTCACCAAAAGGGAACTTTTGCAAAGGAAGGCTTACCTCGTATGCGACTGGCAGAAGAATGTGACAGAACACAGTGAGATAGTCACCGTTTTCCATTCCCACCTGAAATATCACAATGGGAACTGTCATATAAATGCACCTGCACAATACTTTCACACACCATTGTTGAAAGAAAGTTTGAGGTTTGGTCTGAATGGCAATTAGGTGGCGGTGGTTTCTACAGAGTTACCATTTTAGATTAATTACTCATGCAAAACACATATGAACATGTTCTCTGCATCATTAGATGCATTTTTTTCAATGATCAGAAAAGTAAAACAATTAAAACCTCATGTAAAATTACAATTTTAAACATTTAAATTAATTGACCTATTAGAATAAATTAGTTAACTGCAAATTATAGCATAAAAGCTGCATTCTGTACATAGTTTTAATGACTTTGAGACATGGCTCCAAATACAGATGCAGGCTTTAAAGTAGGACACAAAGCACAAATATTAGCTGTAAAAAAAACTAGCTATTTTCCCTATGTTACAAAAAGCTTGGTGTGGAGTTGTTCTGGAATCATTAAGAAACTAATCATCTCTGAACTTAACCAACCTTGTATTACTTAGAAAATTATTTCATGTCAATTTATTGCTATTTCACAAGCCATTTATATAAGAAAAGGGTCATTTTAGAAATTGCAATAAGTCATTCAAATTAAATACTGCATAGAGCAAAATATTTTATTTTGCATTAATCCCTCATAATGAATGCAGATATTAATAAAAATATAACACACGAGTATTGTTCATTTTATGCAAAAACAGGGAAATCTGTTTGAAGTCTGTGCAATTTCTTATAACAAGTAGGAATTTAAAGACCCTACATAATCCTGCTACTAAAAATTGTAAACAAAGAATTTAGTACTCTACGACCTAACGTCGCTTATTTAGAATCTAAGCTTCAATTTAATGCCATTAAACCATATTTTAACATTGTGTTCAGCAATGTTTAACAGCATATCAATGGTGACATCCATAACCTAAGTGCATGCATTGTATTTTCTATTTCATACCATTTTTTATTACAATCTCTCACATCAAATTACAATTAATGTAAAACCCAAAGGAATTATGTTTGTTACAGATACCAAAAGTTATCAATTTATGCATGTGCTGTTTTCTACTGAGGTCATCAAATACAGTTAAATTTTCTGCTTTAACTCTAAAAACTGAAGCTTGTGACTTTTTCTTTTGTGAATACAGTAGTAGTTAAAATAATAAAAAGTTTAAGATAAAGTAAACCAAATGCTTAAGAGCAAAAGTCCAAAAATATCTATTTACAAATAACTTCATGTGCAGTGTTCACTTACTTTGTTCCATGGTACATTTATATTGAATCCTGCACCATAAGCTTTACCCACACTGTCATAGTCTGATTCTCTAAGATGAGGCCAGAATTTCTGATGCTCAAAGCGGTGCCAAGAAAAGTAGAGAACACTAGTGGGAAAAAAAAACAAAGGTTGCAAGAATGAACAACATCCAACAAATCAATATAACGTTCCCCCACCAAAGACTCACCTTGGATCATCTTCAAAGCAGTACTGCACCCCTTGACCATGATGTATATCCCAGTCTATTATCAAAACCCTGAAGAAAAATGCAATTATTATACAACAGGCAGCTTTTAGAGAAATTAGAAATTTAATGAGAGGATAGCCCCTTGAGATGATACATCTCGTTTTCGAGGGGGTCCTCAACACAGACAGACAGATACAGATAACAATGCAACTCTTACTTAGACATAACCACAGCATTCACACTAGACAAAAACTCTCTAATCGCCCCTATAAACCCAACCCTTGGTACCAGCAAAATAAAATACATTTAACAGAAAAGTACAGTATATCCATGGACATACACATTTAAATAACAATTGTGATGGGCCATTGCACAACATAACTCAAAGTAAAATTGTTTAGAAGAATACAACAATATCAGAAGCAAGAGCAAGTTGTTTGTAAGTAGCTAAATATAGCTGTCCTAAAGCTTTGCTGAGAAGTGATGGATCTGATTGACACAGGTAAATTGTTCCAGTCTGATAGGGCTTTGAATTTGAATGCTCGACAGCCAAATTCTTTCTTAATTTTGGAACATAAAAAAACAAATGCTCAGTATGTCCGAGGTTATATGAAGACCCAAATGGAATTAGAAATTGAAGCCAGTGAAAATGTCTTCTTCATTTTAATGCTAACCAGTTCAGCGATGCATACATGTGACAATGATCTGTTCTGTAAGGACACCTTAGTACAAATCTACACAGACTATGATAAATAACATTGAAAGAAGGGAGGTTTGTATCAGAGGTATTCTGGTAAACAACATCAGCATAGTCAAGTATTGGAAGAATTAACTGAGTAATAATAATAGAAATAATAGAAAAGGTAAAGCAATTAATAGAAGAATAAAGAGATCTAAAAAAAATCAGATATTTTTTTAAAGTGAATCACATTAAACAGTTGCCAGTATGAACGTGTACAATAAAGACTAAAAGTCAAGCTACCTTTTAACTCCATACTTTTGTTTGGCGTATTGAGCTGCTATGGCCACATTGTTGAACACACAGAAGCCATTGGCAGCACTGTGCATGCTGTGGTGCCCTGGTGGTCTGTAAACAGGGACAAGGATGACAAGTCATAGTTTGTTTAACCATACATTGGTTTTCATTTGGTCTCCAAGGCTCATGGACAACCCCGTTGATATTAGATGTCCTGAACTCCTGAGTTACAAAAGCCTTTTTGACAAAAGCTCTTGTGTTTTTCTGATGTGATTTCTTCAAAGATTGTTTTCTTTTACCCTATCCACAGGCAATAAATATGTTTACATCATAAATCACAGCAATGGACCCTTGTTGCACAAAGGCAAACAAACAAAAACACCCAACAAATAACCAAGCACACAAATACTACATCTGTCTTACCTGACTAAAGCCATGCCATTCCTCACCTTTCCTGTCATAACGCTGTCCACCAGGTGAAGTGCAGACCCTGCAGCGAGTTTGGCACAGTGGTAGATGTTCTAAAAACAGTACATGACAAAGAGTAGTAAAAGTAACCACCACAACATGACAACTCATCCAGTACAAATGTCTGACACAACAGCCGAGTGAGAGACTAACTGGGTGGAAGTAGACATCGCCATACTGGAGGGTGAACTCCTTCAAATCCTCCAGAGTCATGTAAGGAGTCTTTTTCACTGCCTCCAAGTATTCTTCACTGTTGACAGCAATAAAGCATGCAATTAAGGGCTCAATTAAGGGACATACTTAATCAGTATAAAAGGACCCTGGTTCATCAGGGCTGACCTGTGAACCAGCAGAATCTCTTCATCAGTAGCCTCACGAACAGGTACGGAGATGCAGCGATCAGCAAGACCGCCCCTGACCAAAGCCTCGTAACTCACTGTCAGACGCTCAGGTACCTCAATCTTACATGCAGGACTTGAGGAAAAATCAATCAATAAATGAATAATTAGTGTTGGTGGTCTGTCAAATAATCCACTTTCACTTGTATAATAATAATAATATTAATAACTTATAATACTTATATCATAAGTATGATATAGGTTTATCATACTTATACAAGTATGATAAACTTGTATAAGTATAAACTACAAAAACCTTGACCTGTTACTTGTTCTGACAACAAGAACTTGCTTTTTTCAAACTTAACTATTCTTCATTGTGAAAACTTCATTTGTTTTCACAATGTTTGTTTCATGTATATATATATAAAAAAAAAAAATTGTAGTAGAAATAGATCAAAACAGTTAAACAAGTGCTGGCTTTGAAAGATTATTTTACTAATGTTAAATGTAAAAATAATTTAAAAAAAAAAAAAAAAAAAGTTAAAAGAATATTTACTACACAATTTAATTGAACAGATTAGGTGTCAAAGAAAACCTGATCAACCTGTATTAATGCTAAGCCAAATGGACTAAATACAGGACGTGAGTGAGATATTTGTACACCAGTATCATACCACCACTCTAACAATCATGCCGATTAACATCCCAATATTACATCCGCCAGTGTGGTAAAACAATGTAATACTGCAGAAGACAAAAAAAGTTCTTTTCGCTGGTAACATCAGCGTCCATGCTGGGAGCCGTTTAAGCAACAAATGATGAGCAAGGAGAAAATCAATTGAATTACAAATACTTTTCACTCATGGTGCACCCACTTTTGGCGGTGCCGCAAAGCACCATGGGGAAACTTCATAATGACCCGCCCACATCTACAATAATGGAACGTATGGCTACAATGCAATGACCGACGCTAAAGTGAAAAACAAACAACAACAACAAAAAAAAAGACCAAATTTCACCAAACAACTGAATCACTGAAAGTTGTTTTTTAAATAAAAAACAACGTAAAAAAATCAAGTAAATAACAACTGTTTTAATCAGTAAATCGTTGGAACAAACCATGTTAATTCGGCGTGTATCTTTTTATTTGTCCGTGTAGGAACCACAAGACGTTACATATTTAGTTCCTTAATTTAAGACGATTTAAAATGAGTAAAATAAGTCAGGCTCATAACACGACTCACTAATTAAATTTAACGGTTTGGAAATCCAGGAACTGAAATCTCAAGGTATACACCCCTTGATAAGCATTTAAACTGCATGAAAGTTTCGCAACAGTCCCTATGGGTTTGCTGGCCTTTGATAACATTAAAGTTACACGTTTAAAGAAAACAGACTAACTCTTAATTTACGAATCGTGTCTTTATTAAAGCATCTAATTTATCAGTACGTCAGCAACAACAAAATGAAACATCAGAAGAACGTCAGAGGAACATATGAGTTATAGTCAGTGACTTCGAGGGTATACTCGCCAGCTCTCATCAGTCTATGGCTCTCATTCAGGTACCTAATTAGTGTTTGTTACTTACTCAACCCAGAGCAGTTTATATCTTGTCATCTCCACATCGTAAATCAAAGCTGTTCCCATTGTAGAGAAAGCGATTGCAATACTTTCTGTCTATATCTCACTGAAAATTATGATATTCGGGAAAAAAAAAAAAGGAAGGAAAATCGATAAGATTTAAACTTTGATTTTAGAAAGACTGTATCCTTACAACCGTACTGTTTGAAAAGATCTCAACTGTCTTTTTACTGCGCAAAAGGCATGCAAGTAGTGGCTGTCTGATGGTCTGAGAATCAGCACGGAGGCTATCAAGCAACAGCTCCATCTGTTGGACGGAGTCTGGTACTGCTGCAATGGACATTTGGAATTACAATCTCCGATAATGATATTCAACCAGTATTTTTCTTGCAACTTTTTTTTTTTTTTTTTTTTTTTTTTTTTACAAATCTTTGAAAAAAGCTCTTTGAAGAAAACCTTAACAACATAGGATTTAGATCTAAAACTTTATAATTTACTTAATCTAATTCTTTGTCTTTTCTGTGAGATGTGAGAAATATGTGGGTGCTTGTCCATGTACATCCCTGCAGGTGATAGTATTCAAGTATTTTGAATTTAATCTGGGTGACTGGGGGCCATTATAGAGAGCAAAGCGGGGAGATAACATGAGAATATTTATTTGGCCGGGTGGGTGACCATGCAGAAGGATTCTCTTCTATTTGCAAACACATTAAGTGCTATGTAAAACTTCTGTCATTTTCCCATTTATATTTTTCACTTCAATTTCCATTCCTCATTTGCCATCAACTTCTGTATTTTATCTAATAATTACTGGCTTTCAATATTGGGCTCCTTTAACGTCACTTTTCGGAACTGAGCATTTTTTTTCTTCATGAATGCTTACATTCAGCTATGATGCAGCCTAATTCCATAATGGCACAAAAATGCTTCCAAAATGAAGAATATATATGTTTTCAAGTTTTCATGTCAAAGGGTCTTGCTGTAACTCCTCTGAAATTGTCAGTGGCTGTTTTTACTGTAAATTTGAAATCAAGTGTGAATTGGTCTTTGCCTCATTGTCTCAGTGTTGGCCCTGTGGTAGACTAAATACCTGCCTTGGCTGCAGCCCACTTCTTGCCAGATAGCAGCTGAGAAATGTTCCACGTCCCCACAGCTCTGAACTGGATTAGATGTATTGGGAAACTATAGATATATGGACTGCTGAACTGTGTTTTGTTATACTTATTCATTAAATATGGTGGACAAAATTGAACAAAAACTCCAGTATTATACAGTAAACACCACAAACTTTAATTCAGTCAGCTTCTTGGAGGCACTTTATTCAAAACTGAATATAATACTTTGATAAAACAGGGGGTTCTTTAAAAAATAGCTGTCCTGAAAAGATTTTTATTTTCTTTAAAGTGTAAAAAAAAAAAAAGAAAGAAAGAAAAAAGCTTCTTTTAACTGTTATTTTAACAGATTGTAAAAACAGTACAACACAAACAAACAGGACAGTGTATATTAAGAATACAAAATAGATAATGTTACATGAGAAGCTCTGTAATGACCGTAGGTCATTTCTGGATATAGTTTTTTTGGAAAGCAAATTAGTATTTCCTGTGGGAAATTTTGCCAGTGAAACCAGCAACTAAACTGTTTTTCCAAGATGAAGATGTTTACTTTGACAATATTGACATATGACAGTTTATTTGCAGAGTGCCAGTGTTACTTTGAGACTCAGGCTTTACTGCTGGCAAACATCAAAATGTAATTTTCTGCTTCCTAAAAGTGAAATTTTATTTCATTGTGTCACATTTTCCAGTATTTGAGTTCATGTGGCCTCTTCTTTGATCACATCGACCACCCTCTCCCTCTCCTTTCTTTCCTCAGTTTTATCTGTTGTTTCCTCCTGCATCCTTGTGGGGAAAGCTGAGCTCCTTTCCTCTTCCTCCACTTCTTCTCCTTGCTTGTTTCCTTCCATTTCCTCCACCTCTCCTCTTCTACTCCTGCACCATACAAAGAGAGCCCCTCTGCATCTCTTCCTGAATGATGGGTCGCAGGCAGCATAGAGGAGGGGGTTCAGGCAGGAGTTGAGGTAAGCTAAACAGGTGACATATGGATGAGCAGCCAGTAGAGTTTGGTCTAAAGAGCATGAATATGGGACAAACCCAAACTCTAATAGCATGGACACAGTTTTATTAATGTGCAGTGGCAGCCAACACAAAAAGAAAGCCATCACTAAGGTGATGATGACTCTGAGAAGTCGCCGCTGGCGTCTTCGGTCAGGTCGAGGTCCTTGTCCAAAATGTCTGCTGAGCAGGTGGGCCAGTGAACAGTAGCAGACAAGTAAGATGACAAGAGGAAGCAGGAATCCAATTATAGTAGATTTCAGACTCAAAGCAGCAGCCCACCACATCTCTACTCTCTCTTTGTCAGCCTCTTCCAGCTCTGCTCCAATCAGCATGGAGTAGTCCATCTGACAGGAAAGGACAACAGATCTAGAATCAGTGGATTCCAATTCATCTTCAGATTCTGGATCCATTTCCACCTCCCTGACGGAGCGCAGCAACAAGCCAGGGAGAGCAAGTACTCCTGCAATCACCCACACTCCTCCAAGTATCCACAAAGCTCTGCTGGGGCAGCACTGGGGAGCGTGGTGGCTGGATTGCCGGCGTCCCGTCAGAACCCAGTACCGCTCCACACTGAGCATGCTCAGACTGAACACGCTGGCATACATGTTAAGAGCAGTGAGGAAGCTGCTGATTTGGCAAAGTGGTCGCCCAAAAGGCCAGTGGTAGCCTGTTGCTGTGTAGACAGCCCAAAGGGGGAGAGTAACGAGGAAGCAGAGGTCAGCTAAGGCTAAACTGGCTATTAAAGAGTCTGTTAGTGAGCGGGAAGGACGAGGGAGAGAGGGAGGATGAGAGGACGAAGTGGAATAGGGGGAGAGTCTGAAGCTTTGTGTTGAGGAGTCACCAGAGTTTGTTTTGTTTGTTTGTGGAAAAGACCTGCGGTGAGCTCTACCTGCATCAGTAACCCTTTGCTGACCGGTTCTGAATGTGCAGCACAACTGTGCAACAACAGTTTTCAGTGTTTTCCTCGTTCCTGTCCTTCTTCTGTCATCTCGTTCCAGGTAGGCCCAGAGCACCAGGCTGTTTCCAAGACAACCAACCAAGAAGGCCAGCAGGTAGACAGACGGAATGATAGAAAAGGATGGTGACCACTCGCTATAGTCACAATGGAAGATGGGAGAGGGAGAAGGTGAAGGGGAGGTAAGGAAAGCTAAGTCTGACATCTTTGTGTAAGTTTAAAAAAAAAAAAAAAATTGCCAATAAAATTCAATGAACACCAAACTGAAGTGTGATTAACATGATGTCTAGAGGCAGGAAATAAAAAAAACTCCCGTACTAGTACTTCTGTTTTAGATAAAAGTGGTCCAAATTCCAGAAGTGAGTTTGGTTCCTGTTCACTCTTTACTTCTTCTGAATGTTGACTTGCTCTGAAAAGTCAGTGAAACACAATTAGGGTTTTACAACCTTTGAAGAACCATACATCTGTAAAAGCACATTCACACATTCATAATTGAATTGAATTGAATTGAATTGAATTGAATTGAATTGAATTGAATTGAATTGAATTGAATTGAATTGAATTTAATTTAATTTAATTTAATTTAATTTAATTTAATTTAATTTAATTTAATTTAATTTAATTTAGCTTGATTTGTATAGCCCCTCTTCACAACAATGTCAATTTAGGGCACTATACAGACACATCAATTTGAGCCAATACATTAATAAATTGCCTAACTGAGGAAAACCAACAGATTGCATCGAATCTTGACTTCAATCCCATCCCCCATGGTCACTTTGGTCAGATGGTCATCTTGTTTCTATAGCTCAGAATTTAGACAGAAATTTTCACTACTGGATTATGTTTCTGCTTCGTGCAGTGTGTTATGTGCATAAATCTCTGGATGAGCGCATTTTATTTGTGATCAGATTTAAGATTGAATAAAAAAAATCCCCCACTTAATCAAACTTTGATGTCTCTTTTATATAGCAAAAAAAATGTAAGTACTTTTAGCCCCTTTTCAGGATCACCTGTAAAGACGTGTTTTAAAGGATCAAAAATTAGAAAACACCATATTCCACAAATACAGCACTAAACTTTGTTGAGCAACATTTTTGCTTTTCTCTGACACTTTGAGGAATTTAACATCACAGCTATTATGAAGAAGGCCTTGATTTTGGAAGGATTTAGATTAACCTCTTAGATGGCACTTACCACTGGGGACTTCATTGGTTTGCACAAAATCCAGTTGCAGATGCAGAAAAGGAAGTGATTGTCACTTTGAAACAAAAATCATCCTCTATCCTCTCATCCCCCCTCACATTTAATCCTCTTATTGGGAGTTCTTCTGTTTCTGTCTGTTCCTCTGAAGTCTGAATATATATCAGTGCCCCTCTTCCATTGACACACACACACACACAGAAGTAAGTGTACACTCAGGTCCCTCCTTCTTCTCGTTCCCAAACCAGACCACCCCAGCAGATTTTTAAGACCTGCAAACACCAACTGTGGACCAACAACCCAAAACAAACACACACATACCTCCAAAAAGACACAATACCCCACAACCCTTCCCCCCCTACCAACACCACCATCACCAACAGATCCCGGTGCTGGAACACACAAATAAGATCTTCCATCCTCTCTGTTGCTACATCTCTTCACAAACACAGTCACATCCACATGAATCTACATAACACAAACATGTGCACAGACAAGTAAAGACTCCCTTTGTCCTCAGTGTCTTACATATTCAAACAGTATGTAGTAAAATGTAACATACAAAGAGAACATCCGATAGCATAAGATTGCAATGTTATAATTACAAAGCTCCTTCATGAATACCGTTTTACTGCTTAAAAATGTCCTTCCATGAAAAAAGACACAATAAAAACCATGTAAGCTCACTACAAATGAAAGGAGACTGACTTCTAGCAGAACTATACCTTGCCTTTTGATGGCTGTCAATTATTAACAAAAAAATAATTCTTTGGCATCCAAATAGTCTCTCAAAAATGTCATTTACATCAAAACATCTGCATCAGGAGATATTTACATTCCCACTGTCTTCATTGCTGAAATATCAGTAAACAAGAAACAAAACACTAAAATGATGATGATAAAAGATTGAGACGTTAGCATTTTCCCCTGAAATGTTATTATCTTTTCAACCACTGTAATGGCTGGATGGGTTGATAGATGACAGGGCACCAGTAGGTCAGCACAGAGTTACAGTGTAAATAGTGGCAATGTTCGGATAGTAAACAGGAAGAGTTTGTTTCCATAGAGGTCATTCTGCCATCAACCTGTTGTTATGGGAACAGATGTCTCAAAGAAACATTCCTCAGTCCTTTCCCTAACACTGCAACACATGCACAACTTTACTGGCCCATAAAATAAATAAATAAAGGCACATCCTTCTATTTTCCAGATGAGAACTCCAGACTCAGTATCACACCAGGAGATAACAAGAACAGGAGAAACATGATGCATAAGGATACAAAGTAAAATTCAAGAATGCCAACTTATGAACCCATTTTTATTAAACTTCTGAAAATTGTTAGTGTTTGAATAACACTAAAAAGTGGTTTTAAAATTATATTATCTGATGTGGGGAAAAAAGAAATATAATTGTACCTGTCAAGAAAACGTATTGGCATAACATTTTTTTCTCTCTTTTGTACTGAAGTGTATCTCCTTTAAACGTGGAGCTTACCATAGATCTTAATGTTATTAAAAGGGTACTGTTGGCATTAAATGTCAATGAGTTAATATTTTATGAATATGCTGACAAGTAAAAATACTGAATTTTGCACTTGTATTAGTATTAGTTGTATTTGTAATGGTTACATTTTCAAACCACAGTGAAAAGTTTCCACTTCACTGTATTTTAGAACATTTAAATGAATCAACTGGTTCCTCTCAATGCGGAGGAGCAGTGACTCTACTCTGAGCCCCTCCTGGTTGACCAAGCTCCTCACCCGGTAGGAGCGACAAAGTTCAGCCGTGCGTGTTACATAACATGACAGTGTGTGCACCAGACAGGGCAAGTGAGAACATGAGGCCTCCTCTGATTTGTGAGGAGGAGGGGGGAAACAATTCAGTGTTTCCACAACGTGAGACTTCACTCCGCTCAGAGGTACCCCTTTGGATAAAGTGTGGGGATCTCACCAGTGAGCCAGGTCAGCTACCACAGAGGGAGGAATCACAATCATGCGTCTCTTCTGACGCACAGGATCTATCTGTAGATGTGTGAATCATCTCTGCAGGCATCTCATGTGGCACAGACAAGCACAGACCACGGTCAGAACCCGTCCCCCCACCCCAAGGTGGAGGGGAACTGCCCTCTCATCCACCGGGTAAACCCCAATGTGCAGGCACCAAGCCGGGGGCTAAGGAGAATGTCCACACCTGCTCAGCACTTTTCACCATGAGTAACTCCAGAGTGGAAGAAGGTCCAGCCCCTCTCGAGGGTACTGGTTCCAGAGCCCAAGCCATGCGTCAAGGTGAGTCCAACTATCTAGCCAAAACTGCTCAACCTCACGCACAAGCTCAGGCTCCTTCCTCACCAGAGAGGTGACATTCCACATCCCCAGAGCCAGTTTCTGCAACTGGGGATCAGACCGCCAGGGTCCCCGCCTCTTGCTGCCGCCCAGCTCACATTGCACCCGACCCCTACGGCTCCTCTCGTAGATGGTGAGCCCATGGGAGGTGAGGCCCATGTAACCCTTTCGGGCTGAGGCCGACTGGGCCCCACGGACAAAGGTCTGGCCACCAGACGCTCGCTCTCGTGCCCCACCCCCAGGCCTGGCTCCAGAGGGCGGCCCCAGTGACCCGCGTCCAGGCAAGGGAATATTTATGCCCATGGCTGTAGTCATCATAGAGGTCTGTTAGCCGTACTTAGTCTGCTCCCTCCCCTAGACACCTGTTTGCCATGGGCGACCCTACCAGGGGAATAAAGCCCCCAACAACATCGCTGCTGGGATCTTCAAAACACCTGAAATAAATGCATCGGTAGAGCCAAAAACATGGCAGGACTTCTACTTTATTTCTACTTCTACTTTGTATACCTCTGAACATGGGAGATACTGATGACGCACGCTTTGTTTATTTTCAGTGTCACAGCCGTGATGGCCTTACCATTATTTTGACTTTAATTGTTTGTCTCTGAGCATTTGCAGGTGCCATCCTAATCAGTGGCATGAGCCACACCTGGGCCCGGTGTGCTCTGCCACCTGTTAAAAGCTCCATCCAGCCAGAGCTCAGGGTGTCTCCCAGGCTTGGGCTGGGAGATCACTCTGGGATTGTGCAGGTGTGGCACTGTTGTTTTACTTTGGTTTAGGTTGCTTTGGTTATGTTGTGGTTAAGTTCCTAATTTGCTTATGTTTCTTTAATAAAGTTTTTCTTTGTAAACATCCACTTTTGTGCCTGCCTCCCTTCTTGGTTGCTGCCTTTTGAGCTGGGCTGTAACAAGTGGGGGGCTTGTCCATTTGGTTTGACCCGGTGTGGTTGGTGAGTATCTGGTGGTTGGTAGCTGTGGCTTTGTTCTTTTCTGGTTGGTGTGGCTTTTTGTCCATGCTAAGCTACATTTTGTTTGGACTTGGCTGTGTTTTGGTCGTTGGGAGGCAGTGTTGCTTGTGACTGTTAGTTGCTGGCCTGTTTTGGTGGTGCTGTGAAGTTCTTGTGGCTTCAGTAAATTGCTGTGGTTCTATACCTGTAGGCTTCAGAACGGATTTCTTTGGAGTTTGTTTGGGGGGGATCTGGTAGTGGTTTCAATGGTGGTTAGAGCAGTTGTCTCTGTAGCACATTCGAGGTTGCAGATGGAGTCGATTAGTTGCTTTGCCAGGCTTGCAGGTTTTGGTGCATAAGTACCCACTACTCAGTCACTTGAAGATTTGTGCAGGGTTAGCTTAGTGCTGTTAGTTGGACTCAACCTTGGTAATGTGTTAGCTACATCTGGGATAGTTTTGGGGAAGTGTGTGTGGGGGGGGGTTTGCATCAGTGTGTTTTGGCTGATCTTGTTTTGGCATTGTGTCTGCTGCAGAGGAGTTTGAGAGCTCCCTTGGAGTTGTTGGAGTGCTGTTCACTGGAGCAGTTGGTTAAGATTGCTGAGCACTTTGAAATGGATGTTGGTGATAAATGCTTAAAGGAGAATAAAGGACACATTTTGAAGGAGAATTTGGTGGGAGCTGGGATTCTCCGGTTAAACCTGTCTGGGCTTTGGGCGCAGTGCTGCTAGTGAGAGCGCTGAGCTGACTTTTGAGAAGCGTGAGTTTGTCGCTTTTGAAACTTGACTAAAGAGACTTGAGCTGGAGGAGCGTGAGGTATGTTTCTTCATTTGGTCCTTCTGATGTCTCCAGTAATCTTTGTTTGGTTCCCCAGTTTTGTGAGAAAGATCTGGATGGATACTTTTCTCTTTTTGAGTGGGTAGCTGACAGTTGAGGTTTGACTGATGCTGAGCGGACATTGCTGCTGCAGTGTATTTTGACTGGGAAGGCCCAGGCTGTGTATTTGGCTTTCAGTGTTGCTCAGAGTGGAGTTTACTTGACGGTGAAAACTGCAGTTTTGAAAGCCTACGAATTGGTGCCTGGGGCATATCCCCAGAGGTTTAGATCTTGGTGAAAATCTGGTAAGCAGACGCACATGGAGTTTGCTAGGTAGCTGGTTACTCACTTTCACCGTTGGTGTGCGTTGCTGGAGGTTGACTCCTATGAGGACTTATGTGACTTGGTCATGTTGGAGTTTAAGGACTCTGTTCCCGGTCATGTTGCAACTTGTATCAGTGCTTGCCTGGTAAGAACTGCTGCACTGGCAGATGAGTATGTGTTGTTGCATAACACTGACCAGCGGTCTGGGGGTCGCTTGGACGCTAGGGTTCTTGCCTCCACGGGTCCTCGGCGTGGAGAGT
The DNA here is from genome assembly GCF_933228915.1 of Telmatherina bonti. Lineage (NCBI taxonomy): Eukaryota > Metazoa > Chordata > Actinopteri > Atheriniformes > Telmatherinidae > Telmatherina > Telmatherina bonti. The sequence goes on along the minus strand of NC_136620.1, from coordinate 24,206,767 downwards.
TTTACAGACGTCGTGCCTGGGGGTGATGTGCGATGGCCCCACCATTATTTTGATCTTGTTTGTCTCTGAGCATTTTCAGGTTCCGTCCTTATCGGTGGCATGAGCCACATCTGAGCCTTAAAGTTTTTCTTTGTAAACACCCACTTTTGTGCCTGCCTCCCTTCTTGGTTGCAGCCTTTTAAGCTGGGCTGTAACACAGCATAATAAACTCCATTATTATTCAGCATATGCAACAAAATAAAACAATACACAAAGAAGTTTGTGTGACTAGCCTAACTTGCGGTCAACAAAAAAAAATTTACTCCTGAGCCTCTACATCCTCCAACACAGGTGATGCACCCAGGTGAGTTCAACTATTTGTAACTGCAAAATACACACCTGAAGTTACACACTCACAACCCAAGTGCCAATGAAGTACACGCACATCAGCATACTCCTGTCCCTACTATTAAGTCAATTCATCTCACTCCTGGTTTACCTCTGTGCGCCAGTATACCGGGGCACAGAACTGTGGCGATTCCTACAGTCTCTCAGTAAAAGACATGACTTCCTGTCACTAATTCATTATCCAATTATGTAGATGTGTTAAGGATGTGTCTGGACTCGTATCTGAAAAACTTTGTGTGGATGTGTTTTTTTTGTGTGGGAATTATATCAATTCCATTTTTAATCGCAAGACATCAAACTTTGAGGCCCTGCTCCCCTCACATGCCTTCTCCTTTGAGAAAGTTTTTGATAACTTTTTGTGACACATGCCTCCTGAGTACCCTGACCAATTTTATTGTCAGTTTGATAAACTTTCTTGGAGTTTGATCAAATGCAATGGCAGTGAAAAGCCAAAATGGCAATTTTTTAAAATTAGAATTTTTTTACATGTTCAGGCCCCTAAAAGTGGTATTCATTTAGAAGAAGAAAAAAACATTAGCAAAACCACAGGCCTTTACCTTGCCTTTGATGCTCAAGTCTAATAAATTAAAAAGCACTTAAAAAGTACAGATGCAGTTGATGTGAAGGAGTGACTGTTCAGATCATCCACTTCACTGTCAAATTTTTGCTAGCCATATGGCTGAAAAAGGAAAAGTTTTTCTTTCAGTTGTTGATTTTGTTATTGTATTCAGGTTCTAAAACCATTAAGATTTTGGTATTGTACATGCAGGTCAATATTAAAATATTTTAAAATCTTAAGTCTTCTCTCTTCAAATGTACCTGGTGATATGGCAGTGAACCGCTTCATTGCCAATGTGACGTTCTATTGTAATTCCCAGACTTTTTACATATTTTTTTTTTCTGTAGCCAGTTCTTCAATTTACTTTGGGAAATATTTCACACTTTCATCTGTTCACGCTTCATAAGCATTGTTTTTTTTTTTCTTGCCTCTTTTTTTTTGTAGTGGTTTTAGGTGGCTGTTTCACATCTAATTTTTTAGTTATTTAAGTTTTGTTGTCTGCATTATTTGTATATATTGATTTGTTGTTGTTTGCATATAGACTCAGCTCTGCCCTAAAACTTGTCAGCCAGTATTCACAACAGACGAAAGGAACGTTTTGGTTTGTGAGTATTTCTGCGGCTTGTTAGGTGTTCTTTGGAGGCAAATACAATTGCATCAGCAATTACTGGGTCATCTAAAGATATGCCAAGTGTTTTTTTCTTTTTAATACACACCTTGTGAACATCTTTGCAAATAGCTTTGTCAAGGCCAATAATCTCCTTAAGGGGGACAATAAATTCTTCATCCTTAACTTCTGCCCATATTCTGTTGAAAAGCCATTCTTTGGCATCATCAAATGTTTGATGAGGGTAAGTCAAGTTGATTTTCTTCATACACTGCATGAGCAACTTCTCTCCAAGGGTGTTTACAGCCATTTTTATATCTTTGTTTTCTGGATCTTTGTGTGTTTTGCTATGTATCTCATCAGAGTCTGTTGCAACTTCTGGTACTTTTTTCGATGATGTTTTGAATATCTTTTCAGTGGTGTTCCTTACAAAACATACAATATTTTTGGTAAAAGTAGCTTTCTCTGGTTTCATCAGACGTTCTTTGAAACAAGAGATGATCAAGTCATCAATCACTGCGTTTTTAAAGTACTGTTCAATTATTTCCTTTGACGGGTTATTACACTTTTGCCTGATATCTTTGTAAATTTTCATTGAGAGTTTATGAATATCTCTTTTGGGGACTCTATCATTCTCTACCTCTTTGAACTCAGTCCATATTTTATTTAGCAACCTGTTTTTGATTTCATCAAACCTTGATCTTGTAATGACCTCTGCAATCATTGCATCAATATTTTGGTTCACATATGATTTCAATGATGCGTTCCCATCACCTAACTCTTCTCCATCTACCATGCAAGAGTCATCATAGATTGGTTTTGTAGCCTGAGGCACAACAGGCCTTGCGGTGTTTTGTTTTAGAGAACTTTGTTCTCTCTTAATTGGACAACTTATGTCGTCTTCTGTGCCTATGTCTATGATTTCAGTATCGTCCAAAGATTCTTTGTTGAGGACATAGTTCTCTGATACAACTGTGTAAGTAAATTGTGCTGATTCAGAAGACTCTTCTTCAACAAAGCATAGTCTTCTTCCATTTTGGGACTTGGCTTTGGCGTGAGCTATTGAAGATATCTTTTTCCGATCGGATTCAGAACTGAAGGTCCAACCTCCACTCTGCAGAGCAGAGACAGGTATTTCCTCACAGTCTGTTATAAGACACTTTGTTTCTTCCATTGTGCTTAGATCTATAACTTCTATGGAGTATAAAGATTCTCTGTCAGAGTCCACCGGGTTCAGTGGTTTGATGTTAATCGGGTTACAAGAAGCGCTTGATGTAGGTTTTCTTTTTTTAATGCCTGGATCAACCGCTTTCAGTTTAGATGGACAACTTGACTTATCTACTGAAGAGATGTCTGTTGACATTGCTGGGCACTTTAAACTTGTACCAGATGTATTTTCTTTAAGATTCTCCAAATTCTGCAAAGGCTTGCTTTGTATCTGCTCTGTGTCTGTTGAAATTTCTGGTGTTTTGTTCTTTGAGGTTTTGAATACCTTCTTGGCAGCGTTGTCCATAAAGGAAACAATTCTTTGGGTAATATTACCTTTCTTTGGTTTAATCAGGTGCTTCTTGAAACACAAGATAATCATGTCATCTATCACTGCCTGTTCAAAATACAGTTTTATCATTTTCTTAGATGGGTTCTGAAAATTTTGGCAGATATCTTTAAAGATCTTCTTGGAAAGTTTCTGAATATCTCTGAAGGGAACTCTGTCATTCTCTATTTCTTTGAATTCTGCCCACATTTTATTTAGCAGCCTCTTTTTGATTTCATCAAACGCTAATTTATTTTGAGATCTTTCAAAGACTTTTGAGAGTGTTGCACCAATATTTTGGTTTATAAACAATTTCAATGAAGCTCTCGGTGGATCTAACTGCTCTTCATCTGGAATTCTGAGAAAGAGATCATAAACGGATTTTTTGCCCGGAGGCTTTACAGGTTTCTCAACCTGATAAGACGTTTCTCCATTTTCACCTTTTGTTTTAAGTTCATTCACTGTCTTGTTCTCTGGCATAGGATGAATTTGTGAAAATAGACTCTCCACATTATTTGTTTGTGTTTGATCTTGGTCTTCAAAGGAGTCCAAGGATTCTTCATCAGAGTCCACAGGGTTCAGTGGTTTGACCATAATTATATTACGATTATGATACGGTATTCTCTTGCCTGAATCCGTTTTAATTGTAGATGGAAAACTTGACTTATTGTCTGATGAGTTGAAGTCCTTGGACATGCGGGATTCAAAACAATCCATATTTACGGGCAAAGTTCTTTTCTTGTCCATATTTTTAAAAATAATTCTGATGTATGATTTTCTTGGTATAGTTCTTTGTTGTATTCTATACTTTCAGAATGCCTTAAATTTCACAATAAAGACTAACTGAACTTGCTATAGAGTGCTCCTGTGGTATTATATCGATTGGGTTGAATCAGTTTGGAGTACACTTTTATACATAGAGCTTGCGTCATTCATTGTACGTCATACGGGATCAAAGCAGATTAAAAGGCGAAGATCGCCCCACCCACAGTGTTCGAATGAACTACTAAATGACAGTTACGAAATAACACTGGCCCCACGCATCTCGACACCTCGCTTTTCACGTCACCTTGGCAACAGTTGCTAAGCTCTCTTCAGCGACCTGTGCCTTCGGCGCTATACAAAAGTCAACCGAGATAAAGTTAGTTTGATATTTGATATTCAACAGATATTCGGACACCCAGTCTCCCGACCCGAAGCCACTTAGCCACTTCGTCGTGGGGTTAAGATGCAAGATGCAACGGTCTTTTCAACTTTATACCTTCCATCTATATTCGAACACCTAGTCTCCTCGTTATACATTGCCGACCCTATGCTGCTTTGTGGTGGGGTAATGACAGCCAATTTCACCGCAGCGGTCTTCACTACCGGTGGATAGTTAGGGACCGTCAGCAAATTACCGACAGCAGATTTTTAAATTAACTATCGACTGAACCACAGGAGCTATCAGTGTCAAAACAATTTTAAACTTTTTAACATTTAATTAGCTACTCCTGCCACATGTTACATAGCCTTTATTTTCTCAATTTTCATTTTGTGGTATTTTGTATGAATTTTTAAATATTTTAAAGTTCAATAGCTTTATAGTCATGGGACCTACACATCTAAAATCACTGTCTAATCACTCAGCAAGCCCTGCAACATGTTGTGCAGCCTTTACTTTCTTTATTTTCATCACGTGGTATTTTATATGAATTTTTAAAAAATATTTTAAAGTTCAATAGCTTTTTAGTCATGTGACCTACACACCTCAAAACACTGTCTAATCATCCGGCAAGCCCTGCCACATGTTGTACAGCCTTTACTTTTTCTATTTTCATCTCGTGGTATTTTATATAAAAAAATTTTATATTTTGAAGTTCAATAGCTTTTTAGTCATGTGACTTACACACCTCAAATCACTACTTAATTGCTCAGCTCATCCTGCCACATGTTGCACAGCCTTTATTTTCTCCACTCTCATCATGTGTTATTTTATATGGTCTCAGATCTGGAGGTGTTGATCCTCATCCCAGCTGCTTCACACTTAGTTTCAAGTAACTGCAGTAATAGCTGGAGATCAGGATCACATAAAGGCAACATAACCACACCATCCATTCCAGGTCGGAATTGAGGCCTTGTCCCTAGTGCAGGAGTCCAAGTACCTTTGGGTCTTGTTTACAAGTAAGGGAGAGATAGAGCCTGATATTGACAAGTGAATGGGGGGAGGGGGGTAATGTGTATACCCACACATGCTCAGCGCCTCTCACTACAAGCAGCTTCAGAGTGAAAGAACATCCAGGCCTACTTGAGAGTACGGGTTCCAGAGCCCAAGCAATGCATTGAGGTGAGTCCAACTACATCTAGCCGGCGCCCCTCAACCTCGCCTACCAACTCAGTTTCCTTCCCCACCACAAAGGTGACGTTGCAGGTCCCTAAAGCTAGTTTCTGCAGCCGAGAATCAAACCACCAGGGTCCCCGCCTTCCGCTGCCAACAAGCTTGCATCACACCCAACCTATACAGCCCCTCCAGTGCATGGTGATGCCAAAGCAGGGTTAGAAGGACATCCTGCTCTATCAGGCTGAGCCGAACCGGGCCCCATGAGCAAAGACTTGGCCACCAGGCACTTGCCTTATTGCTCCAACTTCAGGCCTGGCTCCAGAGGGGTGTCCCAGTGACCTGCATCCAGGCAAGGGAAACCTTAAACTCATGTGCAATGTAAAACATGTAGCAGGACTGGATGAGCAAATAGGTAGTGAATTAAGGTGTGTAGGTCACCTGACTAAAAAGCTATTGAACTTTAAAATATGAAAAAATTCATATAAAATAACACATGACGAAAGTGGAGAAAATAAAGCCTGTGCAACATGTGGCAGGACTAGCTGAGCAGTTAAGTAGTGATCTTAGGTGTACAAGTCACATGACTAAAAAGCTATTGAATTTCAAAATAAAATGAAAAAAAAATCACATAAAATATCACAAGATGAAAATAGAGAAAAAGTCTGTATAATGTGTGGCAGGACTGGACAAGCATTAAGTAGTGATTTGAGGTGTGTAAGTCATGTGACTAAAAAGCTATTGATCTTTGAATTATTTAAAATTTATTATAAAATAGCACACGATAAAAATAAAGAACATAAAGGCTGTCTAGCACTCTCATACAAACGTTGAATAGTTTAAATTTGTTTTGACATTCATAGCCACTGTGGTTTTGGAGATTGTTATATTTAAAATCTGCTATCGGTAATTTGCTGACGGTCCTTAACTATCCACCGGTAGTGAAGACCGCTGTATATACACACATACACATGTACATGTACACGTGTATACATATACATACACACACACGTACATGCACATATATAATTCAAGGAGTTTCTGTCCTGTATGTATGATTGTTTTTTTTAGATAATGTTGAATTTAATAAAGAGTGGGACATAATTTTATATTATTATTTATTATATATATGTTATTTCACAACTTAACTCCAGTACATGTGACACGATGATATTTATCTCTTTTTAGCATGCTTGTACCTCATAGTGCATTTGTACATTACCTCATCAGAAACAACCCCTGGATACTTTTTGATGGATTATTGAGGACATGAGTTATATTATTTTAAAATGGACTAATCTCTAAAGTTGAGAGCTTTTAGATTGAGAAAAAGTTAGTTTGTATGTTGTTTTTACTGAGTATTGCATACAATTCTTATTGCTCTTTTCTGGATAATGTATATTTGATCTACATTTGTTTTGTATGAGCTCCCCCGAACTTCCACACAATAGGTCAGGTATGGGAGTATAAAGTTGAATTAATGCAATTTTTAGTTCTGATTATTCCAATTGATTTAGATATCTTACATTATTGTATCTTACATAACTTACATAAATGTTTCATAAATTTAGCATCTTCACATGAAGGTTTCTTTTAAACTATTGTGCAAGCGTTTGCCAAAAGCAGTATTACGTATCACTGCACAATGACAACACTGGAAAGTTCCATACTGGGAGCTGCAGATGCTGCTCAGAAAGCTGCAGTATTTCTATTAAGACAAAAACAAATAATTATTTGTTTAAATAAAGTGTAATTTGTTTGACCCTTTTTTTCATTTTTTAAAAGTCCTTCAAATTTGGCTCACCTGGAAGCCATATATGGTAAATATTATTTTGCTTAAAAACTATTTTTAAAAAAGCCCTACATTTTCATCAACTGAAGATGAGCCACAAAATATGCAACCTCAAATAGTTTAAATATGTTCAAGGAACCAGATTAATGAATGGGACTGAAATCAAGGTTTTTAAATATTTTGGCAGCTTTCATTATTGTTGGGTATCCACTTGTCTATATCCGACACACTGTGTCGCTCTGCAGATATCTGCAATTAATATCATTCAGTCAATTCTACAACATAATTTACTTATTCAGGAAACACCCACAGATAAACTGATGATGCCATAACCTAATGCACAATATCATGTAATGCTAGTTGTTGCATTTTCCACTGTTTATATGAAAATATACTAAATGTATTACTTTAATCTGACTTATTTCAAGTTAGTTTATTGTGAGCAAGAACACAAAAAAGAACTTGTGGTTATGAACTCATTTCACACCAAAAAGATTAAGGACGCCTTGATCTTGGAGGTCAGCTTTTCCTTTGCACAATTCCCCCTCCCATTCACATTTTCCCCTTGTTCACTCTGAAGCCAGTTTTCCTCAAAAGCTTTCTCCATGGAGGTAAGGTAAGAGTTAGGACCCTGAACTTCTTGTTAATGTAATATTTTAACAAGGCAGGTTTATCTGTATACCTCATGAGCATGCATATGCATGTAATGTACATGACAATGTGCTTTACAGACAAAAATGACATTGTTTTGGTTTGATTCTCAAAAACTTGCAATTGGATAAAAGGTATTTCACTGAATACCCTCACAAAAGTATTGTACACAGACTTCTTTTCATGTAAGTACTGTTTTTCTTCTTTCAGTGTATAATACCTGTGTCTGACACTGGATCTGGATAACTGCTTTTCAAATGTGGGAATGGTTTGACTAGTTGAAAAGGAACTAAGATAAAAATTTGCATTATATGACTGAAACGGTAAGGGATAGAACAGGTAAAGCATCACTCAGTGAGACAGCTTTTCAAAGAGATTAAATGCACATACTGGAGGTTTCACCATGTCTGTCTACAAAACAGATCAAATGCTGGTCTTCCTTCTCATTGTGATGGCAGGAGCAGAAGTACAGGAAAACATTTCACCAGAGTGTAAGCAGTTCTTGTACATGGGGACGCTGCCGCGAGGGCTTGAGGAGCATCCGCTTAAAAAGATTTGTCAGTTCTACGCAGGCAAGCCACGATTCATCACCTTGTACGATACCTTCAGCCACATTCCTGTTTATTCTGCATACACCTTCAAGCGCTCAGATGGCTCCAAGAAGGTTGATGTTCCTTGGATGTATGAGCCACAGGTATTCAAAGAAAGAAATAAGTAGCCTAATGTTCATTTTAATGTTTTATTTTAAAATGTCAATATTTATCCTGGCAGCTCTCCATGGTGTCTGGCTCCAGAGAGATGCAGCAGTTCCCTTCAGAGGATTTCCATAAGAGTTTGGAGGATTCTCAGGCTGTGCTTGACGACTACTCGGACTCTGTAAACTTTGAACGCGGTCAGCTGAATCCCGACGAGCACCAGGCCCACCCCGACGACAAAGCTGCCACATACACTCTGACCAATGTGGTCCCTCAAGTGCGAGAGTTCAACATTGGTCCGTGGAATAACTATGAGCATACCATACGGAAGAGGCTGAACAACTACTGCCGTGGCACGGCCTACGTGGTCACTGGGGTCACAACGTCAGGGCACACAATCCGTCGCCATAACATCAACCGCCTAAGAGTCCCTACATACCTCTGGTCGGCCTACTGCTGCATTGACTTTGACCACAATGCGCCGTACTCTGAGCGATCAAAGTTCCCAGCATTTGCAGCTCATGGGCTCAATGACAGGGAGAATAATAGGGTGCAAGAGATGACAGTGCAGCAGCTGGAGGACTTCCTGAAAAGGGTAACTTATGTTGGCAGCTCCTTCCAGATATTCTATGATAACTGCATAACTTCTAATAGTGCCCTGCCATTACCTTGAAAAGATAAAATGGAATTATACTTTGAATAATTAGTTATATTGTTGTGACAATCAGTTAAAGTACTCACATATAAGTTAATATTGAAGAAAAAAATCATTGCTGAAGCTGTAAATGATGTTTCAAAAGTTGCTTCATTTGTTAACTATGCTTTACTTATTTTACCATGTACCTTATAATCCCTGTTAGAATCAAAGCTATTATGTTCAGAACCACAAAAAGCTTGTTTTAACCCTAAACTTTGTCAACATTGATGATACACTTTTATCATATATTAACAGAAAAAATAAAGTCCTACATACACTCTAGTATTACTAAATCTGTCTTTTGGTGATGCAGTGGTTAAACACACATGCATCATAACCTTCATGGTTGTAATCCTCATTCGCTTTATCTCACACTAGCTGAGCCTATACTGGGTAACTGGGAATGATACCTGCCTCTGTAGGTCTTTTGTTCCGCACGGGCAGATTAGACAAGAGTTTTACATTTTCTCTTACAGCCTTTTACACACAACACTCTGCACTTCACCTTCTAGTTCAGGCAGTTCAAGCAACTTGCATTTGAATGACTATGTGCTTCACAGAAGTTCCGTCTACAAAAATTCTCATCACCGCTGACTGGACTTGAGTTTATCTCCTACCATGACTGCCTGTTCCGACTGATTTTTTAGTGTCATCTTCACCTTTTGTTCATATTTGAGTTTCTGACAATGAAATTGTATAAAATGCAAAAGATTAATTGAATTTAAATAAAGTGAGTTGTGAAGACAAAAAAAAAAAAATGGATTTAGTCTTTTTTGTTCTGTTATGGTGCTACAAATCAAATATGATAGCCTTTAAAAAAGTAGAGCAATGATATAAATGTAGGAGGACAGTCATTATCCCATGCTGCATGATATGATTAGTAACCTCATTTAGTCTGAGAGCAGCTGTATCCTGCCAGCTGGCATATGCCGCAGTGCCAGATGGTCACAGCCTGTCTAGAGTTGTCCAGAGCCTGTTATGATCGAAATCAAATTGTGAAGAGCCCAAAACACATAAGCCAAATCTTAAACTGCTGACCAGCAGGGGGGGGGGGGGGGGGGGGGGGGGGGGAGTCTTACAGCAATCTTATTGATGTCATGTGGAAATCCATCCCTGTAGGAAAGGCTTTAAGGCAGACAACAGCTAAAAACACAGAAACTGCATGTCAAAATCTTGCCAATTTTATTTATTTTTTCTTCTAGAGTGTTCTCTTATGCACAGCAAAAAGCTAAAAGGACAAAAAAAAATGTCTTCTGTACATATTAGAGGCAGGAATGTCTACATCTGCTAAGCACAAAGTTTACGTCATCTGTTATCAACACATGCAGACTCACTGTTGTACAGAAATCTTTACAAGATAAAAGATAAAAAATAAAGATTTAAATGATGCTCTTTGTTCTTCAAAGAAACTAAGTCCAGGATCATACAGAACCAAATTCCTCACTGATTCATGCATAAAAACACTTATTTCACAGAAAAAAGTGACTGCAAAAGTCCAGTTCCTGCCTGAAAGAGCGTTCAGTTGAACCAGGTTGTGTTTAACTGTGTCTGTTTCTTAATGCTAGTGTCCAGCTTCAGCACCTCTCTGATTGCCATGGTAGCATAGGTTGAGGGAGGCAGGGAGAACTCCATCCTCAGAGCCCGGAACTTCCCCTCTGTCAGGAGGAATGAATTTATAAGCTCAAGTAATCAAGAAAATTCACACAAAAATTATTGCAAAGTATTTGTTTAAAACATTTCTCCCTTGAACAGTCTTTGTCGGCATAAATAATTGCGTGCTACAACCCAGCATCATTCTGCAAACCTCTGAGCTCACAATTCATGACACATCATAACCTTTAGTTTAACTCTACTTCAAGTCAGCTACACTTTACTTTGACTTGTGTTTTAGTTCGGATTAAAATGATCTCACCTTTGTTGAAGACAGGGGCAGGTTTGCCCTCAAGTTTTTCAAAATCATTATGCACCAAGGAGATCCTGGGGTCATCATACTGAATCACCTCCCTGCACACAACCATCATAAATACAAGTTTCAATAAAAAGATGTGAAATATATAAAAGTAAAAACTGTTACACTGAATCACCAGCATTAGTCTTACTATTTAACTGTTAAAGAGACTGACACAACCACAACGCTACTGGTTAAGATGTAAGTATAGGAACTGCTGACCAGCTGACATCAGTGGGTCTGATGATGATGCGCCTGTAGGCCCCTGCTAGAGAATAGTCCTTCACTTTGTGTCTCATGTTGTTGATGTCCAGGCCATCCACAGAGAGCAGCTCTCTGTAACCTTTACCAACTGACAGAAACTAATTACATTTACAAGTTTGATTGCCATTATGGTGACAGATTTATTTGAATCTGAAACTACACATTCCTTTCTCATCACGCTCACTTTAAAACCATCCAGTGTTGTTTTTCTCAACCCAGTTTTTTCTGTAAAGTACAAATAATAGCCAGATTAAAAAGAAGTGTCTTACCATGGTGAGAGGGATAGATGACATCAAAGCCAGGAAGCGGCATCACAATGTCATGGATGGAGCGAGTCTGAGCCTCCTCTGCGGACAGCACATGTGCTGCAGCTTTAGGATACAAGAGACACAAACTTCAGGAGGCAGAAAATGCTATTTGAGCCGCTGTTTTGGTGGGGATATTAACTCTGTTTTTGACAAATATTTATTGACTTTGAATGAATGTGTTTTTCTTGTCACATTGATGATCTTTTAAAAGTACCTCAATAAGATTAAGGAAGTACTACAAAGAAATGAATGAACAAAAAAAGGAATGAATTTAAATCAGAAACGGATCATTTGTTAAAAAGTCGCCTTAGAGTCAAGCTCATCATATAATTTCTCCCCAAATGTCATAAACACCCTACAGATCCACCATTAAGTCCTACAGTTTACAAAGTTCTGTAACAGAACCATTTGTTGCCTTTTTAAAAGGATAATTTGAGGAATTTAACTTCCTATCTTGGTGATATTAATGATGAAGAGGAAGGTGAGACCTTTCAATCCAGTTCTGAGTCATAACAATATGCAATAAAACTTCAGTTGGCAGCAGGATGGAACAGCAACGGGGACAGCAGTGGCATGTTCAATTGCTGGATTAGTGGTGGGCAAATGGGAAGAAGCGGCCATAAATAACTGACTACAAACCGATATCTTCAAAGGTAAAACTGCACAGACGTTATACTGATAATATTTTACTTTTTTGGGAGGCACACAACATGAACAGGATGACATCTTAGTTTATCTCAACAAGAGCTCAAGCTGTACGACATTCACTTGTGAAATTATATATTAGATAATAGATTGATGAATAGATTGATCATATTTTCATCTGACTTTGATCCCAGTACAAGTGTAATTATCTAGAACCACCCTTTTGTGTTTTCTTGCAAACTGTCTGCATTTATACTATCAACCTGCAGTATCTTTATCTAAATAACACATCAGGACTAAAATTGCATCTTTTTAGGGGTATTCAAAACATGCAACTATTAAGGGTAGCTTTTTAATCTTTTCTCCCCCTTTATTACCTCTGCCAAGGTTAAGTTTTTTTTTCCCCAGGCGTTTGTTTGTGTTAAAAGATAACTCAAAAAGTTATGGACGGATTTTCATGAAATTTTCAGGGCTTGTTGGCAATGTGAAAATGAAGAACTGATTTAATTTTGGCGGCGATCTGGATCACCGTTTGGCACCAGAAATTTTTTAAAGGCCTTAGCAGAGGTTTGCACTCTCTGAGTGCTTTTCTAGTCTTCTCCTGTTTTCAAAAAGGTAAAACAGCAAATCAGCACGTTTCTCTCCAACAATCAATGTTTGACAGCTAAAGATTAAGGTGAGTAAATTACTTCCTCTGAGCACCAGATCCCCCTCCACAGCCTTGAGGCCAAAGGCTTCGATTCTGCGGCTTACCATGGTGTTCCACACCATGCTCTGGTAACTGTGGATATACATCAGGCGATTGTTACGGGGGATCTGGGAAAAAAAAAAACAACAAACAAGTTTTATCAGAAAGAGCACAAAAATCTGTTCAATTATCAGTTACATATTTACATAATTAGGAAAGTAAAAAATTTCACAGTTTTATTGTGAGTGCAACATACGTGGTTACTTAACACAGCAAGTTATTTTCTAAGACTTCTTTCTAAATTAAAAACCTTAATAAGGAACCAACCAGTCCAAAAGCTGTGACGATGTTTTTCTTGCCGTACATGGATAGACCTCGAAGCAGCTGTCCTTCCACACAGCGCTTGTTGGGCAACTTTTTCAGCGCTGCCTCTGGGTCCTGCGTCTTTGCCCACTCCTCCCTGCAGCGGACCAGAAATTCTTTCTCAGCTGCAAAAAACAATAGTGGATAAAAAAAAAAAAAAAAGTGTAAAATTCTTAAAATTAAATTCATGTAGAGTAACAGAGACACGAGGAAACAAACAATATATTACCTCCAGGACGAGGTTTCAGAATCAAATCTACCACCTCATTCCAGTCATTTTTTAGAATAGCCCTGAAACAGACAAAAGAAAAACAAAACAGGACTTTAATTTAACTCAATGCCTGCAATTTCTTTCTACCATTTTGTCCCAATCGGTTTAAGTATTTTACCTGCCAACTTGGTACGTGGGCACGGCTGTGGTACCAAAGCGCTGCATCCCGTAATAGTTGATGAAGCCTGTCTGTTTGAGGGAAGTCATGGCCTGATGGACCTGCTCATCTGTTCCTGAAATGTTCCTGACAGGTAAAGCCAGTGATTAATAAAAGTGTATACGGCTGTCATTATGAAACAGAAATAATAGTTTGTCTTTTTTTCTTTTTTTACTACCTTCAATTTGAATTCACAATATTAAGGACAAAATACTGCATTAAAAAGGACTATACTAAAATCGTACATAAATCCATGAAAGCATTGGCAGTTAATATTAGAAAATACATTACAGAGACCATTGATGTATTGATTAACAATTTGTGTATTGTATACCATAATGTGAACCTGATAGTCTGAGAAGTTTTGTGGGGAAAAAAATAAATGAATGATTTTTTTTTTTTTTCCAAATCATCCGTTTACCTAAAGAAACAATGCCTCTGTTTTAAAGGTTACAGATAAACAGCATCCAAAAAACAGTAGTAAAGATGATGCAGACTGTATCTTGACATCTGCTGACCTGATGATCACAGTGAAATGGTTGCCCTGCAGCTCCCCCAGCTTCAATGGGTGGTTTTTGTAGCAAAAGTTTCCAAGCTTTAGGTTAATGAGGCACTTGTTGAGGTGAGCCAGCCTCTCTGCCGTGATCCTGTATGAAGTTTAAAAGTGACTTTAGTCAGTGATCCTGAAAAAAGACCTAGTCTGAACTGAAGCATTAATCTGACTGATGTCTGAATAAGGGTCTCAACAACAACGTGTGAATGACTCTGTGTCACCACACCGTGCTGGCAGTCGTATACATAGTTTCTCACATCTGAAGAATGCCAACAGAAAATGTGAATATATAGAAAACTCATTACTGTAAATTTCTGAAAACATTATGCACTCACTTGAGGACTGCTATCTCCTGCACAGTGATGGCTCTCTTGTCCTTGGTTCCCATGTAGGAAAACATGTTGGGTCTAAGCCTAGAAAAAACCACATCATCATACAGATGACAGACCTTACTATTGACACTCAGATGTATTGTTAGCATGGCCATCTGTCACTTTTGTCATTAAATGACGGCTACTTACAACAAAAAGAAAAATTAATAACATTACATCCAAACCTGAGAAACTTTGAAAGCACATTGATAGCATCCATGGTGTCTTTGTTCTCTTTGTACAGGACGAAGTGGCAGAAACTGCCACGGTTTTTGGGCCAGAAGTGCTTCCTTGGAGCTTTTGTGGAGACAGGGGGAAAAAAAAGTAATGTAAATGTAAGAGTTGGAAAAAAATTATTCAAAAGGGTAAAATACTTTATTTACAGATTAAGTGTGATCTTATCTTACTATAGAGCAGCAAATTTATTTGAATATTTTAAATGGTCCTTTAATCTGGGTTTTTTCTTTTTTATGACACTTGCAGATGCTATTATACTATACTGCCACATTACAACCAACTTAGTTTTGTCATGTCACTAATATGACAGCTTTAAAGCAGATATTGTGACTGCCACCTCACTCCACATTGGTTTCAACAGTTCCCCTGTGCTGTATGGAGAATTTGTTCTTACCTGCAGTTGTTTTAACTTTTATCCACAAGAGAAGAGCAAAAGGAGGATAGAATAATGTTACTGAGAAAGAGATTCTTACAGGCTGAGGAACCACTAGTCAGGGGGGAAATCTCATGCAAGTGCCAAAGAAAGAAGTGGTTCTCCTAAATAGTTATTTTGTCTAGAGGTTTTGCCGATTTATTGACCTTTTAATTGTTCAACAAAAATGACTTCCAATCATTCCACTGAATTTAAAAAGGTCAAAGTCTGAGAAAAATCATGCAGGAGTGTCGGCATGCATATGCATGAAGGGTCCATGCGTCATAACTTTGTTGCACTGCATGCAATGAAGCAGACTGGATAAAAAAGCAGCAAAAATGCATTTATTAAGCTTTCTCTTATTCATTTACTAGTTTAGAATATTACATTGGTGGTTTAAGTAAGAAATCCATTTGTTTTCCCTCCACGTACCTGCTAAAGCCTTCTTCCCAGCAGCATGGTAGGCCACTATAAACTTGCGCCCATCTTTCTCTTCTGTTTTAGTTTCCAGACCAGGAAACTGAGTCTTGATGGCCTTGTGGACAAGTGTCCGTTTCTCCTTTGTGTCATCCATTACCTAAAGATGTTGAACAGAATCACTTCAGAGAACTCTGAAGAAATATCTATCTATTTATATATATTTATCTATTTTCTGGATGATTAACTTTCTAAAAACACACCTCAATTGAGACATTCCCCTCTTTATTCTTGAAGAGCTGCAGCTCACCAAGTTGCTTTTTCTGCTCATCAGTTAGCACATCACATTCCTTTGGCTGTTGTTCAGCCTGTGATACCTCCTGAAAGAGAAGAAACAGAACACAACTGTTTGAAGGCCCATTTATTGTTAAAACAGAAGATGGATATGCAGAGAGGCAGTTTTGTCCACATTTTGCACTGGTTGCGTGAAAATTTGGTCTGTTTTTCAAGGGGCTCAGCTATCCGTCACATGACAGAAAACTTAGCAATACCATCAAAAATTGCAGGGGCAGTTTTGATGGTATTGCTGACGCACAACCAGCGGGGGAAAAAAATTAAAAGAAGAGATGATTATGAAGAAACTGGTAGAGTAAAAAGCACTCAATGAAGAAACTGAGGAGGACAACATCATCTGCAATTGTACACATGATGGGAGCAATTGCAGACAGGCTGTGTGAATATGTTTGCAACTACAGTCACCAGAGTCAAAATGCTGAAGTCAACTCTGAACTCTGACCACTCCTGGACTAACTGACTTAACCATGGCAACGCAAGAGTACTGTGGAAATATGAGGGCTGTGACCTATGACAACATTTTAAATGGATATTTCCTTTTACGTACATTGCCAGTCAAAAGTTTGGACACATTTTCCTAGTAAGTTTAATGGGAAAATATGTCCAAAAATTTGACTGGTAATGTGTGTAAGGGAGCATAAATGGGCTTTTACATGACATGCAGAAAATCTTTTATACAAGAAAATAAATCTCACCTCAGTGTCGGGTGGGATAGAAAGGTCGTCTAAATGCACCACCTTGCCTTGTTTGTTGATTTCATGTACAACAAAATCAGAGTATCTACAAACAAATCACAACAAATCATGTGTTAAACAAACCAAACTGAATCCCTTTTAACCAAAACATGTAAATCCTTTACAGACTCGAAGCAAACCTTTCCTTCAGGATTCCCGAGAAGCCTTCATGGTCACTGACGTACTTCAGGATACCCACGTCCATCTCAGTCAGGCCGTGCTTCATCATGTCAGCAAAGGTCTCATCATCCTCTTCTCCATCACTTGCACCCCCTTCGAGCTCCTTATCTTGATTTGGAGCGCTGCCATTTTCATGGTCATTATCAACTTTTGGCTTTTTTGAGGGTGCATCTTCCTCCTCATCCTCCAAACAGCTTCTCTTCTCTCCAACCTTTGCCGAGAGAAGTGCAGGGTCTGATTCTGCCATTGCAGAAAAGCTGGAACCACAGAGATAGAAGTAAAAGCTTTTAGTCCAACTTTGTTACTGGCTTGTGTTGGTGCAAATTAATTATCAATAGTCTGTATGAGCGGAAATTAAAAAGCTTATTAAAGAGAGAATTAAACTTGTAAAAGTGAGACTTACAGAGTCTGGTGAATTTCTTAAAAATAAAAAAAATTTTTACTCGCAGAGTGAAGAATATCTAAGATCTTTGAGGCCATCCTTATCTTAGTGTTATGTTTAAGGCCTCTGTGCAAGAGTATTAAGAATAACCATTTCAGCCAGCAGAAATGGTGCAAAAATCTAACTCTTTCTTCCTGTTTCCTAATCAATTGCATGTAGACAGCGTAGCCCATACTGTTGCAGTTAGAATATATACTATTCACGTAATAAATTTTATGGTTATATAAGCAAAGAAAGAATAATATGACAAAAATCAAGAAATAAGACATGATTAACGAACAAACATACACCCTCAGTACCTTCTCTGACAGAGAGTAAAAGAGAAAGTGGATGGGAAAACACAGCAAAGATCCCTAGCTGCACTCAACCCAGCAAGTCATGTTCAGGAAAGACTGCAACACACACATTTACACACAAGCGTCTGTGTGGAAGAGAACAAATATGAAGTGTAAAAGAAAATGATCTAGACTACTGTGAAGTTGTGATCGCCATGTAACGACATACTATCACAATGCACCCTCAGCAACCGCTAATAGGATGCCATTGCAATACTTTACAATCCAGACGGTCTGCAGCGTTTGTGGAAGTGATGAGAGAAAACATTGACACCTGCGTCAACAAACTTACGGAGAAAGGAAAGGTGGAATTAAGAAACGGGTGAGGATTTGGGAAGTCCCTCTTATCTTCTTCTGGTCAGACACTGGAAGAGTTCTCTTAATGGACCAAAGCTCGATGTATGCACTGAAACGCATAAACATATACATGACTATTACTCAAAACTTAGCAAAGCAACTAGCGTACAAGCTAGCTAATGTCTCCAGCTAAAATGATGACTCAAAGCAGGGAAAGTGCACTGAATCGTCGACTAAAACAAAACAATAAGGCGTTTCTTTTGAATAAAACCACAACTTAACTTACCAGCATCTAGGAATAATCAAAAGAGACTTGACAACATTGAACGCCAGCTTTTCCCACACGTGTGGACGATGCGTGATTCCGGAAACACAACCTAACCGAGATCCCGCCCACGCGTAACCTGTCAATCACGAAAGAGATTTGAGGGTTTGAAAGAGAAGTTTGCTCTCTTTTTCAGGTCGTTTTGGCTTCCAATTCACTACATTTGTAAGGGAATATTTTTCTTTCAGTATTACGATTCTCTGTCAGTTTTATTTCTTATAGAGCTAGTTAGTTTACCATACAAAACAAATTAATTGGTCATGAAAAAGTGTTTGGGTCGTTTTAGCAATAAGTGACAATACCCAGCAATAAGCGATAAAAGATATGACCATGTGTGATCTGTGTATCATTCCACAATTCCTTATCTTGAACATGTAAATCGTATTGCAATAATGTTGTCATGAGACATTATTTCGAGATGTATGGCTATAACGAGTCTAGCTGAAAAGATCAGGAAAATTTGATTGTTAAAAATACAAAGAAGCCCATAAATAACAGAGAATAGCAAGTGATACGTATGAGCTGTACGTTAGAAAAAACGGACAAAATTTTCGTACTTCAGTGGCGCCGTGGCTTAGTTGGTTAAAGCGCCTGTCTAGTAAACAGGAGATCCTGGGTTCGAATCCCAGCGGTGCCTTTTGTGAGTACTAGTTTTAGTCTGTACAGCATTGATTTATCAGATAAAAGAATAAATGCATTGATAAATCGTCTCCAAAATGACACAAACATCGTGATTATTACCTTCAATAACAATGTAATCAGAATACCAATGATCTCATTGACCTGGTCAATCAAATTCATACCTTCTTATTGATAACTTCATCCTATTAAAAGTCCTGAAATGTAACGCAGACATTCACACCTCCGTATCATTTAGAAGGAAACAGTACAACAGAAAACAATACGTCTGTTATTGTACTTATGGTTAACTTAGTAAATTGGTGTTTCAAATGAAGTTAGATATTATGCATAATACATTGTGTGCAATAAAGTACATGGGAGAAACGGGGAATAGTGGAAGAGCCGAACTTTCTGTCAAAGATTTAAGCAATTTATGTAAACACTGCGGAAAAGAAGTTTAGGCCCTAAGTTCATTAGAGGTTCAATAGAAGCCAGTGACAGAATAATATTTGTTTTTTCCTTTACCAAACCAAAGAAAACATGCTATCTTTAAAAGGTTAATTTCTGTATAATTTAATCCCATCAAAAAGATATTAGGAGCCTTCAATAAATATCTGAAATCTGGGATCATAATTCCCCAATGAGAAACTGTAGGACGGGATCTCTGGAGAACTTTTCAAAGCAAGTACCAGAAGCTGAATGACACTACAGTATAGTAGTCTACCAGAGCTTTTGCAACAACTCTGCAGTTTTAAGAAATTTCAATCAACAGCTTCATCAATTTAAAATCACCAACAATACACATTTTAACAAAGATATAGGCCTACTTGTGAACCATTGCACATTTGTGCAAGTTCCAAAAAAGTCTTTTGCAGCCATAGACTACTACTACAGCTATCACCTGGGCTGAAAACATTTTTTAAAAGAGGTATTAAATTAAAACAAATCCACGAATAAGTTCATCCATTCATTTTCTGAACCGCTTATTCCAATTCAGGGTTGTGGGGAAGCTGGAGCCTATCCCAGCCGGCTTGGGCGACAGCAGCCCTGGACAGCTCGCCAGTCAATCGCAGAGAGATGAACAACCACTCACGCTCACACTCACTCCTAGGGGCAATTTAGAGTTACCAATTAACTTTTCATGCATGTGTTTGGATGGTGGGAAGAAGCCAGAGTACCTGGAGAGAACCCACGCATACACAGGGAGAACATGCAAACTCCACACAGAAAGGCCACTGACCAAACCAGCCAAGGATTGAACCAGTGACCTTGCTGTGAGGCCACAGTGCTAACCACTGCGCCACCATGCAGCCCCCACAAATAAGTTAAGAGTAAAAAAAAAAAAGGAAGTCCGAGATAAACTTTAATTTGTATGCAGGTCATAGACATTAATATCTTTATTAATGTCTATGACATTATAGACATTAATATCTTTATTAATGTCTATAGTGTAGGTCCACACCATGCAGTCTGCACGCGACTCCTGCTTTAAACGGCAGA
Source organism: Telmatherina bonti (assembly GCF_933228915.1). Lineage (NCBI taxonomy): Eukaryota > Metazoa > Chordata > Actinopteri > Atheriniformes > Telmatherinidae > Telmatherina > Telmatherina bonti. Next base: position 24,186,106 of record NC_136620.1, on the reverse strand, counting down.
GGGAGCGCGTGCCCAAACAAGGTATCGGGTTTAACATGATTGAGTGAGTAAGTGAGAGAGTCTAGGCGGAGAGGATCCGGCTGCTTCCTCCGTGCTGCCCTCTCCTGCTGAGGGAAGCGGAGGAAACATGAGCTCCAGGAAAGGTGCGTATCTGTCAAGCACCGATTTGGCTTTGCAAATCTACTTTTGTTTGTGTTTAACGTGGAAGATGACCAAAGTGACAGGTGTACACAGCTTATCGGGGCATGCTAAATGAGGCTATCGGTGCCAGTCAGCTTTAAAAGCCTGATGATGATGATGATGATGATGATCTCTCTCTCTCTCTCTCTCTCCCTGTGTTCTCTCCCCCCGTCCCTCCTACACCCTTCCCCTGACTTCGATTGTGCCGGTGAATGAACGTAAACTGATCAGCAGTGATGGCCATCCAGGCCAGAAAGAGGAGGCCGAAGGGGAAGAAAGATAAAGCAGGTCACCACAAGAGGTAAGCTTGAGCTCGACGCTTTCTCTGCCGCGTAGTGTGTGTGGTGGAGTGGACGTGAAGTGTTTGAAGGGTTTAGTTTTGTTGACAGCGGGTCCTTCTCTGCGTGACGCTGCTGGTGCGTCGGCGTTCCAGACAGAGGGAGCATATGGCACAAGGCGTGTATTTTCATCCAAACAGGCTCCTGTGGATCATTGGAAGTTGCTATAAACGGGGAAGGACTCGGTTTAGTTATCCGGACTGGTTGTAGTCTCTAACGGTCCCCACATGACTCCCGAACGGGTTTTCCCCTCTGTAAGATTTACAATCAATTCCGCTTCTTTGTCATTTTTTTCCCTAAGTCTATGAGGTTCAAAGGTCGGTTTAATAGCTGTAACATCTTCATTTGCACCAGTGATGGCAACGCAAGACGAGCAAATTGCCTCACTGCATCGCCTATTTGGGAATCTCTCACATGGTGTTATGTAACTTTTCTGGATCTGTGAGAGCATTGTTTTCTGGTTTGTGACTTATTTTATTCGACAGAATGGATGCGCTGGTATTTCAGCGGTGGGAGCAGTGCAGCAGGTCTGTTAAGTGCATGCGAATGGGAGTGCAGAGTGGGGGGGCTTTCTTCATGGCACGATGCGATTGGAGCGACGTCACCAGCAGGCGAGAAAGGCATCAGTTAGGTGATACCAACGGTGCGGCCACCCCAGGGTGCTGCTGGAATTTGCTGGAATTCATAAACACCTAAAGCACTGGTCCCTGGCAACCAGATGTCTGCAAAACTAAAGCCTGACTTAACATGAAAGCATCACCTAAGTGGTGAAATGGGGGCATATGTTTTGTTTTTTACCCCTAATTTGCAAAAAAAAAAATTGCCATTAAAGTGAATATGTGATGTAGGTTCATGGTGTGAGGGTCTGATCAAACAATATAAGTCTAAAGTCTGCTGCTGTTTGTTTTTGACAATTATGCTGTGCAGTAATAGTTATCAAAGTCAATTAAAAACCCCTGAGCATTGGCAAAATTAGTCTGTTTTCTCAGAGCAGACCAACAAAAATAAGAGAATGTACGCGATTAGAGCAAAGTAAGCCTCACTGTCATAATTGAGATATTATAAATTAAATGTCCTAACTAAACTATTTAAACCGAGAAAACCTTTAATTCATATATGTATTATAGCGCATTTTCCACAGCTGATATCCATACAATTAGATTTAAGAGCAAAGTGCAGTAATTTTCTAATTATTTAAACATAATTTAATTTAAAATTAAACAAGTACATTATTTCATTATGAAATGTGAACATTTTAAAATGCTTGGCAGAAATCTTTAAATATACAATCTGGACAAGATTATATTTTCTACAACTCCATTTTCACCATTTAGACAGTGAGAAAGTTGATTACTGTAGTTTTGGGAGTGAAATGTTTTACAGTTCCTGCCTCGTGTTTGGGTTCACCTGTCCTGTCGTTTAGAACCGCTTTGGTTTTATCATTTCTTTCATAATACTCCACATATTTTCATGTGGGTCAGGACTAGAGACAGGCTCATTCATCACCCAGATTTTTCTTTTACTGCAGAGACATGCTGTTTGTAGTATATGCAGAAAGTCTGATGGCAGGCATTGTCTTGCAGAAATAATCAAGAAAATGTTTAAACTAAAATATTCAACCTCCTGACTTCTGTTTTCTTTTTCTCTTTTCCTTTTTATTATTATTTATATGCATTATGAGTTATTGCTAACTGACATGTGTTGCTAGTTCCTGTAAATGACCTGCACAGATAATTCAAAATGATCATTTTGATTTGATTGGGTCAAATCAGAAATCTAAAAAAACAAAACTATGAAACTGAAAAGAAACATATTAGTCTTGAGTCCTAAAATTAAGATGTGCTGCTCAGCATTTTCAGAAGTCACATAGTAAGTTCATTAAGTAAGCAAATGTGCAGGGCAAATCTTACATCATCTCAGTAAACCATGTTGTCAAAAAAGCAAGAGCAGCAAGTCTGGGACAACGTTCTGGAGATCAAAAGGCTTGGGTTGAATTATTAAAAAGTTTAATACAAAACTTTAAATATTTTACGTGGAACAATTAAATCCACTATTTAACAAAATGAAAAATATGACATTTTAATTAACCAAGGAAGGTTAGATTTCTGAAACTAACTGTCCAGGTAAAAAGAACATGATTCAGTGAGGAAACAATGGGCCTGGGCTGATACAGGTTGGGTTGGTGCGATTCGTTTTGGTAAATCCTGATTTCTGCTGCTACATCCTATGCAGTGGGAGCTGTGTCAGCCACATTGATATTTCAGCTATGTAATAGCATGATGTCAAACCTTCCTTGATTTATAACAAATAAAGTTGTGACACAAAAAAAAGGATGAGAATGGCTGACATCCAGCAGTTTGTCGTCTTCCTTATTGGCATGTGACTTTTTAACATAAAGAAAATAAACACTGTGGCTGCTTTTTTTTCTTACTGCTGAGTTCAGAAGGGACTTTTCTTTTGACCAATAAACTGACTGCAGAGTGTCAAGACTAGGACCCCAAAGGAAGGGTCTCAAAAAAGTAGGGCAGGTCAGATCAGATATTCTGGCACCTGTCCCATTTTTTTGTTCCAAAGATCCCAAAGGTTAACTTTTAAAAAAGCTCCAAAACCTCACAGGAGAGATTGTAGTATCCGTGTGCAGGACTGCTTCAAGCTTCTTTTAGAAATAAATAAGTACACTTAGGAATTAACTAAAGAAAAATTGGAGACTCCCCTATCTTTAGTCACATGACACTACTAATTTAGTTTTAGGTCCAAAGATAAAGCTAAGTGGGAATGTTTTCCCACTTAGCAGTGGCGGCATCATGCTTGGGCAGTGTTGGCATTGCAATGGCCTGGAAAGCATTGTTGTTAGGAAACTGATAGGAACTGAAATCATGTGTTAAATTAGAGTAGATTTTAGGTGGTTTAGGTAAGAATGCCTTGGAATGGTCCAGTGAAAATCCAGAAAATCTTAGGGTTAGGGCTTCTGAATCTTAGCCAGAAACTGTCAGTTAATTTCAAGATTGTGTACACGAGCAGAGACCATCTTGTTCAAGGGTGCTGGAGAAGTTTTATTATGAAGAATGGGCAAAAATCCCAGTGGCTTTGTGCCAAGGTTCATAGAGACATTCCTAAAGAGACTCATAGCTGTAGCTGTTATTACAGCAAGCTCAAGCATTGACTTTGAGGAGTAAAGGCTTATACTATGTTTAACAATTTATCATTGTTTTATTTTGTACCGGGACACTGGCTCAATCACAAATAAAGCTGATTCTGATTCTCTATGTGCTACACAATTGAATGTTTTTTCTTACCTTCATGGTGGTTGACACGTTGTCTTTGTCAAATAATGCACTGCATACAAAAATCTATCTATCTGCAAACTAATGTAATGCATCAAGATAAGACAAAATGTATCATTTCCAGTTTAGTGTCACATTGCAGACTGGGCAGTTTACAGAATTTTTGCACACAAATAAATGTAAAATGTAAACAAATTACCTGGTAATTTGCGTATAGTTTTTTAAAACGTGGAAAATCATTAATTCTCTGCTCAGTAATTCAATGAGTTTTGTTGCTATAGAGATTTTCCAGTTTATTAATCAATGAACCTTAATAAATGGGTTTTATATGGGGCAAGCAAGACAAATTTTAATGGATCCTGCTACCTGCCACATCTTTTTTCAGTAGCTGTATCCCCCCCATCTGACCACACACACCTCCATCTTACATCTCTTCTCCTTCAGAATGAAAAGGATGTGAGGATCATACATGCATTCATTTATTTTCTTAACAGTTTTGTCCAATTAGAGGTCACATGAAAGCTGGAGCCCGTCCCAGCAATTGTTGGTCGAGAGGCAGGGTACTCCCTGGACAGGTTGACAGACTTTCACAGGGCCAACACAGAGAAACAAACAACCGTTTGTGCTCACACACACTCCGAGGGACAATTTAGAGAAATCAATTAACCTAACATGCATATCTTTGGACAATGGAGTACCTAGAGAGAATCCATGCATACACAGGGAGAACATGCAAACTACACACTTTTCAAGCCTTCCCCCACAGACAAGGCTCGAACCAGCGACCTTGGTCTGAGGCCACAGTGCTAACCGCTATCCCACCTTGCAGCCAGTGATCAAACGCTGAGTGGACTTAAATTTGAGAATTGACTTTTGTTCCATCTTGTTGAATAGAAAGCAGCTTCTGGGTCAGCTGCATCTCACTGGTTGGAGCTGAAACGGTCCTGCTGGTCCGAATGGTTATGGAGAAGATCTGTGATATGAAGCAGGAGGAAAAATCTGACATGGTCTGAAGTTTGACAGTGTGCTTTATATTAACCCCTTAAGTCAGATATTTATCCATCCACCCATCATTTTCATCTCTGTTTAGACATGCTCTCTCTGGTTAGCAGACAACACCCATTACTACCCAAATTCTACACTCTCACAGTAATCTCACATTGACTGTTGACTTCCTTTTGAACACACTTTCATTATGAAGTGTTATTCCCCACTTTGATCTGCCGTCATGGCCAGTTTCTGCTAGAAGGTGCCATGCAACTGATCTGGCCTCAGTAAACACAACACATTCTTGTACACACATAGAAGCAATTTCACACACATTCCCATGGTGAACTAAAGTTTTATCTCGAGCATTATATACCTGTGCGACTGGTTATGTTTACAACGGGCTAAGTGTAGCTAAATGGAGACTTTGATGTCTTCTGCATGAAGCGGATAAAGCGTCTCATGTTTGAAGTCATTCATTCAGATGCAGACATGCACAAATACAAAAAGGTTTTTATAGCATGGAAGAGTTCCCAGCTGTAAGAGATGACCTCACTGCCTAGTGTGACATGTGACATGACCTCACTTGTTTGGACAACGTACACAAAGGCTGAGTGAGGAAAGGTTTTGAGAAAGCTCAGGAACATTTTCTTGGTTCATATATACCTCTGATGTAGTAATTTTTCTCTTTTGTGTTTGCTTCCAATAAATTGTGGCAAATTGTGGTTCATAAAAGTAATTTTATATCCACTTTAATATTTCTTGATCAGGCTCAGCAAATCTGATTTGTTGCTAAATCTGCAATTTGTGTGAAAGTCAAATATAAATACAACAAAAATACAGAAAGGAAAACAATTATAATGAGGTTCTTTGGTACAAAAAGATCCATTTTTTAATTTGTATTTATATTTGACACAAGTATTTATTAGGCCTTTAAACTGCATTGCTCTTTTTTGGTAATAAGTTTAGATATCCAGATAAATATTTACTCTGTTGCACAGTGACACTGCTGTTCACGAGGTAGAAGCCTGTTTTTGTTTTGAGCTTTCATTTGAATTCCTCATTGTTTCTTCTGTTTGGCTTTCAGGCCAGTGAGATGCACTGCTCTCTGCCTCTCCAGAAACTGGTGTTTACATTCAAGATCTAGATGGAAATTCTTCAAAAAATGAAATAAATTATTTTTAATGCCATTTCATGTCTTGTCCATACAGGAAGAGTAGAATTACAATTATTCCTGGACATGTTCAAGACTAAATGACTTATCCTACTCCAGCTACACTTTTTCTTAATGCAGATAACAATATTTGGTAACACAATGAAGTGGACAGCTGATCCGCATATATGTTAGTAATATTCGCGAGCACATTAGCATACAATGTTGTTAGGAACACAAGGATCCTCTGTATCTAGTTGCCTTACCATGTTTTTCTTATTTTTTTACTGGTAATGGAGAATAGCAAAATGATGTAGTATTTGTCTTTTACCACGATTATTTTTGGGTCTCAATCACAAAATAATTTGGCTTAGATGATGCCGAATAAGCAGTTGATCAATGCAAGTGACACAGATGAGTGTATGTGACCACTGCTTGCCATGATTATTTAAGCCTGTCTGTAATGCTGTATGATTGATGCAGTGATGCTACTAAAAGAAAAAAAAACATTAATGAAAAAAGTTGATCTCAACAATCTCAACATCAAAGATGTTGTTTTTAATTTGACTGTTTTTTTTGGTGCATGCCACCTTCTGCATTTGTGCACATATGGGCATAGATCTTGTACTGTAAAAGGATGCTATTGGTCTTTAAAGGCATTTTCCATTATTATTTTTTTTTTTATCAGTTCTTTGCGCTGATCACACATCATGTAGCAGGCAGGGCTTAATTTGAGTAGAGCTGTCCCATTAATTACAGGATTAATCCACTGATATGCGACACTATTGACTAAGTCTGTTTTTATGCATTTGGGACAAAGATGTACAAAACCTGTAGGGTCGTCGTACTTTTGGTTCCTTGTCTAAGACAATGGTAATACTATTTTAGCTTTAGTCTTCATTGTCTAGCTGTTACAGTTGTTGTCCTTAAAGGTTATGGCTATCATGTGCATGTAGTAGCCTGAATTCACCATTTTTGTTTAATCTTGCTGATCTGGTTGTACACCGAGTCTGTGAATAAGTCAGGATATAGGATGACAAATAACATCCCTCATACCAAAAATACTGCTAAATCTAATTTTTATTTCTAAAATGAACTGCTGGTTTATCATCCAGATATATGATAATAAAAAAGTATATTGATCCCTGATGGACTGATAGCCTAAAGATCCTGTAAACAAAGTAATGTGACAGGAAATGGGATGTTTGTCTTTTTAAAACATAAAAGCAATGCAAACATTTTCATATTGCAGCCATAGAAAGTTTTAGTGTAATATTGTCCTTAGTCCTTTTAATGCTTAATGCAGATACAGTGTTGTTCTTTCTGGTTTTCCAGAATGGTAGATCATAGCTTACATTTACACATTCATTTCCCTATTCAACAGCTGTCTTAATTGACTTTTGAGTTAAAGTTGATGACACATTTAACCCTTTGTTTTGCAACAGACATGCTGGAGTAGATCTGTTCCAGAGTTTGTCCTTTTTGCCATGATGATCGGTATGGCAATGACACAGTTGTTTAGAGGAAAGGCTGATTAGATTTGACCCTAGTTTTATTACAGCGTAACAGTCCTCAATGTTCTGGCATTTCATTCACCCCTTGATCTTTTGTTGGTTACTCCGTTCACTCTCCAGCTGCTGCTTTAGGATGGTTAATGTTTTAGCTTTTCATATTGGTAAATGAAAGATTCTTGGACTAGAGCTCAGTCTCATTTGCTTCTTTCTCTAAATAGTTCTGGATTAGCATAGAAAGACATATTGGGCTTGTGAGTTTGAATAGCTCATAAAGCAACACCAGTATAATACCATTTACTTGTCATAACTTTTCCAGACAGCACCACTGAGTCTAAATGCTAATGTTCTTCTCGGGATGTATATCTGTGAGCTCCCAGTGCCTGTCATTGCTCAGCATGCCCTTCTACATGAAATGAGCTTACTCTAACCTGACTTATGTTCCCACACATTGCACTATAAACTGCATTGATTTTTGTTGGACACTTTCCTCAATCCCTGACTGAGGATGAGAGCAGGCAGCTAGCTGGAACCCTGTGGAGTTTTAGAGCTGTGAATATTCACACCATTTGTATGAAACATGCAGTGTACTGCCATAAACTTCCACAGGGCGGATAGTGGTCAGAAGTTAATTTTCATGCCATCTAATTAGTCCGTATTCGTGGATGCATCATGCATATGTCTCTTTATTTGTGTTAGTGTCTTTATACAAAACTTTATTATACTTTGTCGTGCAGATTGTTTCAGAGCCCCACACAGGATTTTAAGTTGAATAATTTTTTTAAAGTTATTATTCTTAATCTCAATAAACCTAATCTACTTTTCAAGGAGGTATTCAAGCATTATATTTTATTTGTTATGGTGGTGTTATTGTAGAGAAATTCTGTGGTTTATTGTTGGTGTTTTCACTGTTAAACCACAAGCACACAGCTGATATTCTCCCATTCAAGTTCAGTTTAAAGCACAAGAGAATTGCCAGTGTGTGGTGCATTAGATCATTGATATATGCAGATATACACTTATTTATTGTTTGCTGTACCTCAGCACACTCAGAGCCATGATATCCAATGGGCCTTCCTAAGTCTTTGAATCCTAGATAAATGCAGATTCTTTGTATCCTCATCCTGGCCTTGAGGAGTCTTTAAATTCCTCTTGTTGTGGCTTTCCTCTTACTTTAGTTTGGTCTTCAGCATATGGAATAAAGGTTGTTGGAAGTGAAAGATGGTCGCTATCTATCCCAGTGAAGTTTACCTTTCTCCCTGAAAATGCTCTGGTTGAATTGTCTGCATGTTAAGGATTGTGGTTCTGCTGACTGATGAATGCCAACCACTGCACTGGAATACATTTGCCTTGATTTGAGCATGGCTCATGCACACCCCTGCTTTCATTCTGATACTTCTGTCTGCAGTGAAATCATCAGGGAATGCCAACTTCACTGGCAGCAAAACATACCCAAGCCATAACAGAACCAGCAACTCATTTGACAGATAAGGGTGTGTGTTCTGAATCAGTGTGTTTTTGTTTTTTTCCACAAAACTTCCTATACATTATTTAAAATGTCAATTATTTAGGTACAGCATTTGAGTGCTGTCATCACCAAAAAAAAAAACCCTGCCAGAAAATAGATTTTAGATGTAATAAATAATATTTGTTTTTAATAATCTAAAATCAGTTTGAAATAAAGGATCTTTATTGATGTCTGTAGACGATCTGGACAATATGGTTTTCCTGCAGATAAAATGAATTGACTGAACTGAGAATGGCTATTTGTGAATGAATGCTATTGTGTTTTTGCCCCCCTCCCCCGGAGCTGACCAGACATCCTGGGTGTACCTGCAGTTGTTTGGTGACTTGTGTGTAATGTATCATACGGATGTGAGGAAAAGCTCAGCGGTTTGATCTTTGGCAAACAGATTTGTAGGAGTCAGCCGATAATGCTTCACTCATCAATACTGCAGCCTGCCTGGATGGAGCTGATGGCGGGCGCTGAGTGCTGAGCATGTGAGCAGCATGTAGAAAGACAGGGGGTGGGGGTGCGCAAAAAGAGGGAAATGGTGAGAAGCATGCTGAAAGCTGGAGAGGTGGAACAAAAGATAATAAATAGGGAACGAGGAGAATTTGCTGTGTGTGTGAGGATGTGTCTGCATAACCAATGGCAACAGGAAAAAACTCAGGATAGATTAAGAGAGTAAGGAAAGAGCAGAGTGGGAATTGGAGGATGCCACGGTGGAGCTGCAGGCAGGAAATGAGGGTTAGCAAAAAATGCTGTGTTGGACACATGGGGAAGAGCAATAGGCTGCTGAATGAAGCAGGAGAATGAAAAGCCCAGTATGCAAGTAACTGTTCAAATATGTCCTTTACTTAGTGCCGCAGGCCTTTGTTTGGTTTATTTCATGCCATTTGTCCTCAGTCATTTGCCCGAAGTCATAGCCTTTGAAATGTGTCACCACAAGTCAAACCTGAAGGACAACCATTTCAACGTTTCCATTTAAAGGTTGTTGTTACAAGAAGCAGCTGGAAGTACTTCCATAAATAGTTTAGCACAGCCCAGCAACCAAAGATGTTCACGTTTTGGCTTTTGAGTTAAGTGTCTACAACCGCTTTCAGTGATGTGATTGTTATGTGAAACTCGTCTCATGTCATTCCTGCTGCTTGTGACGAAAGTGCAGAGTTAGTCACTCAACATCCATCAAGATCCAACATGGATGCGAAATATCTGGAAACTTGGCAGAGGTACAGATGTGAAAAAAAAAGGTCAGTGCATTTCTTCAAACTTGCGTAGCACTTTTTGGCCACTTTGGAACAGCACGAGCTGGAAACACATCTTTGCTGTGTACTTGTAGACATACACAGCTTGATAGAAAATAGACTCAGTTGATAAGGCAAGACTCCTATATCAATTTTCTTATATTATTTTGCTTGCATCCAGCTGGCATCTTATAGATATCTCTAATATGAATAGAGCTGAAAATGAATGAGCGCTGACTCATAGTGTCAGAGAGATCGGTTATGCTCCACTCAGATCACTCATTGTTACAGACTGAATTGTAAGATGATATTAGCCACTTCCTATGCGTGTCTGAGTAGAAATGATTTTCCCCGGGTGGCCACAGTGCCAGTATTATTGCTGGATAACAGACTAATTGAATACATTGATGAGGTAGCCTGCTTCAATATCCTCTTGAATTGGAAGAGCAGAAATGAAGTTTGCTATATTTATGAACCTTTCCAGCTGCTTTTTAGTGAGGTGTGCCTCCTAACAGCCCCATTTTATTTAGCTGTGACAAGCAGGGCAGCACTTGCTTGGCTAACCAGTACTATAATCTGTTGTTATTTTATGATCGGCATCTTATCTAGCTGCATGCTTTACGTGTGCATAGGTTGGGTTTTGTTGCTGGATGTAGTTCCCCTTTACAAATTAGGTGTTTGCCTGCCAGATAGAGTTGCTGAGGAATTTTCTGCTGCTTTCCCAGCACACTGGTCTAAAAAGCACAACATCAGACCAAATGAGGAATCTGAGCAAGACGGAATTAAAAGCAGGAATTCCCATGTTCAGCATGTGCTCATGGTCCAAATAGGATTTGTTCAGTGATGGGCAGGAAGCAAGGATTTGTTCCTCTCATGTAATGCATGTGAAGTGCAATCCAGTTCTGCAGTTGCAGGCCAGCAGGTCATGGTGGGGAGAGGAAGAAGGGACATTAATAGGGCATGTAATTCTGTGAGGGCATGAGCTTATCACAGTTAGGGAGAATGGACAGCCACAGAGTTACTCTACACTGCCTCCTTATGGTGAACTGAGAGGAGAGACTTGTAATGGTGTTTTGTTGTAAATAATTTCTGCATTTTACCTGGTCCTTTTTTCACCTGCATGGTTGGATCAGTTTTTTTTCATTCATTCATGCAGTGTGTGTATATTGTAGAACCTTTGTTATAAACCTAATTTTATGAAGCTTGAAGGGTTGACTTGTACTGCCATTTGGGTGTTTTAACACCTAAATGTGTCATGTTGCTTACTTACAGTGAATAGTAAAGTGTGCGTACACTTTCTACGAGATGCCACGGTTCCTCAAATAATATAGCTCTGTGTTATCATAGTTAGTTTTTTTTGTGCATATTTTCACTCTTCATTTTACTCTGAACGTGAAGAAATTGTAAATAGGAGGAGGAGTAGGTGAGAAAAAGTATTTGTCGTATATAGCATAGTGTCTGCAGACATGCATCTAATTTATGATAAGCATTAGAGGGAACTTAGACCAAATGTTATCCTCAACATCTTGTGCTTGCTGATGGATGGAAAAAATAATGTTTGAAACTTAAGACAAATCATAGGTGTGACGGGTATACATAGCATTTTGTTGAGTAAATATATCAAAACTAGCATGGCAACAGAGGTTTTGCACATTCTTGTCTGTTTTCAGCGTCTAGTTATACTCTGTGCACCACTACATCATTTTGTGAGTTTGTTTGTTAAAGAAATGACCTACCTTATATTGTCACTTTACCTTCTCTATATACTAAGATGGAGGAATACTATTGATGTAACATGAATCTTTTTTAAAGAATAAGAAAAGCCCTTCTGAAAAATCGAAGCATGAAAATAAACAGCTAAAAGAAACTGCAGACAGCCTGCTGGGATGAGATCCCCTGATGCTTTTCATGTTGGCAGTGTGGTTAAGTGGTTCACATAGCAGCAGATTTAAACATTTTTTCCCATCGGCTTACCAGTAATTACAGAAATGATGATGAACCCAGGCTTTTTCTACTAAATAGAATCAATACTCGATTGCTGTAGTTGATCCACATGCCTGAAGTAAAGCCACCGTTTTTCTTTGGCTTAGCATCTCATCAGCTCACTAACCAATATCTTTGAAGAGCCTGTGTATTCTTTGTATGTCCTTCACAGTCTTTGTATCTGTTCTTTTCCATCAAGACAGCTGCTGCCATTGTAAACACATAAAATCTGGCTACACTGAACAGTCTGCTGTCCTCATTTAGCCCTATTCTCTCAACCCCTCAGATGTGTAAGTATGTATTGGTGTACAGTTTCCCTGGAGCTGTGTTGCTGCTAAAGGCTGGATTAGGTCAAATATGAAACTAGAGCATAATTATTGCTGCATAGCTGTTCCTGTGTGAAGGCATAGTACATTTTTCTTGTAGTTTTCATCCTGGTATTGAGGACTTTAGGTGCACTAGTCCAGCTTCTTAGTTTCTGCTTTTCAGAAGCAAATGCTGATGACACAAAGCCAGTGTTTTCACATATATTTTTTTCACATGCATTGCACTGTATTTTGTTATGTGCTTTTGAGGTGCAAAAGCTCTGTCCTTGTTTTTATTTGTTCCGTGGCCCTCTTTTTGATGCAGAGATTGGCCTGCCCTGTGACTTATAGGCGGAAGTCTCACTGCTAGTTGCAGAGAAGCATTAAACTCTCGTGCTATTTTAGTGAAATTACAGCAGTGGCTTTGCTAAGTGACTTATCACTCTCATTGTGTTGGCATAATGCTCTCTGGAGTCCGCAGGGCTGCCTCCTCTGGCTGCTGCAGGGGTGTTATTGCAGTACTGTGTGGAGTTAGAAACATAGGGTGCACATTGTTGCATGTGGCCAGGACTGTGTTCTCTGCTCCACCAGGCTTTCTAACAGTGTAGGGGAACACATCTCTTCTATTTGTCCTGCCTTGACGTCCCAAAGTGCTGCTTTTTTTTTTACTTCTTACTGGTGTGCTATATTTCATCAGGGATGCTGCATATCAAGAACAGTGTGCTGTGTACAGGTTGGAGCCTTAACATGCAACTCTCAGTCTGTCCAACAGAGGGTAGTCTCATCTTAGCATTTGGTCTTAAATGAAGATCCTCTTTGTAGCATCTTCTCTGGTTGTATCATATTGTGACTGATATTTTTTATCTCATATACCCTTTAACATTATTCACATACATTTACTTTGTGTGTTCCATGATGAATGCAAAGCTGTCTAAGTAGTAGTGTAAGTATGGACAATATTCTAATTTCCAAATTTAGTTTGGTCAGTGGAACACTTTAAATACATTAAAGTCAAAACCAAATTCAACAAAGATAAAACATTATCACAACTCATAATAATGCTGTGATCAAACAATAAAACATTAAGAGGTCTGTTGTCATGATGCTGGACAGGAAAAGGAAAGAAGAAAAAGTCTTTTAAATTCCTTTTAATTATTTTATCAAAGACGGTCACTTGGACTCGACATATTTGTCATCAGCAGCACCTATTTTTTTTATGCTGAAAGCATTTTATATGGATGTGCAATAGTAACTGTTGTTTCCTCCATTAGTGAGGTAAAAAGACATTAAAAAGACACGAGGCAATCATGTTGTGGGTAGACTTGTAAAGTGTTACTCAGCCCCATGTGTGATCCATTTAAACATGTCAGGCTGGTGAAGCAGCTGAGGTCAGAGTGCAGAACAGAGGACGCGGGTCAGTCAGTCATCAATTAAATATAGACCACGTAGTTAATAAGCTCCTGAACGGCCTCTCTCTCTCTCTCTTTGACACACACGCACAGTCATACATGGCCAGTTATCAGCCGTCACTGCCACTTAATCTCACCATTTTTACAATGAGCTTTGGGCATATTGCTTATCTTTTGTCCCTTTCAGATCGCTCACCTAATGCACACTCAGCCCCACACTTGCTCTAACTTGCTAAGTGCATCCATTCAGATTTATTGCTGCTCAGTGTGTTGTCCGGGGTAATGAAGCTCAGAAAGTGCAAGGTGCTTACCTTTGTATGTTTGGATGAATTACAAGCATTAAACTCTGACCACTAATATTGCTGTGCGCAGTGCTGGATTTTTTCTTTTTTGTTTTTCAAAAATAAATTGAACTTCCCATCACTACTTCCAAAGAATTGTGTTTTTCTTAATTTGTGAATTTATTTGTAAAATGATGAGACTAAACTGGCTCAAAGAAAAAGTCTTGAGAAAATGCAAAATTCATAAAATATCAAGTGTGAAGTGATGGTAGACAACTTGACTTTGAAATTGACATGCTCAATATTTAGTTTGGCATTATTTGTGCTACTTTCCAGTTTGACAGTTTTCACGCACCTTTTAAAAGTAGCAATCCACTTCCCTTTGGTCACTTAGAGACTGAATATTTAATGCATTCTGTCTTTATAGAGCCCATTTGCCTCTTTATTATCTGGCTTGATATGGTGTTCCTGTCCAGTAAACTCTTGTCGAACTACGAAAGTTATCTCTTAAAAAAAGACATGTTGATCTTTGCGAGGCTACTTGATAAAGAGAGGTAAGTTATTTGTTTTCTTTTTAACTAAATTTGGAGCTTCTTGTTTAAATAAAAAAAACTTTGACTTTATCAAAAAATTAATTGGCTGACAAAAATGATCAAAGGCAATATTTTATTGAGTTGATTCAAAATTGTAAAGACTTTATTTTTTACATGGATTTCTTTTAACATTTTTATTCAACTCAAAATAGTGCCTGTGATAATTTTCGTTGGCCAGTTACTCTTTTAAATTGATAAAAAAAAAAAAGTAAATAAAATCAGCTTGAGCAGGAAAGCCTGCTTTCATTAAACAGTAATCACAAGAAGAATCAAACAAGCACCTTTAGCGATTAACTAAAAGATGCTTCCAAAATCATTGGTTCCAAAGTTAATGGTGTTATTTGTGTCACCTGAGCTTTGCCAGTTTGAACAAGCAGAACTGAGTAGTGATTACAATTTTAGAGATTCTTTTTTGTTTTTGTCCTCGATGCTCTGGTATGTTATACACCTGCATTGGTGCTTATGTGAGAGCCTAAAAACTCTAGTGACATAGATGTGTCTGACAATTTAAGCTTTTTTTTTTAAAAAAAAAGACTTTTAATCTTTTTATTTCCTGTTCTACATATATTGATGAAATTAATCTGGTTCTAAAATCTAAATGAAAATGAAAGATAAATTTAATTGGTTTTCTAAGTACTGAAAATGTTTAGACTGTTGTCTTATTTACTTTACTGCTTCTATGCTAAACATAACAATGTCTCTTTCTTATGTCTAATGTACTTTGTTTTCAGGGACTCTGCCAGTGCAGCACAAAACTAGTTTGCAGTTTTCAGCTCCGATCCCCAGATCATGTGATGCAGTTTGAAATGTAGAGTCCCTTTAGGCAAGCATGTTTCATATGAAAGTCTGCAGCAGAAAAAAACAATGTGCTGTGAGGTAAACCCGAGGCTAACAGTATGTCAGTGAATCTGCACTCTTTATGCTTTAAACTCACAAACTCACTAATACAACTTGCAGGACTCACTACTTTGTGTGCATATAGTTGTCTATGTTTCCAGTTGGGGGCAGTGTTTTCTGTGGACCTTCAAACAACAAGGTTGCTGACACAAAGAGCACAGTCACTGTTTAAGCAGCAGCATCATCTCGCCTGTATCAGTGCAGACGCATATATTTAATGCATGCAATAAATGTATGCAGCACATTGTGCATGCTTTAACCCTTTTTTTCTGTCTTGCTTTAACTGTGTGAGTGGGTAGGTGTATAATCAATTAAACATATACAGCAGAAAAACATGTACATACATACACACACACACACAGACGCACACACACAGACGCACACACATATATATATATATACATATATATATATATATATATATATATATATATATATATATATATATATATATATGTATATATATATATATACACATACATAATAAATATAAATTATCCTTGCCTGTATAAACCCCTTTTCCTTCTGCAGAATCCATCCACAAGGCAGTGTGAAGAAGTAGGCCGTTTAAAGATAGCTCCCAGCAGCCTCAATACCAACTCCCAAAATATATCTGCTCATGAGAGTCATCGTCACCCCCTCCCCTTTTTTTCATTCTTCTTTTGCTCTGTCTCCTTTTGAAAATAGAACAAGCATCAGCATTTGAATTTCCAGATTGATGATGGTTGAAGGAAATTTCCTGAGGTCTGTGTAAGCTTCTTCTACATCAAGGGGTTATTCTATGTTTGGGACACTGGAGTCTTGCTTAAAGGTGATATCAAGAATACTATACAAATTAATCAACATAAAGAAAATCAGCCAAGTGGTGTGGTCACCCATGACTTTTCCTGCAGTCTGACCAATTTTATATATGGTTGCATAATGCAAAACAATTTTGCATCATTTTTCATTTTTACATCTAGCATACATTCCAGATATCTACCAATGCTGAGTACTATTATGGCCTCCTAGCAAGTGCAATTGGTTATCATCAATCGGTTTATATTCTTTGAATTTCTGTCCATTTATTTAAAAAAGATCTCTTGGATTACATCACTTTACTTACCTGCCGTGACCCCCTCCAATTAAAAGTGGGTATGAAAAATAAATAAAATTGAACTTAACTTCTCATATCAACTCAATATTCTTCCTGCTGTGTGCATGGGCTGAGACTAAGAGTGTACTCCCCTCCCATTGGCCCACATCCACAGAGAATGAGGACAATAGTTTGGCTCAGAGACATGTGTGCCTAATGTAGTTCTTTTATGTGGGAAAGTGGAACTGTATGGAGATAGGAATGAAAAGAGATCATGGTGTTCCTGTTTTCCTTCTGTCGCTTTCTCATGTGCCTGCCATAGCTCTCAGTTATGGCTGCAGTGATTCTGCTTGCTGTGATGCATTTTTCAGACATATCATTTACACAGGACCAGCAGTAACACGAATCGGATCAGTAGCTGCTCCCTTTGGAATTAGATGAAAATGGTTGTATATTAGTTTTTTTTGGGGTTTTTTTGGGATTAGTACTCTCATGGTCTGATCTCATTTTGCTACTTATAAAATGACCTGGTCAGTAGTAATTTTGTATAACAGTCGTTTTCAGCAATATGATACTAAACATTTTATTTTTCTTTGTCTAAAATGCTGTGTTAAAATCTGTTCTGAATAAAAAAAAAAGAAAAAAAAGTTTAGCAGCAGGTTATAAATCTGCCACTGAACACTGAGTTAATAAAAAAACAGGACTGGCAGGTCCTTACAGGTCATCACACAACACTAATGTGAATACTTTATAGCTGGGGTGGGTCATGTTGGGGAGCTAGCAAGATGTGAAAGTAGCACCCTGTCTTGGCTCCTCCCCTTCTGGTTTTGCTCCTTGCGTGATCCAAGACTTTTTGTGTTCAAGATAACTCAAAAAGTTATGGACTGATTTTAATTCAATTTTTGCGAGTTGCTGGAAATGTAAAAAGAAAGAACAGGTTTAATTTTGGTGGTGATCTAGATCACTGTTTGGATCCAGGAATTTTTAAAAATGCTTTGGCGGAGGTTTGCGCTCTCAGATTGCTTTTCTAGTTCGCAGCTTTTTCCACCAATAATTTTCCCTTTCTCGGCTGTTCAGCGGAAGGAGGCAAATAAACCGAGCCGGTTCGGGAAATCCTTCCTGCATTTTCTCAGCTGTGGAGAAGCCTACAAAGTATAAGAAATGAACAACTTCAATTCGGCCCGAATGTTTTGATTGGTCAGAATTTTCACAGATTTACAGTAAAATGGGAGGTCTAACTACATTAAAAATGTACATACTGCAATCAGGACGAGGAACCACTTCACCCAGAGTTTAAAAAAAAAAAAAAAAAAAAAAGTCTCAAGAAGCAAGATCGCCTACCCCAGCTTTAAGATTTAAAAGCTATTTATGTTATTGTCATTGTGGCATCACGGAGTCTGTATGGCTTATTCTCTGAGTACCTGGAATACTTTGATAAGAATTATTGCAATAAATGTTCGTAAGAAAAGCATCTAACCTAAAGGTGACTAAACTGGCCAATGAATGAAATCAGCTGCTTTCCATGCAACCTTGCAGCGGTATGACATCCTGAAACTGTATTAGGTCATTTTGTAAAGCTTTAAAATTAGATGCCTAATAGAGTGAAATATGTTTTCACACTGAGGCAGAATCCATTAGATCCATAACACCCTAAAGCAAAGCTCCTTGTGCTGATCTTACCACCTTTCCTACATTTAAACATATTACTGCCAGCAATCCTCTGGATGTCCTACCAACGTCTTATGCTATTTTAGGAAACACCGACTGTTACATACTGTAAACATCTGGGCTACATGTCCTTTTTTTCTCTACAACCTCTGGATTACTAGTCAGTCACATTAACCTCAGGATGCCTCTTCAACCCCCGCTTTGCATTTTCAGTCACAGATTCGCGTGCATCTGCTAGTGCACACATACCTCTGCACACCCACACAACAATATTGAGGTCAGATTGAGAGATAGACACAGACCCCTGCCATCATTGCACACCCTCTGGCTACCACTCTGTGAGCTGTTCACTCATGTAGAAGCAAACCCATATGTCCTGAGAGATGATGAGAAACTGCAAAGACTCATGTATGTGCAAACACATACAAGAATGCAAAACAGGCTGAGGTGGAAATTAAGCTTGGAGAAAATGAGGGAGGATGCCAGATACAGAGGAGGGGGCGGGGGGTTGGTAGAGCAAGGGAGATATGAACAGCGTTGCCCTGAGATACAGGATGTCGTAATAAGGCAATTGGGAGAGAAAGAGAGAGAGGATGGAAGAGACCAATTAAAGCAGAAATAAGGGGTGGAGTGTGTACTTGAAGGAGAAGTGCATTGGTTTTTCTGGTGGTTTGACAGGCCGACACCCCTCTGCCTACACAGTGAGTGGAAGGCTCCAGTTCGCTTTGGGCTCTGTTGTTGTGCAGAGCTGCAGAAGGCCTGACAGAGCCAGCTAGACAGGGAGAGAAGGAAGGGTGGGACAGACAGACAGAGGGACACACTGTGGATTGAGAGCTGTGTACCCATTTCATCACCCAGTTCAACCAGCGACACCAGAGAGGAAGGACAGAAGGGGAGCAGGGATAAAAGGAGCATCAGTGAAAAGCAAGGGAAGTCGGAAGAGAGGCAAGGTGAAGGAGGAGAAGGGAGGAAGGAAAGGGAGGGAGGAAGGAGGCTTGAGTATGAGGAGGGGCGCCTGACTGACATTGCTGCTCTCTATCGGCTCACACACGCACACACACACACACACACACACACACCACACAGACACATATACGCCTCAACATAGGCAGACGCATGCCCAGACAGTCTGTGCTCTGCACAGTTGCTGCTCTTTTATTTTTCTTTGTGGACCCTTGTTCTCCATCCTTTCTTCTCCTCCAAGCAAGGGGACAGGAGAGACAGAGAGAGGAGGAAGAGGAGGAGAGAAAAGGACAAGGAGGAGGAGGAGGCAGTAACCCTCTCCTCTCCTGCACTCAGACACACAGCAAAGATAGGGAGAGAACGGTTAAATAAAAAGGACAGAGAAAGCAGCTTTCAGTTGTATTTCGCCGTCTTCTTTGGTCCCTTGGCCAGAGAGCGGCTAACAGGCACCGCTCATGTCCGTGAACTCGGAGAAATCCTCGTCCCCTGAAAGGTAACACCACATCTTCCTCTTTGCCTCTCTCCTTATGCTTGTCATTCCGTTCACATACATCTATGCGCATGTTTTTTTCTTTTGGTTTCTTTTGAGATTCCTCACCACAGCTCCCTCCTACCACTGTCCGTACCTCCATGTTTCTTTTTCTGTTTATGTTGCTGGTTTCTTCTATTGTCTGGGTCACAGCAGATAGACTGTGGTGGTGGTGGCGGCGGTTGGGGGAGGGGGGGGGGGGGGGGGGGGGGGGGGGGGTTGCAGTGGTTCATTGTTTCGCATGTTGCTGTAACATTTCAGATAGCTGCTGAAACTGAGCGTGTACAGTACATGCACATCACTTTACAGCAAAATGCTGTTAACGCATCTTCCTTTTGATGCTCCTATAGATGTTTTTTTTTTTTTTTTTTAAAAAGAGAGAGAATGCATTGTGTACATACACCAGCACACACAATCTGTGGTGCCGGAGAACAGAGCTTACACAGCAAGAGTGTCAACACACGTCAACATTGGCTCAGCCAACAGCACCAGCAGCAGCAGTAGTGCATCTCAGCAGCAATGCAAGCCAGCAGTTCATCCCATGACGCACCTCGGTGCATAACATTGTTAAAGGCCACACAACTTCACAACAAATGCAGCCTGTTCCTTCAAATTTTGGCCAATTGTTTAAAAAAAAAAAAAAAAAAAAAAGAGTGATACAATAATGTTGTTGAAAAGCATGGTCATGCTGCCTGTAATCAGTAACAATAATTACTTGTGCCCCATGACAGGAAAAAACCCTTAAATGTAAACTTTTCTTCAATTTACCATGGCAGGATGTTTATACATAACAAGCCCACTTATCGAAGCCAGCCATGGTTGAGAAGCCACTACTCATCTCAACCTTGTTTCTAAATACAAATATCTGCACTGTACAAGTACAAATACAAATATTTGCACTGATATAATAATTTGCACCTATTTGTGCCTTGTTAGTCCCTCTGATGTAGCCTTGTGAGATCAAAGTAAGTACAGTATTTTGTTTTGTTTTTATTTTTACAGATCATTTACATGCCCCCTTATTTTTTCTGGGATTTAAAAAAAAAAAAAAAGCTTTATGAAATGCTTCAGAACAAAAGCTTTGTTGTTGATAGTCTGTGCCAGTTCATTTCAAAGAAATGCTCTCAAATTTTTGGTACAGTGTGCCGTGCTCTTATGTGAATACACAACAACCCAAATTCATTCAGATCTAATCAGACAAAGCCCGCATTCCAATTTTAGCAGCAAAAAAAAAGGGGTTAAAACAGCTTGATTTGACGGGTGTTAGAGGGCAAAGAGCTTGAGAACTGCATGACTCAGGTAGCCACTGATAATGTGCCAAGTGCGATCAGGATGGGCTGCTGCCATCTACACAACTTTGTGCCAAGCTCCAGACCAGCACGCCTCATCTCATTGGGCTGTGAGCACACAGATAGGCAAACGTAAATGGGCACTAACAATATCAGACATTATTACATGGGTAGTTGGGCACAGAGGAAAGTGCTGCTATGTTGGACTGAAGAAGTGATGCTCATCATGGAGTAAGAGACACTGTGAAGAGCCAACAAGTAGGATGTACCAGATGAAAAATGTCATACTCATAGAGGATCTGCAAGAGAGATTCTTGTCACCATTATATCACCATTCAGTATACCATATTTAATCCCCAATGTTCCCATGATTTGCCGATTTTATGACTCTTGCCTGCTTTGTGCTTCCTCTATTGTTTGGGTTACAGCAGCTTGTAATTAAGAATAATGCAGCATTCTCTAGGTAACAACAATGAATTACACTCAAGTGTGCACTGCTGTCACTCTTAAACTCCAACACCTCAAATGACCACTGTACAGAGTTTGCCCAGTTAACCATAACAGGGTTGTTTGTATAACTAATCACATTTTTTTTTCAGAAAGCAAAAATGGAAATAATTTTTTAATTTTTGCTACTTACATATTTACTTTTTTATTTTTATTTTTATTTTTTAGCAATAAAGGTGGCTACGTAGCTTGCTTTTAAAATTTCAAGATAATTTAGTGTTAGTTTTTCAATGATAAGTTGTGAATGATTGTTGCAATCTGGTAGGTAGTATATATTATTTACGTGTAACTTACCATGACATGTCTAGATGGATGTTTGTCGCACATCAGGAGGCTCACACTGACCCATTCTTCTTTTTTCTCTGATTTTAGTATAAATTGAACTAAAAAAAATATCTATTTTGGGCTTCTGACAAATGGTAGTCTCTGTCTACAACACCATCTGGAGCCCAGACATACACACAAACACACAGAAATACAGGCACAGTTCAGGAGAGCTTTATTTTGAATGTGCATAGACACGTTTATCAACAATCAGGCAAAGCGGATTGGATGTGCATTAAACTAAATGGATGCACAAGACAGGCCTGAAAAGAGCAAGAGGTGGCACTGAGACAAATTTCTTGTGGAGCACTCGCATTAGGAAGACGATCCTTGTTTGTAACCTGGCACTTGAGGCATGGCAGAGATAGATGGAGGACGAGGAGTGTGTCTCTTTGTGTGTGTGTGTGTGTGTGTGTGTGTGTGTGTGTGTGTGTGTGTGTGTGTGTGTGTGTGTGTGTGTGTGTGTGTGTGAAGATATTTAAGTGTTGCGCATGTGAGCAGCTTAAAGCTTCTTTTGAGGAGCAGTGGTACGTCATTTTAGGTTATAACCACTGCCCTTTGATGGAGGGCTTATGTTCTTTGAAGATACTTATCCAAGAATTAAAGAAGTTGACTAAATAAACATCAAAAGGTCAAAAGTTTGAAAGCTTTGCTGCACAGCCAGGTTGTAATTCCTGTAGTTTTAGTTGTGGCTTGAGGTTGTGTTTTAAAACCGGCTGTGAAAAACTGTTCGTCTTAGGTCTGTGTCATTTCTTAAGCTATTTTTCAGGAAATACATGAATGTGCTTCTTAGGTAAGGTGAAAAATGCAACACATACTTCAAACTGTGCATGTCCCAAGTGATAAAATGGCATGTAATCGATATACTTTACAAGGCTGTGTGTGTAGCTGTGTTTGTGAGAGTCAATCTATACCTTTCAAGTAAGTCATTCAATTTCAGCCTCTTGTAACTGGTTGCTGCACAGATTATCATTACATACATCAGCCTCCTTTGTAACTTCCCTTGTTTACTAGCAGTTAAAGTCATCTGTTCTTACAAGCTGAGGCTCAAACTGACTAATTTTTTGCAAAAAGCAAAAAGCATGAATAGCTGAGGGAGATTAGACTAATGCAGGAGATGAAAGGGAGAAGAAAAAATAGGGCAGATGGAGCACCAGAGGATGCAGTGTTGGGTGTTGGAACGTGTCCAGTTGGTCAGCAAGCCAGTCTCATGCAGCAGACAATATTATTTCCAGTAGCTATCACATTCATACTGTGTCTGTAGCTTTGACTAGCCTGTATGGCCTCCACCATCTTCTCTGGTCTGACCGACATCACTATAGATGCACACACGACACACAAACACACACACAGACACAAGCAGCCCTAACCATGCTTCGACATGACAAAAGCTAATGAAGCGTGGCAGAGAGCTAGCCAGTGAACTAGCCAGCCTGCCCTGCCTGTCTGGCTTTCTGGCCTCCATTATCCATACTGTGCCACCAGCTCCACTCTCATCTCCAAAAAAAAAACAAAACAAAACAGATGATTGGTTTTCCTTTCCTTTCTCCTGCCACATTGTTTCATTTTCACTTTACCTCTCAATTTGGGATTGATGGAAACAGACACCTCATGCATGTTACATCATCTGTCCTCCATAGGGCCTTTAGTGATGTGGCAATGATACTTAAAAGTTTCTGTTATGTGTATTTGTAACTGAAACTGCTCTGAAGTTTTCAGGCTTTACAAACTAGTCTAACCAGACTACACGGTTGTGTCACCACAGAGTGACTGTGGGAATTTACACACTGCTCAGTGAAATCCTATGAAGTTAATCAGTAATGAGAATCACTGAGTCAAGCATCTAGGTAGGAACAAGATACCTTGCAAACAGGGTGTCGGTCACCATGGTGATACCCCCAAGAAGTGGTCATGTGATTTGGTACTCAAACACCTGATCTTAAGAGAGTGCTTTAGTATCATCAGCTGCTCCACAGGGTCAGAGGTCAAACAGTGTATTTATGTGGTGAAAAAATGAAAATACATGCAATGTTGAATGATGCTGCTGATGTGGTGTAAAGATGTTGAAATCACTTCGTGACATCTTTGTATGTCTGTATGGTGAATTAATAATGTGCCCACTCACGGCAGTCTGCAGTCCAGGGCTGCAGAAGACCTGACAGCGCCAGCTAGGCAGAGAGAAAAGGAAGGGTGACACACACACAGAGGCAACAGAGGCAGACACACTGTGGATTGAGAGCTGTATACTCATTTCATCAACCAGTTAAACCAGCGACATCAGAAGAAGGACACAAAGAGAACAGAGAGAAAAAAAAATGGTTACATCGCTTACACTGTGTACATACACTTATGTGTGTTCATTAGTTGGGATACTTCCATCTTGTTCGTTCACCAGTAATGAACAATGACAGCGCATTCTCCTGTTTTTACTGCATTATACGGTACTTTCACTACTGCATTTCAGTGTGAAAGTACAGTAGTTGAGGCTAAATTGCAGAGCAAATCATTGAGATTCTGCTATCTATAAAGAAGCAGGAATTATACCAATGTATGTAAGAAGTGGTTTGACTCTTGCTGTTCCGCATTGTGTGTTTCTGTGTCCGTTCCCTCTTTATTCAGTGTGTTTACATGTACAGCATTCCAGCCTTTCCTGCAGCACTTTAGCTGCTCATATTAAATCACTCTCTCTCCACAGTTGAGCTTTTTATCAGTTCACCATCTTCATTCCATCGTTTCTCTCCTTCATCTTCTTACACATCCTTTTTAAATGTTTTAATCTTTTGCTGTTTGTTGTGGTTTTTTTTTTATTTTAGTGGTCTGGACTGTTTGGACTGTTTTGGACTGTTGTGGAATGATTTTTGCATTGGTTAGCATCATGGTTGTTTCGCCTCAGTTAAAGTGGGAACAACATGCACCATGCTTCTAAAATGACAAGACCTTTAGACTTTCAGCTGCAAATAGATTTCTATATTGCACATATTTTGGCCTTTATACATTCCTTATAATTGTTTGAGTTGTCTATATTTTTAGTCACCATATACGATCCATGAGACAGTTAGTGTTTATCATGTGCATCGTGACTTCTTTCAAGAATAAAACCCAATGAAAAACAAAGTGAAACACTCCTCTTTAACTCCTCCCACCTAGTTTTTGATGTCCTTGGTTGCAGCTTGGATAGTTATCATGAAGTTCAGCCTTGTTTGTCTCATGAATTCACAGCTATCTCCCATCAGTATTTTAGTACTCTAAGAGTCGACTTTACTGCTACCGCACTGCAAGTTATACTTGGCAAATTAAACAAAAGGGAGAAATGGGTAAAAAGTGAAAGATGGCACCAAAGGAACAGGGTTGTGAGTTTATTTTGTGGGCAGGGGGACATGGCACAGTGATAGCCCTGGGAGTGAGATGACCCCACAGAGGAGTTGAGGAGAAGATAAAGCCAGGAAGAGGAGACAGGAGAAAGCATACAGGAAAACTGAGATTGAGACGGACAGTGGAGAACAGGAAGGGCCAACAGAAACCTCTGGAGAAAGCCTCAGATTGACACAGATAAAACACAGAAGAGGAAAGCAGGGGCAAGGCAGGGGGGTGAACGAAGATAGATGGCTCTCTGCAGACTTGCGCAGTGTGTTGGGTAATGCTAGGTCACCAGTGGGCTAATCTCTACTGATGCTGCAGCGTTGAAGCTGTGGAATGATAATGGCCTGTTTGTGTTTGTGGGGAGGCATGTCTTTGTTTTTGTGGCTTTGTGTGTGTGTGGACAGATGACACATCCTCACTAAAGGCAACACAATTTGGTCTCCTGCCACAGTCAAACCTGCACATAAACAAGCACATAAAAATGTACATATTCACCCTTAATAACCCCATTCAAAACCCTCCATCCTGTCGCACCAACTCGGCTGCATAACTGAGAACAGTGTTCTTCTGTTGTGTCTGAGAACACTGTTCAACTGTTATACCTCTTCCTGCAGCATGGTCATGTGTGTGTGTGTGTGTTTTTCTACTTCAGCTATGTGGGTGTGACTTGTTGAGCTCTAAACCCATGAAGAACTTGCAACATGTCAGCTCAACATGCTTGCTCACACCCATTGCCTCAAGTTTGGCTGCAATAAACTGGCACTAACATCCAGCTCCAGCTCAGTGATGTATACAGCCGGGGACATTATTTCATCCAGTCCAACTGCAGTATTAGACACATTGAATCTAAAATCTGTAAACCATACCAAGTTTAGCTCCCATTATATGCAAATAGCACAAGTAACCACCGGTCTGTCGTCAGTTGTTATTGCATGAAAAGCGAGAAAGACTTCAGTTTTTAGTGGCTGCTGCCAAACTAATAAGCACTCACTTAAGCTCACTTGGTAAATTTGCATGACATGAGGCTATAACCTTAGCAGCAGAGTAAATGAGATGAACAGCAGATTAGTGATTATTGATTTTCTGACCATGTGCTTAACCGCAGGGGGGAAAGGAAGAGGGGTCAGTCTTACATGGATTTCCCTGAATAGCGTTTGTGTGTTGTTTTGTGTGTTATATTGACTCCATACACACTGGATGCATCATTCATAGAAAACCTTGTTAGTGTTCATGTCAAAAACAAAAAGTAAAAGTTGTCCTTAAATTAGATATTTACAAATGAGCCAGCAAATTTCTTGCATTTTAATGTGATAAAGCGGAACTTAAAGAGTGTGAAAGAAAAGGAGGGGACTCTTACAAGATACACACAAGCCATAGACTTAACAGCAGCAGTGCAGTTAGTTTTTACAGAGAGAGGGGTGTTATTTACATTTCTGCAGGCTGATCAGTCCAAACTGAAAACTATAAAGAAATCAAAAGCTTTATGTATATCAGCAGCACTGTGCAGCATCATAAGTATGCAATGCTATTTATGGGAACCAAACACATGTGTCACATGCTAGCTTAATGAATAAGTATTATTAGAATGTCATTTAGCCACATCAGATTTGGAATTTCATTCTGTAATTTGACTGTGCACTTTTGGCTGTTGCATGTCCACTAGTTGTTCCATGCAATTTCCAAATTAAAGAGCCGGATGGTTTGCAAGAAAACTGTTTCTCGGGACAAATCTTGAACTGTGTGAGAAATAGATACTAATTTAATTTATTAATTTATTTGATTATTGTAAATATTGCTCTTAGTTCTGACAGTCAGATTAAATTGCCACTGATTCTCTATTTGTGTACTGATGCCAGATGCTAATGAGAAGATGCGAGAAAACTTCATTTTACCTTCTTGACCTGAAGCCAAGTTCATAACTAATTCAGATTATTATGACATGAATATTTCCTGGGGATGCTGGCTAACACTACATAGTTTTGGGTGGCAGCCCTGGGTGTTGGTGTGTTATGGATACTGTCCTGTTACTTGTCCTCATTTTGCCTGGAATATGGCATAGAGTTATCATATTTCAGTCACATGAAGTATTGCCTTCTCTGGTAACTTGTCTTAACAAGCAAATTTTTCATTCTTTATTTGCCATCTGAGGGCAATAAACTAATAGGGTGTAGGTGTTGCATTTCAGATCTGTATGTGACATACATTGGTCTATTTGTGCTAGAGGTGTATTAAATGGAAACAGCATGACTTGCTATATTTGTGTGCATCTGTAGCTATATGCTCATAATCTAAACTCAGTTGGACACTGAAATGACGCCTTAGCAGGTGGGTGTCACAGCACCATGTGACTTCTGTTGGAATTCAGGGCTTGGTTCATCTTGTCTGTCCAGTCCTGTATCCTTCGGTCTGCAGCAGAGAGCTGGAGCTTTGCTCTGTATGCTGCTCTCCTCCTCTTTTCTCTGTCTGATGGAGTTAAGCTCAAGTTTAGCCACTAAGAAGAAATGGGGACTGGCTTTGTGTGTGCTCCGCCTGCGCCACAGGGCCCTCCGAGCCAGGTAGATGTTACAGCATTTGGGATATTACTGTTATTTTATGCTTATTTTATGTGCCTGTTGTCCTCTGATTTCATGTCAACTACTTTTTTATTGATGTTTTTGATTTATTTAGTATTTTCTCTTTATTCTTATTCCAAAAACATGCAAGGTAGATTGCTGTGTAGAGGTACTCACAGTTGCAATGCTATGAAGACACATTCACTGTGGAGAGGGTAAAATTATCATATGCAACTTAAAATTATGTACATTAAACTGTATTTTTGAAAGGCGAATGGCTCTTTAACAGAATGGTGATGTGCAGTGTTTTGGCCGAGCTCAGCTTTGTGCAGTGTTAATCCTGTGAAATCTTGTTTATATTTGCATTCCTGGGGCTGATTAATTTTATGAGCCGAAAACTGCAACCAGACTTTGATATGTCACGCCAGAGAGAGTGTGATAATCTCTGCTATTTATGAGACATCCATTTGAAGTTAATATGTGCATCTCATCAGGACAAAACACCTCCATCACTGTAATGTATCTGTCAGTTTTCTAGCTTTTGGAAGGGCTAAGATTGAGATACAAAAGAAAAAAAAAATTCTAAGCAGTGGACACCTGTAATTTTCAAGTTAAAGGCGACAAGGAAAAATAAGCGCTCATTGGAATGACAGGCCTGTATTAGCGCATATATTACTGTTGTTGAGAGGAACAGCTAGGCTTTAAATAGCTCTGTTATTAGTGCTGACATTCTCTTTGATTGGCAGTGATTAATAGAAATAATTTACAGCCTGTCTTTGAAAACTAATAATGTTCTGTCACTTTTTTTTAATTGCCATGATCTACATTAAAACCGAGTTGTAGCTATCAACAAAGCTCCAGGGGAGTTTTTCATATAATTAAAGACATGATTTGTAACTTGTGGATCTTAAAACTATATGCTCCGCACTCCTTTGATGTTGCTGTGACATTTATTATGGACATTTCCGGAGCTGTAGCTGCCCTGCAGCATTCAGAGGCCGTGGAGCTGCACTTCACAACTTTTTCTTCTGGGATGCTATATGAGGTTGCAACTGAGTTTTGCTTTATGCGCCGCCTCACATGCTAGCAAACAGATATCAACTCACTGCTTATTATGAACACGCACCATGGCTGATTGGGCAAAAAAATACAAGAGGACATTATTGGACAAAGAAAAGAAAGAGAGAGCGACAAATCAAGAGATAAGACAAGCATGAAGGTGAGACTATTACTGGCTGGAGAGAGCGCACAGTTGGGATGCAAGATGGATGCTGAAGTAGTTCTCATATAAGACAATTGGACACTTGGAAAGTCTACAAAAGTTCCACAGTGTGTCTTCAATATAAAGTTATATAGATTTTTAATTTGATGTTTGTTTTTTTTTTCTTTTTTCATAATGAGTTGAGCAATCCTACAGAAATCCAATAGATTTGATCATTTAAAAATTCATTATAACAGAAAAGGGTCCACGTCACTGTCCCATGCAGTCACGCAAGCACACCTTTGAAATGGTAGATTTATTTACAATGTCATTCACATTCCAGGAAACCCTTTTTTTCTCTTTTTAAATTTTCTTTAACTTGTCAGTGAATAAAGTTTTCTTTTTTTTCTCCCAAAGGGAAGTTGGATGTTTTACAGCACATGTTTTTGTGACAAACTGGACCAGTACAAATATGGTTGACAATTTTGCCTGAAGACAACACAAAAGTTCCCATTAACTGCTTCAGTTGTACATCAGATAAAACTTGCTACAGTTTTGCAGCTGGACTGTCTGAACTTCAGGTTATACAACTTTGGTATTGGAGGTGAAGTTGGATGTGTTCATAGTACTTAATGATATCAACATCACATAAAATGTGAGTCCGCTGTCAGGAGCAGCTGTCACTGGCTTTTGTGTGGCAGTACCCTGTGTTCAAGGGAGTGCTTTACAGACATGAACATGGCGGCTTGTGGATGTTCTCGTTTGCTGTGGGCGGATGTTACAGTATGGGGTTTTGTGGTTTGCTTACGTCATTGGAATGCATAAATACAGAACGGAGTAAACAATTGCTCTATAGAGGGAGAAGGTCTCAATATAAAACATGAAGTGCACTTCATAATTAAAGGTAAAGCTAATTCTCAGCTGCTCTGTGTTAGATATGGAGTTGACTATCTCTTTACCCTGCAATGTAAAATTTGAACCTCAAGGCTAAGAAGCACATTTAGTCACCACAGTTGGGTGGCATAGACAAGACACAGTAACAGTGTTATTGTCCTGGTGTGGATATACTTTGCCAATATGGATGCTGGTCTCTGTATGCAGCCATATTGTTTGTCTTGCACAGTTGTGTCACAAGTTCACATCTGCAGCCTGCCAGAAAAGTGGAGCACTGTTCCACACATTTTGTTTTCTCAAAGTGTTTTCCATACAATTATAAATGTGGGTCTCATGAACACCCCCTCACTTGTGCAAGCTGCAGGGCTTTTGTATAGAGTGTGCATTGATTTTGTGTTGTTTCTCATCTTTGTGCATTTGCATTATGACTGCAGCAGTATGCATCATTTAACGCATCTAGCATATAGTTCAGTCAATACAATGTGTGTGGACTTGTATCCACTGGCAGCCTATGCTGAATTTCACTAACATTCAATTCAGTCTTTGTAAATTAGGGTGTCAAATGCCAAACTGACCACTAGCTTCAAAGTCACTGTGTTGCATTGCAACTTGAGGGCTGAATCCAGATTGGTGTCCCACAAATCTCACAGGAACGGGCAGTTTTAAAGTTGCTGTGAATGGGAAATAGCAGTTAAAAATAAACTCTAGATTTAGGCTTTAGCCATAGCGTCAAGGATTGAATTGAAAAAGATTAAAGCAGGGCTTTTCTATGCAAAAGTAAGTCTGGGAAAATGACACAGAATGACAAGTTTTTCTACTGTGAAAATATTTTACATCGTAAACAGAAAAGAAGAAACCAAAAAAGTCAATGTTAAGAATGTGTAATCAATCAGGGGGTTTTGGGGACTACATGTTGCAGTTCAGAAATCAGTGGCAGCAAGTGGGAGTCATATGAAGAAAATGGTCCTGAGATATTATCAGAATTTGCTAGCATAGCATAGCTTTTATGACTGAATCTTTGTTTTATCCCTGTGAATAATATAATAATAACAGTAACTATATTGCAACAATATTGAAAGACAAACTGTATAACCAGTATAAGCCAGGGATGCCCAAATTCAGTCTTCGAGATCTACCATCCTTCAACTTTTAGATGCAACTCTTCTTCAACACACCTGAATCAAATAAATGGCTTGTTACCAGGCCTCTGCAGAGCTGGATGACATGCTGAAGAGGGAATTCAGCCATTTGATTCAGTTGTGTTGGAGAAGGAGAAATCTAAAAATTGCAGGGTGGTGGAGCTTGAGTACCAGACTTGGGCACCCCTGGAATTTAAACTGTATTTTACATCTTTCAAAATTGAATCAAGTTTTGTACATCTTCAGCTGCAAATGGGTGCATATGAATGAATCAATAAATTGCATCGCATGCTGATGTGATACTGCAATTACTTTTCTCCTCACAATTAGAGGAAGTTGTAGGATTGGTCTGTTTCTACTATTCAGAAAATATTTACTTATCCAAGTCCATCATATTTGGATGGATCCCTTTTTTGATGACTGTTTAATGCAACATCAGTACGAAGTAATTAATGCAATGGGTTTAGAAATCTGCAAGGTTTAATTTTAAGAATAAAGGTTTGAGCTCAGCCACAATGGATCTGAAGCTACTTCCACTGCAGTGGTAATTGTTTGATGTTGTTAGCTTTATTTGTGTAATTGACTGACATAGTCAGGTCATCTCCAACAGCCACTTCCACACTAATATGACTCGTAACTTAATTCCCCAGCTCTGCTTGAGGCTAGCAGCAGTCTGTTGCCAATTTGCATGGATGCAAAATTCTCTTATTTGAATGCTGTGGGACTAATGTGGTACCTGCTTTTGTATCTTTGTGGGAGCAGGCAAAAAATACATCTAAAGCTAAATTATAGGTTTAACATTGCCACTCACAGCCACTTGCACAATGAACCATAGTACAGTGTATTGATTGGTGGCAGATGGAAAGAGAATCCTGCATAGCCATACTGTGCAGCTACAGACTGTGATGTGGGGGCATTGCAGCCTGTGACGTCAGACTGCATCCTGAAAATAGCGGTGAGATCTAAGTTGTGCACGCAGACGGAGCCTCTGGAGGAGAGGAGAGAATGAGTCAGCTGTCTTGCTGACACGGGCCAAGAAGGAGAGAGAGAGAAAGAGAGAGAGAGGGATGAGCAATGAATCAATCAGAAATAGAGATGGCACCTTGAGAGTGGAGGAGTGGAGCTGAAGGACACCCGTGGTCTGATACCCACGCCTTAATATTGAGAGTGGAGGACAATGCTCTTGTTGCTAAGGAATACCTGTTACCTTGGTGATGGTGAAATATGTTTAACGATGAGTCATGAAGTTGAACTCAAGTGGTCAACTTTCTGTGAGCCTCTTGATAGATGGCGATATATCAGTGATGCCCTGTGACTGTCGTTAACAGTTGGACACATCGTGACAATTTTCAGGGAGATCATTGATCAATCAATCACATATAGTAATCATATAATATTTATGAAAGGAATTTATGTTTAAGCAAGTTTAAAGTGATGTTTCTCATTTTTAAATCTATAATCTATCAAATCCTTTCAGTTTAACCCTAAGAAAAGATGTAGAATAAAATTACATGTTTTTTTCTGAATTATCTTAAAGTGGAAAGAAGGAAGTAAAAACACATATTTTTATAAGTAGTTGTTTATAAATTCCATCTCGTTGTCCACTCCATACCAATGGAGGTCTATGAAAGAAGTGAGCAGACAAATGCTCACAAGTCTAATACTCACAACTCTAATTGGAAAAGATGTTCACAAATTGTCTTTCCAATCTTTTTTTCTCAAAAAGAAAAAAAATCTTCACATTCTGCTGCATGTTAAGTAGCTTATGTCAAACATTGTCTCCAACTTTGTATGTGATTATGTGCAGAACTTCATTGGCTGTTGGATCTATTTATACTGCTAAACAAAAAAGAAAAAAAATCTTTGCTTTTTAAAGCTTGGTAGACAAAAGAATTCTGCACCAAAGGTATAGTATAGTTTTTTTTTTGTTTTTTTTAAAGTAAACATTAGGGGTGGGAAAATCACGTCAAAAAATCGAATATCGGGATTTTTGCTTCACAATTTTAAAATATATTGTTATAATGAATATATATATATATATATATATATATATAATTTTTTTTTTTTTTTCCCCCAAATTAATTAAAATAAGCCATTATAAGATTTTTGTCATTATGTTTTTTTATTGATCTTTTTACTTGTCTTCTTGGGCATTGTAGCAGTAGAATGATCTGGCTACTGTGTTGTTTTTTGCTAATTGAAATCAAGAAAAATGACAAGCAAATAAAAGTTTTGTAGATTTTTTAAAATTTGTTTTAAGTCAATAAAAATCAGCAATATCAAGGAATCATGAAAATCGCAATTTAAATTGAATTGGCACCCAAGAAATCGGAATACAATTGAATTGGGGCTAAAGCATATCGTCACAGCCCTAGTAAACATGCAGCAACTGTGTTCCAAATCTTTGAAAATGAAACAACGTAAACACAAACCCTCAGGTGATATTAAAGGGGTCCTATTATGGTATTTCAAGTTTTCTGAGCTTTCTACAGTGTTACAGTGTTGAATCCTCATCAGACATGTGAACGACACTGTTTTTTAATCACCTAAACATGTTTGAGTTTGAGTTCAGCACTCTCTCTTTCCATGGCGACGAAAAATGCGTCGTTTTAAAGAGTTTTTTCTACTTTGAAATCCTTGTGACGTACTGGGGGATTATGTTCGGTGATTGGTTACCTTCTACTGGTTAACAAGGGCATGTACAAATACATCAGGCGGGTGGAAAACGTCGGATAAAGTTATTTCGAACGATGACTGGTGAGTTTACCAAAGAGAGACATCCTGCTGCATTCATTGCTGTGGGTTGCTGTTTTCCACTTCGTTTTCAGGGTCTGATTCAGGTTCCAACATGTAGGGCTGTATGCTATGTGTTGACATTGTATTTTGGTTTTTTTTTTACATTGAAGTCATATTAGCCTAATCCTTCTGTTTATGAGATGTTACAATGACGGTGAAAGCAGTTGCGGTGTGCGCTCCCGATATAGTGCAGTGGCGGGAGGCGGGGCTTAATGCGGAAGAGTCTCAACCTACTCGTTTTGCCCACAGGCTGATCTGACAGCCTACGGAGAGGGTCGGTCTGAAGTAAATAAAGCGATTTGTGACAATAACTCGATCAATCCCAGCCCTTCTGGTCTCAGAAATAAAAATAAATTAGCCTGAAATGCACATAATAGTTCCACTTTAAAGATCTTCAGATCTCTGAAATGGATCATTTTCTAACAAGAACAGAAAAATTAGTTGGTTTTCCAATTTTTGTGATTACTCGTGAAGTAAACAACAATTCTCCAAATATATAAATAAAAAGATTAAAAACATTAAGAAAATCTCCAAGGATAAAGTAATGGAGTTCATTATTTATTTATTTATTTATTTATTCTAGAAAGTACTTCCATATATTCTGGAATAACTATTCTGTCTGAAAGTGGAAATCTGAGCTTTTCAAGCTTCGTTTGTTACCTTTTGAATCACAGGAAAAAATCTAGCTAGCTTTGACTTCTCGCTGTCCTTTAGCAGAATAACTGCTGTTTGACACATGAAATACATTGAACAGTGGAAACAAATAAAAAAAGAAGAGATAGCTGGAGTTAACGCCTTCTTCTACAGACTATTACTGTTGCACGCTGATGCCTAAAAGCTGCTGATCTTGTTTGTACTGCAAAACTCAGTTGTAAAAGATGCATTTAGTTTTTTTTCCTCACCTGTATAATGTAATTTTCTGTGGAGACTCCATTGGGACACAAGGAGGAAGCTTCATTTAATCTTTTCTAAATGTAGACTGTTCTGCCCACCCTCTTCCCCAGAAGCATCATCTGACCACTGGGACATTATTTATTGGCTATTATTCATCCCTTTTTTTTTTCTTGCGTGAAAAATGCAAAAGTATTGAAAGTTTACACAAAAATATCACAAAGGAACAGAAAAGTAATACGAGATAATGCAAAAGATAAAAATCTACATGTGTCCCTTAGGAGTCTTTGTGCTCTGTAACCAGTGTCATCCTTTTGAAATTTGCAACCACATTTTGATTTCAGGGATCATAAACTAATTAAGTCTATCTTACAAAGTTATAATTACTGGATATTGTTGAAGTACCTATATTGGTATCTGGTGTATACTCATTTCTGTGTGTTTACCAATGATAAAGCAGCTTTACGTTGAAACACTTACCCACAATCTGCACTGGGTGTGTGTGCACTGCAGTTTAATTCTGACAGGCCAGTTCACACAAGAGAAGATTTTAGATGCGGAGTGCCACGGGGTGCAACCTGTATAACTACATCAGTGAGATGACAAAATCTTGTTATTTTAATAGGTATATCAATTTACGGCTCTTTCCAGACTTCTTGTCTGACTGAACGGGTGGTGTGCATAGAAAAAAAACATATTTATATGTATTTATATGCTAACAAGTATGTTAAAAATCACCATGCACTCCCAAAACTCAGTATCTCGGTATACCCCCTTCTGTAAAAAGGATCTGTGGTGTCATATAAAATCTCCATTTTCATGATGAACATGTCACGGTCCATGATGGAAGAAAAAAATGCTGAACCCCCTGACTGACTGCTTTCTGACTTGGTGTCATTGGGAAAGATGTAATGTTTACTGAGTTTAGTGATCACATACCTGCACAGGGGGACTTTATTTTGAAATTTCCTTGATGTTTTACACTGTTCCTGTGTCTGATTTCCTGTCTGGCTCTATCTGAGATTGACACATCATACAGTAAACGGACCTGGCACATATATTTAGCAGAGAGCTGCAACAAGGTTCTTCTGGGACACATCTGACATGCGCTGCGGTGCGCCCATTGACAAAGTGGGCACGAATAGTTGTGGAGGCCACGGCTGAGCCGGAACAGAGCGCACACTTACCTGGTGGCATTTGGCCTTTACGTTCTTTGAGACAGCTTTACTTCTTGCAAAACACTTCAACAAGTTCTGGAAACACAATTACAAAGGCATGACCCGGAGGTGATATGCGGTTGGAGAAGGGACAAGACTTTAGAAACTGGAAACAACTCAGTAGTCACATTGAACAGCCAGTAGCTTAACCTTGTGGAGCCTAGTTCCAAGTTTTGAGGCCGTTTTGTGGTGATTTCTAATACAACTTGGACTTTCTTGTTTCTACGTGTGTGTTCAGGGAGAAGATGTTGTCTTAATGGACTAACTTGTTAAGTATTTAGAAAAAAGACATGCATGAAGTGTGTTCGTTGACATTATGGAAAGACTACACAGTGTCAACCTGTCTTTGTGGGCCGTGACAGCCTGCCAGGTGTTCAAATCCAGGCTGGTTGCTGGTGTTTCTTCATGGGAAACCTTTAAAAATGCATTCTCTGTTATTGTGCTTTCTCATCTTAATATAAGTATGTTTCCAGAACTTGTGAAAGTATTTTGCAAAGTATAAAACTGTCCTGAAGATTGTAAAATTGTTTTGTGTCAGTGTGAAGTTGCTTTGTCATTGGTAAAAGTGTTTCGGCAATGTATTCAGAACTTGGTAGAAATGTTTTACAGTTGCTATGTTTGAATGAAGGATTGTAAAAATGTTTCACAATTTTAGGCTACATAATACAGTTATTTTTTTTACCGAATTAGTGGTTTTGCCTCTGTAAAAGTGATTTGGTATTGGTTTTGTTTTGGTTTTTTTGTTTCCGTTTTGCGCATTTAAACATGGTTTCTGTGGCGTAAATGTGCATTGTGAAAATCTGAAATTGTTTCGCTCAATGTTATTCTGTTTTTTGCCACCCAGCCACTGTACAGTCTGAGTTACCAAAGATGCATGTCCACGTACCAGTATTCATGCAATAATCAGACATCAATACGATAATGGCTCTGATTGGTCAGCCCATATCCTGACTCTTGCTGGATGTATATATTTAACAGTGAGTTGGCTGGTATTGTGATCACTTTTAGCATGTAAAGCAAGAAAAACATTAGGACATAAAATTATATTTCCAGCATATATTTAATTTTAAAACTTGCTGTGAATTCA
Source organism: Telmatherina bonti (assembly GCF_933228915.1). Classification (NCBI taxonomy): domain Eukaryota; kingdom Metazoa; phylum Chordata; class Actinopteri; order Atheriniformes; family Telmatherinidae; genus Telmatherina; species Telmatherina bonti. The sequence goes on along the minus strand of NC_136620.1, from coordinate 24,148,945 downwards.
GTAGCGTACATCAACAAATTTCTTCAGGCACGTCTCCAAAGCGTGTTATGATGAGGAATTTGTTGGAAGAAGCTTTTTGTTCATTTCCATCCCCTCCCTTTGGATTCTGTCAAATGAAATCAATCATTCTGATGACACCTCAGTGCAGTTATCTGCCTATAACATGACAGAACTGGTTTGCAGGTGTGAATGATGGAACAACCTCTCAGAAAGGCCTTGAGGTGCACTCTTTGGTTTGCACTCATCATACCATGATGTACATGAGCACTTCTACCTCGGATTAAACATGTTTTCTTAGTAGTTCTTTCGTGGGGTTACTGTCAGATGAAACACGTTGAGAAGCATGCTGAGCTGTTAAAAATTTAACACTGGGGTAGTAGATGCCACTGCAGAGCGTGCGGCTGGATCAGACTGAAGATGAAAACACAAATACAAGGACATGAAGGTTTGAGGAAACATTTTGGGGCATGTCCACACACGTAACATGACGTCACAAGATGGAAACTGCATTCTGCAGTGCTTAGTTGCACAGTGAATGCAGCAATATAAGCTGAAACATTCCTGTCTCAACCTGTGCTCTACAAGCAGGTGAGCTGCATGCGGGCTAACATTACTAAACTGTTTTGTCACTGTGTTGTGTTTACAAAACAAATGTACATCTCATGTCCTTCAAATATAAATTATTTCTGCATTGCACCGAAGCATTGATGTTTAAGGGCTAAGCAACTTAGACATGCTCTGCTTTCTTCTTCTTAATCTGAGTAAAAAACAAAACAAAAAAACTTGAACTGTGCAAATAATGCTGTCAAAGTTGCCAGCAGTGCTGGTATTTGTAATGTTTGACTTTAAAGCACAACAATTTGCACGTGTGTAGAAATACAAATAAATGCTGAAACCATGACAATTGTTTGAAACTGAAAATGATTGGTCTGGAAATAATCAAAACAATATTTTGTAAGCAAACTTGTGCTCCTCTTGTACATATTCATTTATTACACCTATAACCAACTTTTTGATCTCATCATAAATCATTAGTTGGAATGGCACGTGGAATATCTGTAACATTTTATGCTCACTGATAGAAAATGCTGGTTTTCACTGTTTGGGTTATAGATATACAGACACATTTTAAAAGTATTTTGTGTGCGGATAACAGTCGTGGAGTTTTGTTAAGTATAATAAACAAGGATACTCAGAACATCACAACAGGGAACTGAGTACAACTTTAAAGTGAAGTAATTAAATAAGTGTAACCTAAACTTTGCAATGGGTAAGGTTATTTATAGCTTGGATGCCACAGAGCATCAAATATTCACTGAAATTTTGAAAGTACCTGTTTATATTCTTCTTCTGTGGCCAGAAGATGATTTTAGTGTTCGGCTTGTGTTTGAGGTTAATTTTCTTATGTTTAGCAACTGCTTGGTATTTCGCCCACCACCATCTACTTGCGAGTACAATTACTGGTGGAATGCTGCATCATGGCTCTCTTAGTGTAGAAAAATTATTTTTTCTGTTTCTACTCTTAGTTTATTGTTTTCCCTTGCAGAACGTTGCCTCTGGTTTTCTCTGTTTGTGTCTTTTGGACAGATCATTCTGGTTTTCTACTTGTCTTTATTTTTTTTTCAGCTTTTGCTTGTAATTGTCTGTTTCCCTGTGTGTGTGTGTGTGTGTGTGTGTGTGTGTGTGTGTGTGTGTGTGTGTGTGTGTGTGTGTGTTCTGTGTTTGCCCCAGCATCCTGAACTCTTTCTGCCTGCATAATGTGTTTGCCTGTCTTCTTGATTATTCTTTCCCTCCATCTGTCTACCTCTTTCTGTTTACCTGGTTTCTCTGCCTGCTGTTTTCATCTGATTATGTCTCCCTGTTTATCTTTTTCTTCTCACTTTTGTTACTGTCAGCCTCTCTCTCCTGTGTTTCTCATCCCTACTGATTTCTAACAGTTTTGCAGAAGTTCCCCAGCTTGATTTCATCCCAATCTGCCTCTCTCTCTCTCTTCTCTACTTATCTATTAGACTGCAGCGTCTGTGCTATCTTAATGTTTTACGGCTCGGCTTGGGTCCAGGAAATTATGGAGAGGCTAAGTGTTCACACAGCCAATAGCAGGAAGAGCCTTATAAAAGCACTGACTTATTGAGGTGATGTATGACACCCTACGTGACTACTTTAGCTAGGAAGGAGTATCCTGTTGCAAGGACATGGCCATCTTCTGCGTTGGTGCGAAGTAGCAATGAAATCTCAATGCCAAGTCATTTGCTCTCTTAAACCGCTGCTCTTTGTGCATTTACGTCGGCCTGCCATCACGCTAACGCTTCACACACACCCTCGCCTTGCAGTTGCCATAGCAACCCACCAAGAGGCTCCATCATGTGTCTGAGCCGGTGACCGCAATTGCTCACAAGCTCAGACTTTTGTGTGTGTTTGTTGTCTTAATTTTGCATTCACTTATGTTGGTGCACCATGCTGTGGCACTGAGTAAGAAATGTTAGAAGATTTCTCTTTTTATTTTAAATGATCTTTTTTTGTCCAAGTCTTGCCAATGCATATCTGAGACATTCTTTCGTGTAAAATTCCTTTGAAACATGAATTAAAAGGAAAAACAAAAGAAAAAAAAAAGAGTTACCATTTATCATAGTTGTTATGTAGCCAGGGTACTGGTAATGAATAAAGAACTGTCACATGAATTAGTTGTTTTCTTTGAAAAAACAACAGTTTTCGCTTTTTGTTAAACTTTTCAGGCTTAAACCTGAATATTTTCTTTCACCGTTGCTGCTCATATTACCTTTTTTGGCAGTAGTAGGCCACCATTAGCAAGGACACAGCTTTAAAAACCCCCTGAGTACTGCTACCAGCATCAAATAACAAAGTGGATCATAAAAGAGCTTAAGAGTCAGATATTTCCCTTTGGAATTATTAGAGGGCATTGGGCGAACAATTAGCAGTATGTTCATCAGGTGGCTAGAAACATGATACAGCTTATTATAAATTCTCCCATAACTTCTTGAAGTGTAAGTTATATGATTATTTTTTTTCTTTTGTGTGTATTTTTACCTCCACCATTGTAAGGGATTTTGCACTAACAGGACAAAAATAGGTGACTTCCAATCTAAAGACTTGGAACAATATTTTTGGCTTAAAAGGTTTTTGTTTGGCCATCCCAGAATGAAATTACAGGGATGTTCTTAAAATCCTACAAAACATTCGGGTGGGCTTCGGTAATTCTCTGAAGTTAAAAACACAGAGCGCTGAGAGCTGTGTGATCAAAACATAGTCTGGTCAGGAGATTTGACTTTTTCCTCTTATGTGCTTGATCGTTATTATTATTTAAGCATTGTAGTGGAACAAAGTTGATGGTTGTTGGAAATAGATTTTCCAGGAGAAGTTTTGTTCGTTACTAATCTAAACCTGAGGTTTTAATATGGCTTTAGCCAGCATGACTGTGTCTGATTTGTTAAGCTATTAACAGTTGCCTAATTTCATACTTAAGAAAATGTGTTAATATGTGCCAAGTTAAGTTGATTTAGGGACATCTTATTGTTTAACTGATGGAATAAGGTCATATATCTGGAGTTCTGAAGAATATTTGCACAAACTATTGTTAACACATTATTGCAAAAATGTAAGTCCTTAGTACTTGTGAATATAAATCTGAATGATAAGGCATTCATTTTTCCATTTTATTTTTATACCTAATTGTGTATCACACAGAAGTAATGTCCAGTATTGCTGCCATAAGGATGATTTCATTTTTTCAAATCAAATCCTTTAATATTCTCAAATAAATGTCCAGTTTTGTTGTGTTAAAAAATGAATCGTGGCCTTGTGCTTTTCACAAAACAAATTCTATGACTGCAGACAGTTTAAAAATAAGTATTTGTTCAGACATGTTATGTGTCTGTGGATTTGCTGATATTACTGACAGAAAATGCTTAAATTACTAAAACACCAGCTTTTATTGCTGTGCAGTGAGCCTGTTTATGTTTTTTATTGGTTTTACAATGACTAAAATTAGTCTTAATTTGTTTTAATACCACTTTCCTCAATTAACTATTCTTAAGACTAAACCACACTTTATTTGTTCAGTAACACTCTATACTGATAGTCATGCCAGCTGCAATCTTTTTTTTATTTATTCCACACACGCACACAGACCAAGCAACACTTTCTGAGCTTTGTAAGAATTTTTGGCCCCTGTGGAAAAGACCTGTCTGACACAGTATGGTCTACAGCAAATGTAACAGCTTTTATGAACTCAGCACTTGCTCCAGTTAAAAACGCACTCTCTCAGAGTGTGTAAGGAACTATTCCCATATTAGCAATCTTGTTTTGTAGCTCATTATAGTTGCACCTGTGTGTTGTGAATGACAGTTGGAAACGCACCAAAGTTAAGTGTCCACGTCATGTCGACTTTTTGTATTTTCTTATTTCTGGCTCAATTTCACAGACCTGAGAACCAGCAGAAAGTCCCGGTGAGCACACCTCCTCCCCCGCCACCTCCTCCACCCCCCCCTGAGCCGGCAGGGCCCACAGAGCCGGAGGAGGAGATCCTGGGCTCCGATGATGAGGAGCAGGAGGACCCCGCAGACTACTGTAAAGGTCAGAACTACACAAAAGGAACACAGCCGCACACACTGAATTCATCTATCTTGGCCGATTGCTTCCACTCTGGCTCCACAATGGCTGCCCTGCTCCACGTTGTCTCCTCTCCCTCTTTCTGTCTGTTTGCTCTTCCTCCTCCCTCCTCTCTTGCTCCATCCTGATGGGATTTGCAGCAGTGTTGGTACAACCATTAGTGTGTTGCAAACGTTTCAAGGTTGTTTGGTTCTTTCCAGAATGGAGCAGCTCTGTTTTCAGCAGTGGCTCAAGATGATGAAGGCATTTATTTTTTTACAACATTCAGTGCTGTCATTTATTTCTGCTGTCTTCTTTCAGTAAGATAAAAGACAGACATGTTGCACTCATGTAGATGTTATCTTACCTATATGAAGCAAATGTACATTACTTGCAGTCCTCCTCTGCCACTTCTTCTAAATAATGTCACAACTCATTGACAGATTACACTTTTTTTTTTTTTAAAAAAGAGAAATTCTTTTTTATTTTTCAGGATGACCAATTTCACAGCCAGCTATTTTCGAAATCACATATCTGAAAAGAGGGGGAAAAAATGTTGAAAAGCTATAACCAGTGAATATCTTGCATTGTTATTAGACTGACTTGATAACGACTTGACTTAGATTTAATCTCAGCTCTAAAATGCCTGCAGTATATTACAAAATAGCTAAAATGGATTAAAACCTAAAGGATTCTGTCTTTTTACTGTGTAATTGTATGGGTAATGAGAGAGCCTGACTTTGAACATGGCTATAATGTGTTTTTTTGTGGCTTAAATGTGGAATATTAACACAACAGTCCTCCCATATTTTATGACCATGCATACTTTTTTTCTGTTTGTTCACAGAAAATTTTCCACTACACTTGATCTTTAATAATTATTTTTAGAGCATCTGAAATCAATTAAGTGTTTTTTGAGTATTTTGTAAACTTATAAGGCATATAAAACCAAATTATCTAAATTACATCAGCTATAAGAAGCTTAACTTTGTATTTGGTTATAAAAAAAAAAAACGCAGCCTGGTCCACTTCATCTAGCTTGACACACTTCTCTGGCAGATTGGTTCAAGCTCATGAAATCTAAATGGGAGTGTCAGTAATTTTAAAGTTGCTATAAACCTGCACTGCTGAGTCCCTCCAGGACTTTTACAGATTTAATTTTTTCCTGAAACCAGTGTTTTCATGTTTGCCTGCTTCAGATTCTTGATTTTCTTTCTTTTTAAATGTACGTTTGCCTCAGGGTGATATCCAAACAGAATCAGGGTTGTTCTACATTCTTTTGCAATGGATATTTCCCTTAATCACTACTGATTTGAAAGTTTGCTGTCACATAAAAACTTCCCCCACTGCATTACGCTGCCAGCACCAGTTATGACTGTTTGGATGATGTGAATGAGATAATGCTCAGTCCCAAGTTTGCTTAGACACAGTTTAGATTTCTACTTGGATAGTTCAACATTTGTGTTTCAACTGGTGAGAGGATTGAGCTTCCTATGGTTTAAAAGTCATTTAGGTGCTATCCATCTCCTCTGCCAAGTGATAGGTGACCTGTCTACGGAGTGTAACCCAACCTCTCACACGCTGGACAGATTACAAGTCCACCACGGTGCCCACACAGTGGCAAACAAAACCAACAACCTTGCATGCTCACACCCATTCCTAGGGTCAATTTAGAACAACCAATTAACCTAACATAGATGTTTTTGGACTGTGGGAGGAAGCTGGAATGGCTCTACAGAGCCTGTGTACCGGGAGAATACACAAACTCCCCTCAAAGAGACTGCAGCTGTGGTTCAAACTAGGAACCTTCTAGCTTTCAGATCTAATCAAGCATTAATTATTACACAGTTTGGTGTAGCAGCCAGATCTTGGAAGTGCATTTCTTTAATATTCCTACCCAGATTGCACTTTGCTGTCTCATGGCTCTGAAATTCTCTTGATGCAATGGTTTAGTTTGGATTCTGACATACGATATTAACTGTAAAGCATTTCGTCGAGCCTCCTTAATTGTGTTCAGTGGCTTTATTTGGGCAGAAGTGGGCTATGGCCAAGTTGTGGAAGCCTCACAAGAACCACAGAAAAAAGCCAGATGTTATATTTCTCTGTGTTTGTGTAACACTGATTAAAATTGTTTCCTTTTTGTCTGTTTTATATTTAATGTTTCCAAAACACCCAAATAACCTGTTTATTCTTTACTACTTTTAATTCTTTACAACTACAAAGTACTATACAGCTCATAGGCGGTAAACTTTAAACGGCCTGAAAACTTTTTTTTATCAACACTGAACTCTGAGCTCCTTCCTCCTCCGCTAGTGCTCCTCCTCCTCATCTTTTTACTTGCTAATGAATTTCATGCTGTTGCCTTGTTGTCAAATAGAGTTGCCTACAACCTTCATCTCCATCTGCTTGATCCATCTCAGGGGGATACCACCCGGTGAAGATAGGGGATCTATTCAACGGGAGGTACCATGTGATCAGGAAGCTCGGGTGGGGTCACTTCTCCACTGTGTGGCTATGCTGGGACATCCAGTGAGTAACACATGCTCACACACTTATGCAGAGTACAGTGTAGAGTTGCACATGTTTCCTTTTTTCCCGGCTTTAAAGGTGCATGCAAACTTACAACAAACATGCCAAGACCCAGAAAAGGCTTATGCTCTCTCACACGCATACACATAAAAGTTGCTGTGACAGTCCTTCATGCCACCTTGCTGCCACACAAACACCACGTGCACACACACCAGGCTCACACCACTCAAAAGGATCTGGAAAAGCACCACAGTGTCAGATGCTACTAACACTGTCCTGTGCTGGAACCAAAGCCATCCATTTTAACTGTAATGTTGTTTGTTGTGTTCCCATGGCAACTGAGGTGGATGGATGACAGCATCCATGACAGCAGTGACTTACGCTCACACACAAACTAATTTACTCATGTCACAGGTGTTAATTACACTAATGGGAGTCATAAATTGGATTTGGATTACGCTTGTTCAGTGGCTACAGTATAGACAAATACTTTTCCCTGCTTACCTGTGGTTGCCCCTGGTTACCTCTGACGCAATGTCATTTGGGTAGCATAGATCAGGGTGTTGAACGCAAATACACAGAGGGCTAACTTTAAAAAAAAATTGGAACAAGTCAAGGGCCAAACTGGTTGAATGTTTATTGAAAACTTATTAAAATTAGCTTATTTCACATGTACTGAACCTGGAACTAGAATAATGTTAATCATTGAATAAGCGGAAAAGAAAAATAAAAAAAGTTGCATTCTTTCATGTGGCTCTATATGCATTATATTTTAGAGTCATTTCAAATTAAAACGTTTTTCTTCAGGCAAACAACAGCAAAAAATAATTTCCTCATTTGAAAAAAAAAACATACCCAGTAATCGTAAAAGCTGACAAGTCCAAATATTTTTGGATGGTGTCTAAAATATTCTCACCAATCACTGCTTTCATATGTAGTAAAATATCAAAAATAAATTATTTAGTTGCAGCCATTTCTTAGAGCTCCATATTCAACTTTTTCAGTAAACTGAGTGAAAAGTGAAAAGATTTCTGTACAGGCAAAGAAAAGCCAAATAATTACTTCCTTCAAAGAGAAATAAAATGTCCTGTTGAAGCAGGAGGAAAAAAAATGCAAAAATTAAATTGCATTAAACACCGAAACTGCATCACAGCTCCATTTGCTGCTCTGTGATGCTCAGTAGTTTGATACCTGGTGTCTGATGAATGCAAGTGCATCAGTGTATAGGGTCAGGCTGAGCTGAGTATCTATCAGTCTGCGACTCCTGTGTGATGTTTTGTTTATCTTCATGAAAGAGAAAAGTTGTTTATACAAGTATCAGCTGTCAAACAGAGAATGATTGAGCTGCTTGGATGTGCAACTGGGGCATTGTGTCAGGGGTGAAATGTTAAAACTGCAGCACCAACAGACTCATATTTAGCCTCAAGTGTGTCACTACACTGCAGCTCTATTAGCTTCATTTGGCACTTTCATGGTATTCTTTCCACGTCGCCTGCAAATGGGTTACTGAACAGTTCAAACTTGCTTTTTTTAGGTTCAAAATGAGCAAATTGCTGTATGAAATCTGCACCACGCATGTTGAGTATTTCAGCAAATCTGATCTCCTCTTTCTTAGTTTGGCAACATGGAAAATGGTTTAAGGTTTTTTTTTTTTTTGCTGCATCTGTGTCTCCGACAGGGCTTTAAAAGCCCTCACTGCAGCACACATGTCAGTGATGACATTGCCCCACTGCTGATGCTGCAGGTTTAGCTGAGATGCTTTGTGATGCTGCACAAAAAATCCACTTCATACACCATTCTTGTTTTTTTTTATTTTTTTTATTTTAAAATGTTGGAGCCACAATGTGTCTTTTCTTTTGCGTCCTATGAACTTGCCCGTCTCCTCACTCAGCCCTCAACATCTCATCTGCATCCTTCCCTGGTTTAGCCATCATGCCTCTGCATATCCACAGCAAGGGAGTATGCAATAAATCTTTCCCCTTTCCCACAAGCTGTTGTTGGAGATTGGTAACAAGCTGACACACGTGCTTGGTGTTTCAGTTCAGTTAAAAATGTTTGACATTCTCACATAGGATCATGAAGGCTTGGAAAGCTTTTTTTCTTAATAAATAAAATCACCATTTAAAAACTGCATTTTGTATTGACTGAGGTTATGTTTGTCTAATATTAAAATTTGTGTGATAATCTAAAACATTTAAGTGAGATAAATTTACAAATAGTAAGAAATCTGGATGGATCAGATACTTTTTTACAGCACTGTAGCTTACTGTAACACTTCTTTTTTTTGTCTTTTGTACTTTTTGGAACCTTGGTTTTGTGTCCAAATGCTTGCATCTGCTGTGGTCTTTTTTGTTTCCTTTTGTCTTTGTTTTCTTTTTCTCCTTCAGTTTGTGTTGGTTCTTGTACAAGATTTGCAAATCATTTTTATGCATTGTCATTTGATCTTCTTATACCTCATGATAATGTGCTGTTTGCCTCATCTCTGATATCTGTCTGTTCAGTTGCACTAAATTTAAGGAGGCATCCAATAAGCAGGGGCTCTGGTTTATTTTCCATGAACACAGAACTTAAAATTCTCGTCTCACTGAAAGAGACAAAGAGGTTATAAATATTACACATATTCACATACAGGTCACATGATGTGCTTTTTGGAGTTGCTATGTAAAATTCTGCATGGCTGGCTCAGGATTCATGTCTTCACATTTGTCATACCTGTCAGTGTGATTATCACTGGAAAATAATATATTGTATGTGTTGAACCGTAGAGTGAAGAATTTTGTGGCTATGAAAGTGGTAAAGAGCGCCCAGCACTACACAGAGACGGCCCTGGATGAGATCAAGCTTCTGCGATGTGTAAGAATCCGATCAGCTTGGTGTTTTTTGAATTTTAGATATTATTTATTTTTCATTTGTCCCTCCTTTTTTTTTTTTTTTTTTTTTTTTTTTTTTTTTTTTTTTTTAAATCATTTTTCCAATGTTCGGTCTGTCTCTTCCTCTTGATTCCTCAAATTCCCAGTTAAAAAACCAGGACATTATATAGACAGACATTTTTGTGATTAATAAATCCACTGCTTTCATATGACACCTTGTTTATGTGGTTTGCTTGAAATGGAGAAATTGCCAGAAGCAGTAAAATGGACAGCACTTTTCTGATGCTTTTGCTACATTCCCATATAATTATCCTTTTGGTGTTTATGGTTTATTTGGTTTAGACTAAGTAGTCTCCTCATTCCCTTCTGTGTCTTGTATTGTCATGTTCCCTTCTTCCAGCCACTTTTACAATATCTTCTTCACCATTTTGTCCCCAAGGTGAGAGAGAGTGACCCCAGTGATCCCAACAAGGACATGGTGGTTCAGCTGATAGATGATTTCAAGATTTCTGGAGTCAATGGTATACGTATCCTTATCAGAAAGTGTGTCCCTCTCTGTTTCTTTGTTGTGAGTTTCTAAGTTTGCATATTGCGAGTCCTTGATTCTGCATCCCAGATGTGTGCATGGTCTTTGAGGTGCTTGGTCATCATCTGCTGAAATGGATTATTAAATCCAACTACCAAGGACTGCCGCTACCATGTGTCAAGAGCATAATCAGACAGGTGAGGACTTGCTAACAAGCTGAGTGTTTGCATTGACAATGCTGACTGAATTTTTATTAAATTTGGATGAATTTATCACCTTAATACTGCAACCCATTATTTGTTATATTATGCCATTTTAACACCTTCTATTCCCATGAGCAAAATCGTAGTCCCGAATTGAATATGATTGTCTGATTAATTCATTTAAATCCTACCTTTATCTAAGGATGAGAGTTTATCATTTGTACATTTAAACAATATTCATACATTCAGGGGTTGGTTGAGCTCTGTGTGTGACACTTGACATTAGAAACATTATTAGCTCCATTATTATGAGATTTACAAGAGAATTTAACTCTAGTGATTTATGCATGTGTCATTCTATACACACGGTGTGAAAAACATGCTGGTTTCACAGCAGAGGTTTTAATGTTGGGTTATTTTCAGGGGAAATTACTGGTTACGTGTCAGGTCTCTCTGGAACTCTGTTGTCTCTGCACTTTTAGCTCTTCTTTGCCCACTGTGGAAAAGGTTCACTTCTTTCCTTCTTTCTTTAATTTCTGTCGTTAGGACAGGATCACGTCAGCATTAGATAAAATGATCTGGAATCTTAATCGCTGTGAAATATGTCTGATGGTGCAAATATTTCAAACTTGGATTCACTCATCTGATTTGTCTTTTGATAAAGATTTTTTGGAGATTTTATGATTTTTCATGAGAATGTTATAATATAGAGGCTCAGATACCAAACGTCTCGTATCAGAAGTGTTGCACACAGCTTCACTGATCCTATCACTTTTTTCTTTCTTTCTCCTTCTTCAAGACATCAATAGCTTTTAAGACTTTGTCTCAGAAATGTTCTGGTTTTGTTTAAGTCAGTGTATCAACAAAGAAGCCAAGACAGCTGTAGACATTTTTCCCCTTAGCACATTCTAGAGGTTAGATGGAGTAAAAGTGAGGATATTAGGTTTTTTGTTTTTTTTTTTAAACGATGCAGAATCCCCTCAGCCTGTGTTTTTGCTCGTTGATGATTACATACACGAGTTGTAGAAATACTGTTGGATTGTTAGTCTGTTTTAATAAAACGCTATAACTTACTTAACAGCACTTAAATTGGAACTGAAGGTAGATTGTAAACAGGAAGTCAAATTACATGAAAAAGAAAAAATTGTTTAAATCTCCAAATGAGCTCTAACTGTGGATCAAGATAAAAGACTGGCAAACCATCTGTTCTGACTAAGACATACCTGCCATATGCTATTCATGTGAAATATTTTTTGTTTGTTTGTTTTTATTCCTTTGACCAGTTACTATTTATAAATTTCTATAAATGTGAAGGGCTTCAGCAGGAGGCTATTTTCCATTTGTAGGCTAAGGTAAAAAGAAGTAACACACAACAATAAAACCAAAATTATAGCCATAAACATATGGCAAAAACAAAGACTATGCAGTAGAAAAAAACTGTTACAATAACATAGTTATAACAAAGCAGTTACTGTAAAGCACAGACAGTTTTTGGCTAGGTTAAACCTGTCCTACTGTGCTTGTCTTAAGAGCTTTCACAGGAATTTAGGAGGAAAAAATTAGAACCCAGCCTCAGAATTCCTTTCTGACAGTGTTGCCATTATTTGGCATTTATTGCTTTATATGCTTAACCCAGTATGAATTTTTCATGTGCCATCCCAATAATAGTTAAAAGACAAACAAACATAATATTTAAAAAAAGTAAATCAAGGCAATAGTTAGTTAAACCAGTGAAAGAGGTCCATTAAGTTTGTTTTTTACTTAACACTTTCTATTTGAATATGATTATTGTTAGATGCAAGATGTGGAAAATGTTCCCCGTTAACCTCCTGATCAGCATGTGAGGTTTTTGAGCATTTTGTCAGCTGCTCACAAGCTGCACTTAAGAGGCATTTAAAAAATGATGCCTTTTCTTAGTTTCATTTTGGTCAATGCCTCTGGACAACAACAAATGAAAGAAACAGCTGAATGAAAACATCAGATAGTTTCTATTTTTAGAATCTGTCAAACATGCATAGATTTATGTAACTTGGCTCCGAGACAAAGAGAGGAAATAAAACTGAGAAGGTCAGCAGAGATCTGTCAAAAGAAAAAATGTATAAACATTCAAACCCTGTTAGTTTTTCTTTTTTTTTCCGGAAATATTATTACTTTATCTGAATGTTTTTGCAGGTTCTGCAGGGTCTGGATTACCTCCATGCCAAGTGTAAAATCATCCACACAGACATCAAACCAGAAAACATCCTGATGTGTGTCGACGACGTCTTTGTTAGGCGTATGGCTATGGAGGCAACAGAATGGCAGAAAGCTGGCGCCCCACCACCATCTGGATCAGCAGGTACTAGCACACCCATCAACATAGCAAGTATTTTTAAAAAAAATTTAAAAATTAGGAAATGATTTTTAAAATTGCATGCTCAATAGAGGCACTGCAGTTTATCTAAATGTTACAGTGCACATTCATTTTCATGTTTGCAATTAACAAATGTGACACCATATGTTTATTTATTAGCTTTTAAGGTGGTTCCAGGTGTATGTGTGTATGCAAAGCTAAGCAGCTGCTGTTTCATAAAAAACAAATAAATAAAGGAGTGACACAGTCCATGTTCATGAGGAAGCAAAAAGAACCAAAGGTACTTTTTAAAAACACGCAACAAAAGTTTTCCCTACTTTATTGACCAAAGTTTAACTTATTTAGGTGGAAAGACAAAATATTGGCGAACACAAACTAAAGGCTTCTAATCATCCGTCATGCTGTGAAGTTGGTTTTAGTCCCTTAATACTAATTTAGACATGAGCTGGACTGAGACGGCTGTGTGTGGGGGGTGTAAAACTCTGAAATTGTCACTGGAAAAAATGCAGTAAATGAAATACCATTAAAAAGTTAATGAAGCCCTAAAGGACTTTTTACATAAAAAATTCACAAATGAATCTTTTGTGCTTCTCAGCTGCCTCCCTTCTGGTGCTCCAGTTATTTTTCTTGTTTTTTTTCCCCATTTCTACAACATCCTCCACTAAAAAAAAAAAAAGCCAAAAAACAAGTTCTTCACAAGTAGTCTTTACAAACTCGACATGAACCCTGAATCTCGCCATAAGCTGTCACTCGCTTGCATCAGCCAGTCGAGCCTTTTTGAGTCTTTGGGTAAGCGCTTATTCTGCTCGCATTTGTACATTTGTAAAGTTGAGGATGAAACCACCAACTGTCAAAACAAAGGAGCTTGATGCTGGCAGAGGCTGACTGTGACTGACACAAATAAGTGAAGAGATATTAACATTAGTGCAGATGTGGGCTTTCTTTTTAATTTTTCGCTAATTTGAGTTGATGAAGATTTGATGCTTTCATATTTCTGAAGCTGTAGAGGACTCATGGTAATTCCAGGCACACAGGAAATCCAGTTTAATATGCTGTTACCAAGATTATAAGGTGGAAAAATTCAGCAAATTACATCAAAATCATTGTGTTTTAGGAAAGTATGAAAGATTAAACCTTTTTCTTTATCTTATATGTTTGTGAAAATGCAGGACTTGCATAAAAAGTATTTGTTACACATCACTGTACAAGAACAAACTGTCAGTATGGTTGATCTTAGCAAATGATGGGATGACGGGGGTTTGACACCATTTTTCTTCATTTGTTGACAATTATCTCACAGCACATATGCATTTTGGGTTACCCGTGTCTCTAAAGGAAGCTCATACAAAGCTTAATTATTTTAAACATTCGATGTATTGAAACAGAACTGTTAAGAAGAAATGTTAAAGCCTGTGATTGTTGTTGTTTTTCTCTCCGTCTGTCAGTTAGCACAGCCCCCCAGCTCAAACCGGTGAGTACAGCTGATGTGAGTATGAACTAAGAAAATACACACACACACACACACACACACACACACACACACACACACACACACACAAATATATGCAATATACTGACAAAATAGGAGACTAAAGATGCATACATGAGGCATTTTCACTAAGGTTTGATCACTAAGGTTGAAATGAATAAGCATAATTTTAATTTTCCTTCTAGCTGTTAATAGACTATACTACCACCATGCATACTGCCACCTTCTGAACAGGGTTAACGGCTTCAGAGAAACATGGGCATTTTTGCCATGAGCCAGGAACTTTTTATGTCACCATATCAACACTGCAAACAAGGCTTGTTTGTTTATACCCTTAAAGGAATATTTTGGGCTTCTGTGAAGGGCTTATAAATAGTTGTTGTATTTCCTTTAAATAGGGGATGGTCAGAACACTCTTAATTTGTAGAATCTGAAGGTTATCAGCCTGGTCAGTTATTAAAGGTATTCTGAAGAGAGAGGCCTGAGAAGAGCTTTCCTTTTTACTTCTAACCTCAACACACTTTTCTCAACCTTCTGCACACCCTAAAATTAGTGAATATCAACCAATGGTGTTACAGGAATGTGTGCATGTGTCTCTGTGTGTGGTTTATTTATAATTGATTAACAACTAGAACTTTGACTCTGGACTCTCATCAAAATGCTTAATCCTAGTTTGTGCATGGATAAATGTAACATTTCTTGTTTGCAGTCATTTAAAGTTTTGTAATTCTGGTAAAAGTCAAGTCACCAAACGTATGAAGCTCATCAAGAAAAAAAAGTGTTTTAGCAGCAGAAGAAATATAATCATTTAATATCCTAGCATGATCATTATCGCCAAATTTGCAAGAACATACAGATTAATATACAGTGTAAAGTTAGTAGACTTTGCATATGAATCATAATCTACCACCTTTTAATACCTTAAATACCCCCTATTCTTTTATATCTGTAAACCAACTCCTGTGTGACTCTCTCTCTCTCTCTCTCTCTCTCTCTCTCTCTCTCTCTCTCTCTCTTTCTCTTTTTTCAATCCTAGATGGGAAAGATCTCTAAGAACAAGAAGAAGAAGCTGAAGAAGAAGCAGAAGAGACAAGCTGAGCTTCTGGAAAGGCGGATGCTGGAGATTGAAGCCCTGGAAAGAGAGGCAGAGAAAAAAGAAGAGAGAGCCAAAGAAGGAGAGGACAAAAGTGGAAATGAAGACAACCCACCTTCCCCGGTTCAGCTGCAGACACCACCGCCGCCACCTGTGGGTCCCAGTATGGCCCTGGGAGAGAGCGATGATGACGACGATGATGAGGAGGATGGAGAAGACGAGGAGGAGGAGGAAGGAGGAGAGAGAGAGAGGCCGGTCAGGTTGACCAATCATACATGTGAGTAATGCTTGAGTTTTTTTTTTTTTTTTTGTCTTGGACAGGGATTTTAAATGTTTTATCACAATCAGATGTTTGTGTATAAATCTTGCTGCTTCAGTGGGATGGATATGATGTCAGTGTTTTAAAAAACTGCAAAGAAATTAGGAAGTGATCAGTGCCAGGAAGTTCAACTTCCTCCCCAGTTTAAGTGATTGAGAGTCAAATGGTATTACATAATCAGGCTTGCCAAAAATAAGTAATGGAAAAACATCACTGTATTATCTGGAGAATGTAAAATAATCACAAAATGTTGGGGTTGTTTGACTTTTTGTAAGATGTCAGCATGAACTTAAAAGCCACTATAATTTTTATAAGGGAACTTTTCAGCGTTTAAGTCCTCATTTGATAACATGCTGTTCTCTAACAAGCTGATGAATATAAAAAAAAACAAAAAACAAACAAATGTCTGAACCATGAATGCATTAAATGTCCTGGTTCAATACCAGCTTATAACAAAGCAGTCCTAATCATCATCCTGTTCAGATATAGTCAGACCAAGAGGATGCCAAAAACATGACAAGTTGATGATATAATGATATTTAATGTTGAGGTTGACCAAGGTAGGTTTTGTTTCAGTAAAATATTTATGATGAAGGAAATATCATCACTTGGTTTAATTGAAATGTCCTACGTTACGCTATAACATCAGTGTAGCATCAACGTTTTACATTTTCTGTAAATTTGACCACGAAGTAGAATATCGCTAACTTTCTGTGAGTAGCCTGTGAGCTCATATCATGAAATGACCCCTTAGGAGAATCAAATAATAAAGTAGCATTATTAAAAGTGTAATTTCATATCCCTATACCTCAAAATATCTAGTGCTCTTAATATCTGAATGTTATAGAAATTTTCCTGAATTAAACATGAAGTATTTAGTATTTTTCTGTATTTTTAACAAAAATTCTGTTGTAATGGTTTGACAAATATAAAATTATTTTTATACACACAGTGACGCACTTATTATACATCACAGACCACTTTATTAGTTATGCCTTGATAGTACTGGGTTGGGCCACTCATTATTTCAGAACTGCCTTAAGTCCTCATGGCATAGGTTGAACAAGGAGTTGGAAAAATTCCTCAGAGATTTTTGTACATATTGACATGATAGTATTACACAGCTGCTGCAGAACTGTCGCCTGCACCACATCCCAAAGTTGCTCTATTAGATTGACATCTGCTGACTGTGGAGGCCATCGCAGTAAAGTGAACTCATTGTCTTGTCCAAAAGAGCAGTTTGAGATTTTCTGAGCTTTGTGACACGGTGCATTAGCCTGCTGTAAGTAGCCATCAGAAGGTGGGTATGATGTTGTTATAAAGACATGGTCAGCAACAATACTCAGGAAGGCGGAACATTACACCGCCCTGCAGACCATTACACCACAGCCACCAGCATGAACAATGATTTGAGCCAGTTTGGATCAATGCTTTCATGTTGTTCATGCAAAATTAGGACCTTGCTATCTAAATGTTGCAGCTGAAATGGAGACTCATTCTTCCATGCAACGTTTTTTCTCATCTTCTATTCATTTTTGGGGATCCTGTGCAAATTGTAGCCGAAGTCTCTTGACAGCAGTTGCACCCTATGTGGTCTTATGCTGCTGTAGCCCATCTGCATCAAGGTTTTACGTGTTGTTTGTTCAGAGATGGTATGCTGCATACCTTTGTTGTAAGCAGTGGTTTGCATGAACAAGGCACTTTGGTCCAGAGAACAGCTGTTAAATGGATATTTTGACTTTTGACACCAACAACCATTCTACATAAAAGTCACTTAAATTCCTTAAAACATAGATAGATAGATAGATAGATAGATAGATAGATATGTTTAAAACTGTGCTTCAGAGTTTTGTCGAGAATACAGCCAAATATTCACAAACTTAAATTTCTAAGGTTATAGCTCCTAAACATTTCCTGTCACATCTAGTTTACTTTTAATTGCTTTTCTGACATCACACAGGCCCCTTTGAAGCCTTGTCAATAAGCCTAGTCTATGCAGTGAATTTGCTGCAGCTCTTCCTCACAGCTGTGTTTCAGACCTCTGAATCATCACCAGCATCGTTGATTCATTCAGCCCTGCTGCACTGAACCTAATTGCCATGAAAAGGTTGGGGGAAAAAAAGAGAGAGACTCAGGGATTCATATTGAAGGCCATGGGTAGGTGTCAGCCTTAAAAGGCATTAGTTGGCTCAGTTTCTTTGCAGCATCCTACTTGTAAATATTGTAATGATATATCAGTTGAAATGTATCATCATATGGAGGAAAGGGTGAAGTATGAGTTAGGCTTTTACATATATCCTGGTTGTTAAAGGCTGGAAAGTTATGTTTTTGAGTTTTTGTTTTAACAAACCAATAGACCAGTGGCATCTATCAGCATTATGATTAGTGCGTTTGCATAATGCAGGTCTATGCATTTTGTTTATGAATGAAAAGGATGTGGATCTGCTTCAGCCACTCTGCCCACACTTGTCCTACTGTGCATGGAAAGCCAGGCTGATTCACAAAATCAGCAAAAAAATAAACAAAAAAAGATACTTTGTATGTCTCCTTTCTTCATCCTCTGTTTCTTTCATCCACATATTCTCTTTTAGCCTCCTTTTCTTGAACATTTTTCCCTTTTGTCATGCTCTCTTTCTCTCTGCCCACGCTGTATTTGACTGTGCTTTACTGTATGTCCCCTTCCCACCCACTTCCTGCCTTTACCATTTTTCTGCTCCTCTCTTAACATTAGGTGCGGCACCTCCCCAGGAACAGAGTGAGGCACCCCACATCCCTGCTGATGACCCAAATGAGGAGGTGGAAGAAGAAGAGGAACCTACACCTATTGCTGAAAAGGATGCCCCCATTCCTCCTTCCTCAGAGGAGGGGAATGGAGATTCAACACAGGCAAAGCTAGAGCAGGAGGAGGGGGAGGAGGAAGAAGAGGAGGGATTAAAAGGGGCAGAGGATGAAAATGTGGAGGAGGAGACAGAGGAAAAGGTAGTGGAGGAGGAGGCGGAGGAGGCGGAGGAGGAGGAGGAGGAGGAGGAGGAGGAGGAGGAGGAGGAGGAAAAAGAAGGGGAAGAGGAGAATAAAGAGGCTGAGACTGAGGAGAATGAGACAGAGGAGCCAAAAGAGGAAAATAAAGAAGAGGAAGAGGAAGAGGAGGAGGAGGAGGAAGAGAAAGCAGTGGTAGAGGAGGAAGCAGTGTTGAAAGAACAGGGGGAGGAGGATGGTGAAGAAGAGGAAGATGAGGATGATGACACAACAGCGGACCTCCTCACAGACAGCACCTCTCCCATCAAACCCCACAACAACAAAACTAATTTGGCTAAAACCAATGGACATGTTTTGTTGGGCTCTGAGGGACTCCGACAAAACCCTGGTACACCTCCACCTCCTTCACCCACCCCTGAGCCTCTCCTCTGCCCCCTGGTGGAGTCCGAGCTCAGTTACACAGACAGAGACCTCTCTCTCAGCTCTGGATATGAGATGTATAATGGTGACCTAGCCGAACCAGGGCTGACCAACGGCTCCAGTGACCGGCATCAGGGAACAATGCCCCTCTTCCCTGACTTGCCCCTGGATCCAGAGCCAGGTAACCCAGTTTCCCTTGGAACGGCAGACATCGGAGCTGGACCTTCACCCAATAGCCCCGCTGCAGACCGTAGTCGCACTGTGTCATCCTCAAGCACAGGAGACACACCCAAAGGTGAGAAATGCCTATACAGGATTTGTCACTAAGTTCTCACTTGTATCATTGTCTGCTCTGTGTCATGACACAGTTGGTATGTGCTCAGGTGCACTCCATAAGGCTTCCTCTTTCAGACATATCAAGCCATCTGGCTACAAAAATGAGCTCCTGGTCAGAGTTACTCAGAGCTTTTGGTTACTATTTCACACACATACAGCAATAAACCATTATTTATCTTACACCCCAATATCCACTGTATTCACTGTAGTGATAAGACAACAAACATAATCCTCCCATGTGTGCTTGTACAGTTTTGGTTCAGTAATGTACAAGTTTGCGTAGCACTGCAGAGCACTGGAGTCACTGAAAAATAAAAAGGAGATTTTTCCTTTTGAATCTTTTTTAAGAAGAAGGTCAAATAAGCTTCTCTTATCTCCTGAATCGAGTTTAGAGGGTGACATCACATGAGCTGACAGCATGTTTATGCTACATTCATGGGCTCCAGGAGTCGGTATGATTGTTGACGGCATCACCATATGGTGTCAGCTTATCTTGAGAATCCATATGCCACAGCACACTGAGAGCTCGATTGTGTGTCTATCTATAGTGCATCTCAGACACTGCATGGTGCCTGAACTTCATGCTTTCAATATCAAACAACTTGATGAAATTGTCTTGCTTTTTATTTCTGACTCAATGTAAAATTTATAGTATATGTAGGTGTGGCTGATACCTTTTCATCTGCCCAATCTGCCCATTCACCTGCCTATTGAGCTTGCTGGAATTTGGGAAGATTTTTTTTTTCTTCCAAATACACGATTATTGGCCCAGTCTTTCTAAAGGTTGCTGAAAGAAAAAAAATGTCCTTGTTGCTTAAACTTGTGTGAAGTACAGTGTCTCCAAGTTAAGTTCAGCTATACTTTTAAAGGTATCATGAAGGTAATACTAATTTGATTTTAATGTCATTCATTCATAAAAAAAAGAAAAAAAAAGAAAAAAAAAAACTGCCTGTTTTTCACAAGCAGCAACCTCCGGCGGTAAAAAGTGAAGCCTATGCGGAAGCATGAAACTGCAGTTCTCCCTTCATCCACTAGGGGCTGGCTGCAAAACAGAGCAAATCCCCATAGACTCTCGTGTTAAAAAGGCCAACTTCACGGCAGAAATAAACATGTTTACAGCCTGGTTAAAAAATCCATTTTCAGTTTATAGGTCAGGTTTACCTTCATGACAACTGTGGGGGGGAGTGAATTTTTGTCTAACTCGCCCGTTTAAAAGTAATTTAATCTCAAAGTTCGGCATATTTAGGGGCGGGTCCTTTTGATTGACAGGTACCAATCTCCGGCTTCAAGTTAGAAGAACGTAGAACAACCGCGGTTTTTAGCCGGTTAACAACGTGACGTAGCTTTAGCCCGCTTACCTCCGTTAGCTGGTTAGCTCCTGTTATCTCGGGGTTAGCTTGGTTAGCTTTTAGCCACAGAAACCTCAGAGTTTGCTCGATGTCAATCATCCGCCATGACACTCACGGCTCCCCTCTTAGCTTCACCTCTTTGCCCATATTTGTATTTTCCGGGCGAGACGACGCGCATGACGCTGCCAACATGGCGACGGTAGGAACCGCCCACCGAGCTTCAATTCAGCTCTTCAGAAACCTATGGGTGACGTCACGGAGGCTCCGTCCATCTCTTTGTATACAGTCTATGGTTTTTCATCACAAATAGGGATTAGCATGAAGAAAATAAAGTTTACTGCTGTATATATTTAAAAACAGTCTTTCTTGTGGACATGATACACAGCAGCTATGAAACATGCAAGCAAATTCTGCATTTCTTTGTCTGTCCTTATTCCATAAGTCTTTGTGTCTGGTGCAGTTTGCATTTGTTTCACTTCAAGAGCACTGTCTTCACCTCGTTCTCCTTCGGTGGTGCCTTCTGATACAGGCTGCAGGTTTAAACACATTGTTTAATACAAGTTAAACAGCGTTTTCCTGATTTCATCTAAAAAGCTATTTCTCATTGGTTTAGGGATCAGCATTATTTGTTGGTTAAAGATCTGCAGCTATGCTTCTGCCACCCTTATGTCATCCCAGGTACTGACAGTTTAATCCTGGTAAATTCATGTAGAACTGGAAAACTAATCCAAAATGTCACAGCAACTACCATGTAGTTGCTAAATCCTTTTCTGACCTATGAAGTATTAAGAAGTCTCCATAACCATTCTATGATAAATGACCACATTAATATAATTTTTTAAATATGTAAATTAAACACTAATTTGTTGAAGATTTGGAAAAACTTGGTGATATAAGATGTGACTGCATCATACTTAGTTTTACTGACAGTGTTGTATCAACATGCAGGTTATTAAAGGCCAGGTTTAATTTTATTAATACTTTACAATATTTACATTTGATTTCATTAACACTTTATTTCTCTATAGTTTTAATCTGTTTCAAAAGAAATTTTTTTATCCTTTTTTCCATTAATGTATTTACATTGTTCTTTCCTTACAAAGTATGTCTGAAAACCTATTATTTTAAAATAATACATCAATACAAAAACGATTGTGCTCTTGCAGAGAGGATACTGCCCATCAGTTCCTTTCATCTGCTTTAATCTGCTTGCTTTAATATTGTCTAAACAATTATACTGGCTACTTGCCCAGAATATTGTAATCTAATACTTATGAGAATTTGAAAGAACAAAGTCAAGCTCCAGTTTAGATTTAAAGCAAACTGACCGAGCAACATAACATGAATAATGAATGAATAATATCACAGTGTTTTGATGTTGTGTTTTCTAAATCTGTCATCTAAATCAGCTTATTTTTCACTGATGATTAAGCATCAGTTAATTTTCCATCTTATTACCTTAAAAACACTGAACATTTTTGTAATTAGAGTTTATATGTTTTATTGTGTAGGCTTTCCTGGTTTCCACTGACAATGTGTGTAAACTGTCCCATTCTGTCCTAACCCAGTCAGGGCCAGAGCTGCAGACCTCCTGATCAACCCACTGGACCCCCGCAATGCTGAGTCTATTAGAGTCAAAATTGCTGACCTTGGAAATGCCTGCTGGGTGGTAAGTCACAAGATGATTACACATGCATTGATTTTTTTTTTTTTTTTTTTTTTGTATGTTTATCTAGTTTAGCTTTTTTATGATCGTTCTTTTTAAAACTTTCTAATTATTTAAACATAAACAAAACATAAACTATTGGTTTATGTTTTGTTGTAGTTGTTTTTCACCATACATGCAGGACGCACTGGTCAGTTTTCTATAACTTCTTAATGGAATTTAGGAGATAAAGTAAGAAAAAGTCCATATAAACCAGAGTAAAAGTTTAAAAAACAACTTCAAATAGCATGCAAAACAAAAGAAAAGTCAATATTCTTGCTAGTGTCTTGAAGAGTACTTGATAAGCTCTACAGTAAATGACAATGATGCTACAAATGCTATTTCTGACTTTGGAAGATGAAGATAACAAGACTCACCAGGTGTTTCTCACCAGTTTGAGACCACGACCAAACTCACATCCACCCATCCCAAAGATGATATCCCAGATATCCCAGATGAAAGACATTTCTATTGCAGAGCTGTCTCTGTTTTCTTCTTTTGGTTGTGCGGTCCTCGTCTTTTTCCTCCTCGTAGTTTGTTTCCTGTTAGGTTTCCTTCTGCTTCTACTGGATTACAGACATCAACATTACTTATACTGCCTTTAGTTTAAACCAGTTGTCTGGAATGTGTCTGGGTAACATTGGAAACTCTGCTAATGAGTGTCAGAACACACTACATAATACATAAATCTGAGCAGAGTTTTCACATGCGTGAAAAATACAATAAATGTCTCAATGTAGGGCGCATTGAAGGGTTCAGCTGTCTAACATGTTTGGACTTAAATGTCAACATCAGACCGCAAAGGTGGAAAGTCAACATCATAACTTCAAGAAGGATCAGACTTGATAGAAAACTTGTGCTGGAAACAATCTTTAACTTCATTTTCTACACCAAGTTTTCCAAATAATCTTTAACTCAAGTTAGGCAGAGGTTGACAATTTATCAGAACAGCTCTGCCTTAATGTCAAAATGGATCTACTTGAAGGAACTTTGTCTGGGGTCTAAATGTCTCTTAAAGAGTTCTCCTGACCCATGTAACCAGACATGTTCACAAGTCATTTTTTTGCAAATCCAATCAAGTCAAGTCGATTTTACTTGTAAATAGTAATTTCCTATGATTGCCCTCTGGTCCACTGCACATTGAAGGAATTTAAAATCCGTACTCACCCTTTATCCGGAATTTAATAACAGCATAAACATAAAAATACAAACAAAACAAAACTTCTTTGCTTTATCATTCATTCATTATTCTAACCGCTTAGTCTGTTTAAGGTTCACGGGGAAGCTGGACCCCAGCAGTCTTTTTGGCAAAAGGTGGGGTACACTATGGACAGCTCGCCAGTCCATCGCAGGGCTTCTTTGCTTTACTGATTCAAAAGAAAAACAAAACTGGAAATACTTGACTTTTTTAAAGTAAATTTAAGAAAAAAAAACAATATTTGAAAGTAGATCCAATACTTACAAGTCCAATAACTAATACTTACAAGTCCAATAACTAACTAGTTTGGTCCCAGTGTGATGTCATTATTGCAAAGTCTTGGTTTATGTTCAGTAAATTTTTTATTCTTCTTCTAAACAAATTGAGTGAAGCCTATCTGATATTATTATTTCAGTACAAAGGTAGTAACAAGCTAACGTTTACACCGTCACCTTGTCCATGCTCAAGATGAGGGATTGGATCAAAGTCAAGATTTGATGCAGTCTGTTGATTTTCCTTATCTGGCCTATTTATTATAAATTGGCTTCAATCGATGTGTTTATAAAGTGCCCTGAGATGACATTGTTGGCGTGATACAAATAATGCTGAATTGAACTGAACTGTGGCTTATAGCTTGTTGCTTAGCATAGATGCTAACGTTAACTTTTATATTGAATAACCCTCTCCAGGTGTGTTTTGGAATGAATGAAGGTGGAAGTGGTAGATCCAGCATCCTGGATTTTATCATCACAGATGTTGCAGTTTGCTGCTTTTGTATTAATCTTTTTATCAAATTTTTAAGACCAAAAGCAACAGATGTCATGAGCGGTGCTGCTATTGTTTTGATTGTACCTGCAGAGATGTCAATGTTTGTGTGATGTTAAGTCAGTGTTATGTATGGGGAAACTGCATCAGACAGGCAGAAGATCATGACGAAAAAACAAAATATTAAAAAACACTTTGAAAATAAAAGATTTTATACAAGCCTCAAATCAAGAGTCCAAGTCAACTCTCACTAGAAATGTCCCAGAATTGAGTGCAGATCACTTTATGTAAATTATCTTTCTTGCTCTTAATCAGTTCAATGTCTGCAAACATTTAATCTCAAGACAAACATGGATTTATAGTTAGTTAAGTTAGATTTTGTATTTGTTATATCTTCTGGAAGGGGCGCAACCTGACCTGCCCAGATGGAGACAAGACACGTGTAGAACTTTGTTATGTTTTCTATAATTACGTATAAGTCCAATGCGAAACCTTTCTAGGAGATTTAGCTAGTCCAAGTCTCACAGATTCTCAGGATGAGATATTTTAATGAGGAAGAAGAAAGACAAGAAGATGAAGAAGAGGAAGGGAAAAAGCCTACTGAAACCAAGTTACTCTGTGATCAAATTACTTGGTTGTTTTTGCGGAGGGTCTCTGTGTACAGCAGAAAGTTTTAGATAGACTGCTGACCCAAATGCAGAGGCAGGAGGCGCGCTGCGAAATCCAAACACAAAGCAGACCATCTGTGATCCTATTCAAAAGATACACATAGTAATTATGCAAAACCATTCAAATAAAATAATAGAAATGTGCATAAAGAGGACCTAAAAAAAAAAGGGAAATAATTGTGGTTTTATATTGAAAAATGATGGATAAAAAATTAGCTATGTACATCATAGTTACTTTATATTTATTTATGTATGTTAAAACTTAGGTGAAACAATTTTTTCTTTTTCCTTCCTCTCATCAACAGCATAAGCACTTTACAGAAGACATCCAGACAAGACAGTACCGTTCTATTGAGGTCCTGATAGGAGCTGGTTACAGTACTCCTGCTGACATCTGGAGCACTGCTTGCATGGTTCGGAAAACAAATTCATATATACAGCACATAACACAGTAAACAGTTTTTTTCTATTGTATTTTATGTACATTTATCTTCTATCAGGCATTTGAACTGGCCACTGGAGACTACCTGTTTGAGCCTCACTCTGGAGAGGACTACTCCCGCGATGAGGGTGAGTGTTTAGACTTTTCTCTTCTTGATTCTATTAAAAAAAAAACATGCTTAAACATTGTACATTAACACTGTAATTCGGATCTTGATTAGATGATGAATAAATAATTAACAGTTTGGGAAAATGTTAAACGCAAAGTGTCTTACATGCGATAAATCACTGCTTCACAACTTTTTTTTTCCATTGTTTACATGAAAATTCAAGTACTATTGATAGATTCAGTTACAATGATTATAGTGAATTTCTTTTCTATGATAGTCGTTCATAAAAATGGGACTTTTGTTTCCAGAAGTGTATCCAAACAGTGGAGAAAAAAAATGAAGTATAAAATGTATTTTGTTGTAAATGGCTTTACAGTAAGAAAGCCCAGAAATGCCCTTAGTTTAGCCATCCTCCTCCCTGAATCCCCCTTTTCTCTGCCAGCTGGAAATCCTGACTTTTAATTCTGCTGCTATGCCTCCACTCATCTTTTCCCCACTGCTCGCAAAAACCCTGAAGTGTTTGAGTGTCATAGATACACACAACAGTCACATAGTTCATGTTACTGTGTAAAATGTCCTTACGCCTGCACATAAACACCAGTCAGTAAATTTTTTTTTTTTCCAAATCAGCACATTTCCAAACTGTACACCCTCATTCTCACTTCTTTCCTTGATCACTCCATTTCCACTGCTGTTTGATCTCACTCGACTCATTGTGTTATTTTTCTCAGTGCTTGTGACAAACAGTTAAGCTCCCTAGTGCATGATTCATACAGTCAGTGTTAGTTTTTATGCAAACGTCCTGATTTTTAGAGGGGCATCTTTGATTTCCCATCGCTGAGGCCACATTAAGAGTCCATTTAATTCAAGTGCATTTTCACTTTTATTCATCACATTTCTTCAACTCTGCTTTGGGGGCATAGCTTATTAACAGTTTTTTCTTCTTTACTGTCTGTGACTGTATTTTTTTCTCTTTCCTCTTCCTTGTCTTTTTATCCCTCCCTTACCCCTCCATAATTTTCTATCCATTTCTACTCTTTTACCCACAATCCACCCCTTTTTTTTTTTTTTTTTTTTAAAAAAAAAACTATTTTCATTTCATTTAATCTGTTTGATTCAATACTCCCCATCACTTCTTTCCATCTTTATTTGTCCACCTCTTCTTTTTTGGAACCTTTTTTTTCCCCTCCCCTTTCTTGCCCTCATGCCTCTCTCCTCCATAGACCACATAGCCCACATCATAGAGCTGCTGGGTTGTATTCCGAGGCACTTTGCACTCTCTGGAAAATATTCCCGGGAGTTCTTCAACAGAAGAGGTAGTGCTGGCCAGAGAGCTGGTGGGACTGAGACACACAGAAGCCTGAGAGGGACAAAAATGGACACATGCAGACTATTTAAAGCAAAATGATTTGGTGAAAAAAACAACAACAAAAAGACATTTCATAATAAATGAGAATAAAAATGAACAGATTTGACAAGTACAAAAGCGATGACAACAAAAAGAAAAATGCTGCCTTAGTCTCCAGTCTGGGAATGTGTTTGTGCCTTTAGGGCAGCAGTGTGTGTCAGTACCAAACAGCCAGTGTATGTGTGTGTGTTGACGTGTGTGCATGCTGTAACGCTGAACCGTGCCTGTTCCCTTTGTGATGCATGTGATGTTGGGCAGACCACATCGCTTTGATCATGGAGCTTCTTGGGAAGGTCCCACGCAAAGTGGTCGCTGCCGGGAAGTACAGCCGAGAGTTTTTCTCCAAGAAAGGTAAACGGCTCTGTGGACAGTGGCTGGTTAGGTGTAGGACTCGGCCAAATGGATAGCTGTATTTATTTTTTTTTATTTTATAGTGATCTTAGCAATGGTGACAAAAAAACCTGCATCAAATAGTGGTCATGACGTATTAAAGTTTACACACGCCGCTAAACGTTAAGAACGTTTCAGGTAAGTTTTTATTTACCGCCAAGATGAGCCCAAATATTCTGCACCTGACTGATTTTAAAAATGATAAAATTGATATTTTCCGATGTTGATATAATTAAAATCTATTCATTGTTGGGGTTTTCCATTTTTCCTGGATGCAAGAAAGTAATATGTTTTCACTGAACTATGTTGTCCAAACATATTTAACCTACATTTAATGGAAAAAATAGCTCAAGTTTAGAATTTTACCCAATTATCAATCTGCAGACACACACACTCCACATTTTTTTTTTTCCAGAAAGTGGACCTGATGCCAAGTTAAAAAACATTAGTTTATATTCAGTTGACTGGAGGGACACAGAGGTGGTTTTGCTGTGTTGTGTGATTATTTTTTATTTTTCTGTATAACATTATGATGTTCTGGACATATGTGTTCTTGCATTTAGATAATCTTGCTTGAACTCGCACCAGGATTGTGTTTGCCACTATGGCTGCTCTTTGTTAATGGCCTGCACAGGAATTAGCCTTCAAACTCGCTCAGTTTCGGTGAGATTTAACTTGAGCCACTTTGCTTCACTGTTTCATATGGATTTGTTCGTTTAACAATGAAAATGGACACGCAGAAGAATTTAATTGAAATTAAGAAGGAAACAATAAAACCTCTGGTAAATTTAATTTGCCACTGTTGCCTTTTATTTCTCTTGTTAAAGTATAAACATGGAGTAAAAAACCTCATGAAAAGTTAACCCTTTGTCATCCATTGTCAATAAGAAAAAACTGATCATGCGTCTTGGAAATGTTGACTTTCCATCAGACTTGATGGCAAATGTCTTCATATGTCACATCAGGCCAGAATGAGTTAACACAACTATGCTTCAGTATTTACACTATTTTCCACAAATTAAGACATTGGTTTCGAAATTGAATGTCTTTGATGCTCTATTAGTCGTACTAGCAGCCAAAAGTAGAGCATTTGGGCACGCTCTGCTTGCAGCTGAGATAGTTTAGATTTATTGTCAGCAGTGAGAAGATAACAATGGTGGAAAAAGCAAAGCAGCTGCTCATGTGGAAACTAAGAAAGCAGCTCTATGCTCCTTTACTGGTGGCTGTGCTTACTTAGTTGGTGTGTCACAACCAGCTGCACAGCTGAGCTTTTCCCTGAGAAACACTCCTGCAGAGAATAAAAGGATATATGATGGGCTTGTTGATGGTTCTTGGTAATGTTCCGGTTTGTTAAATTATGTCCAAAAAAGGGCAACTTAACAAGATAAAGTGTTTATTTTCTACGTGTTGAGCGTTTTAAAATTCAAATGTGGTGGGCAGGGTTTAGCAAAAGTAGCAGCATTACAGTTAAGTTATGTAACTGGTAGCTTAGTCAGTTCCTAAACAATACATGCATCAGGCTTCTCCTTAGCGTGCCACACTCCTCTTTGGCTCTGTTCAGCTATGAGCTTGGTAAGTGTATGAACCTGTGTCTGATACAGCTGATAACCCCTGCATGCTCTCATTTATTCACTTTTGAGTTTCACTGTTTCTCCTATCCTTTCTGCTCATATATTCTTCATAATGTGTCATGAGATCTGAATATTCTGCCTTTGATGTCGTCTTTCTCCACAGCCTGAGCCTGCACTTGACGTCTCAATGTTCACCCTTTTATCTCCTGATTTACCATTAATCCAGGCTGACTTTCTCACTCCGTCTCTCTGAGCCTCTACTGTCTGCCAAAAGCCTTCAGCTGTACAATACTGGCATGCAGCCATGTCACCCTTTTTTCATAATTCATACAGATTTTTATGTAAATCTAGATACTTATGACCTTTAAAAATGGACAAAATGTTTTAAAGAATTCAGATTGAAGGAATGTAGAGTGCACTATGTCGAGTAAAAAAGTAAATCTGTTAGGGCTCATGTTGTCATCAGAACTAACATCTGAAAACCGCATCTTAATGAATTTCTCATCCGACGGAACAGACATTTTGATAAACATATTTCTCTCCCCCATCTTATGCAGAGAAAAGGGGTTACCATGGTAGCTGTGGTTTGAACTGGACTTTCACTCCTGCTTGCTCCCGTCGTAAATCAGTCTTTCACACTGTCTTTCTTCTCTGTCAGATTTCTGCCCCCAGCCTGAGCTAACGAATAACATCTTCTTCTTCTCCATTACCTCTACATATTTGTCTACATCTGTCCAATCCTGTCATTGTGATTTTTTTTAGCAAAGACTTCTGTCATTAGAGCACTTCATTGTTTATCAAATCCTTAAATAAAAAGACGTGAAGTAATTAGTCAAACCAGCTGCCGTGTGGCTGGGGTGTGCACAATACTGACCAGTTCAGTACCCAATTATTATTATTATTATTTTTCTGGTAAATTAATCCATGTTTGTATTTGCTTGCTTGATTAAAATTTCTGCATCAACATTTTTTCTTTTCCTCTGTAAAAATCAACAGAGAAAAAAGGTAACTTTAGAGGTTTAAAATACATTGAAGCTCTGGAAAGATGTGAGTTAGATTGTTAAAAGGTCTGCACTTATGTTAGACCATTAGGCTAAAGATGGAGAAGCAAAAACTTCTTACTTCATCTCATTTAGTCTCACAGAGACTGAATTTTTATGGACAATCCCTGTAGGAATATTTCATCCCAAAAAAAGACAAGGAAAACAGATTATCTCATTTACTGCTCCTGTACAGTAACAGATCTACTCAGTTGGCTGCTGGTATGACTGTATAAAATAATTGGAATTGTAGATAAACATTATTTACTTTGCTTTCAAAAAATAAGGTATGGAGTGCGTTATGCTGAAGGATATAATATTTTTTAATGGTATAATGGCTGTGACTTCCTGCGTCTTCTGCATCATTTCACACCGGAACCTTCTTTAAAAAATGAGAAGCTTTGACTGCAACTAAAAACTTGTTCTGGATACCAGTACCAGCTCCAGCAGTTACACTAAAAGTCACATGTTTTAGACAACCAGCTGAATTAATTTTAAATTTTAAAAAAATCTGCTGTAATATTGGCTAAGATAATATGATGTTATCAACATTCAACCTATGTTACATAAGGTGTATTAATAACAGCAATATCTATGAATATTTTATTAAATGTTTTGAGAAAGCTTTAACTATATTTGTGGAAATGCCACTGCTTAGTTGTTCCAATTGTAATGCAGTGAGCATCACAAATTGATTCTTTTTTTTTTTTTTAAAGGTAAAATTATGCAATCAACATGGTCAAAGACCACAACACTTTTTCATTCATGCATAACTTCTGACTTCCCATTTATTCCTAATCATGCTGTAAAACATTACTGTCACATATTCTTAATGTTTTACTTGTTACATTAATTTATGAATTTTTTTTTTATTATTGCAACTTTATTATTACAACTTTTTGGAAAGAAGACAAAGAAAGAAATACCATTCTTATTTGTGTTTTGCGTGGATCAGCTGTTTAACCCTTTCTGCTCTCTGTTCTCCTCTGCCATCACTGACTCTGCTCCGTGTGACCCTCTGCAGGGGAGCTGCGGCATATAACCAAGCTGAAGCCATGGTCGCTGTTTGATGTGCTGGTGGAGAAGTATGGCTGGTCGCACGAAGATGCCGGACACTTCACTCACTTTCTTCTGCCCATGCTGGAGATGGTCCCCGAGAAGAGGGCCTCAGCCAGCGAATGCCTGAACCACCCCTGGCTCAACTCGTAGCCACAAACTCTGACCAGTCACCCCTTTCTCTTCTTTCCCCACAACCGTCAGTCCAAATATCACTCTCTGGTGGCAGCCTGCGGAACCACAACGTGGAGAAAAGCTGAAAACCAATAGATGAATATGTGAAACTCTTCCTTCCTGCCCCTTTCCACTCATCCATTATGTTCTAACCCGACTAGGCTTAACTCCTGACAATACGTCCTTTCTCCAGAGGAATGTAAAGACAAGCTCATGGAGATAACGCAGCAAAGCATATGGATCTTTATCTCCCATAAAGAATCCAATGATTTGAGGTTGGATGTTTCCCTCTCAATTAAAGGGACAATGCAGGCTCTGTGCTTTCTTTGTTTCTTCAGTTGTCGGGATGTCGGCCGTTCTGCTGCATCTCTCTTTCTAAATTAGCACTTTTTAGGATTCAGTCATGAGCCGATTCCAGCTGCTGATCCTCTCACTAACGTGAAAGTACAGTTAGCAAGCAGCCTTGTTGCACTGCTGATGGCCCAGAGCTCCATCTTCCATGACCACAACTAATCGAGGGCCTCAAAGACAAATGAGTGAGTATGTCATTTTGTGTGAGAATGAGCTTATGTGCCTGTGCTCAAGATCTGCCTACATAGATCCTTCACTTTTCTTTCCAGCCCAACCTAAACCTGGAAGAAGCACCTACTTCGGACTTAAAGTTTACACTCTGATTTCTTCCAAGAATCCAGTCCCAAAAAGCTTCTCTCACCCCACGTTACCCCTCCCCAACCCCCCTTGCTCTATCGTCCTGTCTGGGACCGCCTCAAAGGACTACATGAGGTGCATCCAACTAAAAGCTGCCATTCTAATAAACACAGACAGAAAAAGTGAGCAAATGAATAAGTTGAAAATAGAAACACAATCAGTTTTGAATATGGAGGAGATCCCTTGGTCTGTAAGGACTTATCCTAAATGCATGGAGCGACTGATGGATCGGCATGAAGGAATATGACAGATGAACATTTGAGACTTTTATTTGTACATTTTGTTGTTTTCATGACATCTCTTGGACTTTCCGTTAGGACATTTTTGTGCCCCCTCTGAGGATCGCCAATTTACAGTTTCCTTGTCAGCCTTTTGACATTCCTACATCCCGATCCGCTGCCTTTATTCCTGACTTTCTTTCCCAAAAACAATTCTATTCATTCCTACTGTGGCACGTTTACCAGATACGATTGGTACTATTCCCCTTATTTGCCCTTTAGAGGAACCCTTTTATCCCTGAGCCTCTCCAGAAAGGAGATGGTCACATGGAGGTTGCACTTGTCTTTGTAAATGTCCTTCAGGGATTTGAAACCTTTGTACATAGAACTGAGATTTGGCAACGCAAAAATGACCGTGGACAGCATTTCAACACAAAAGCATCATTCCCAAAAAAAGTAAAATAAATCATTCTGAGGCCATTGTTGGCAGAACTTGACTTCCTCTTGTATGTCCGGGGTTGGTCCAGGCAGCTACAGCTGGACCCCGGAGGAAACGCTTGAGACTGAACTGTGCTACCTGGTGGCTGAATGGGAGTACTGCATCGCCACACACCTCTGCTGCTCTCGGTGCCAACGCTCCAAGACGTTCCACTGTATCTCTCTACTTAATCTTTGTTTCTGTCACACACACACACCAAACTCAAATCATCACAATTAGTCCAGTTGCCTATTTTTCGCAATAAATTAAAAAAAAAGATGAGTATAAGTAAATGGTGAGATATTTTTAAAAACTATTTAATTCATGAAAAATATAGGAATTAAAAGAAAACAACTTTTCTCTGGTTGTTGTGACCGTGACAAAAAATGTCTTATACTGAGGTGATTGTGTTTGTCTGTTAGAGATGTTTTTTTTTTGTTTGTTTGTTTTTTTCATTGTTACTACTGTTATTTTTGAAAGTTTTATTTTTTTTTCTACACTGTCATCAGCGCTCCCCCTCTTTACTTGAACAGTGCTGCTCTGATTGAGCTGGACTCTTGATGGTGATGGGGAAAAAAAGAAAAGGTTCTGCAATAAAGGGTATGTGATGTTTTGGCTTTTTATTTTTTTCCCCCTTTTATTTTCTTTATTTTATTTTTCTCACCAAAACCACCTGATCTCACTTGTTCAGCCATGCTGACTGTTCTTCCTGATGACATTGACAAACTCGCGTCTTGTCTGTGTTTTTCATTGACAGATTTAATAAAATTGTAAATGAATGGATGCAGTGCCTTTGATGTAATGAATTTTTCTCCTTTTAAAAGCACCTTTGAGGTTACAGACCTTGGAGTTAAAAAGAAAAAAGAAACAAAGACAATTTTAGGAATGATTCCCTTTTATTGATGTCAATAATCAGCGTTCCCACCATATAAGAGAGTTAAAATACAATAATCAGCTGTCCGATGTAGTGCATG
The DNA here is from genome assembly GCF_933228915.1 of Telmatherina bonti. NCBI lineage: Eukaryota > Metazoa > Chordata > Actinopteri > Atheriniformes > Telmatherinidae > Telmatherina > Telmatherina bonti. The sequence continues at coordinate 24,114,973 of NC_136620.1, read as the reverse complement.
AGAACAAATGTTATTGTACACATTGTGATACACACTAAAACAAAAACGGTTGCATTAAACATTTCCTAAGATGCAATAAAAGACATCCTGAGATTAACATTAGTCTTTAAAAGTAAAAATACATTTTTAAAAGTATAAACTATAGATTCTAGGTAAATTTTATCTTCTAAACACTACAGTCATGGTCTCTGGGTGAAACATTAATGGAATCATTTTCCAACACTCAATACACTGAAAGAAGTGCTTTATGTAAAGCACATATGAGATGACCGTACTGGAGATGAGTTATATGGGTGAAGTGTTCATCCTTCCTCCAGACTACAGAAGACAAAACTCTAAAATAAAACGTAAAAAGTAGATACATCCACCAAACTAAAAACACAATGATGTCATAGATATTGCCGAAATGTAAAGGAAATGCTTTGTGATCCATGCTGGAATACTGCACTGCAATCCTGAAGACACCTGGTTGCCATGACATTAGTATGGTAGCTGAGAAGTTCAAAACACATTAACAGCAAAAATTACATTTAGAAAGAACATTTGCAGTTTATAAGACACATTAAAAATCTACATTTAAGGAAGAAAATTCACAAACTATTAAGCACTGATACAATTGTTAAGGCAAATCTACCAGTGGTAAAACACAAATACAAATCCTGAAACAAATGATTAAAGACACTGTGTATGGAAAGGGAATGTCCCAAATACCAGAAGGCACCCAGCAATGATCTCATTATGTAGTTCAAACAAATCATTTGTAGTTTGGCTACATGCCACAAATGAGTGGTGGTTCTTTGAAGACAAACTGCACAGAAAGTGTTTCACATAAAAGTTCTAGAGACTACTACAAATCATGTCTTTCAACTACAAGATGAGGTCATCTCTCGGTCACTTCTGGTATTTAAGACTTTCCCTTTCCAGTAAGAGGTTGAGATTCTTTTCATTTTGTGTAGGATTTGTGTTTGTGAGCTTCCATTTGCTGATTTGTATCATTAATCACACAAGTATTTAATATTTTGCCATTTTTTTCCTAAAATGTAGATTTGTATTTAAATATACTAATGTGTTTTATTAAATATACATTTGTTTTAAAAAATGTTGATGTGTAACCAAAGTCAAATTTTCTTCTTGAATTTGACTTTGCTGGTGTTTTGAAATGTAAATCTGTTTTTGTATTTCTTGTAATTTGTACATTAGGGAGACATACACATGAGTTCTAAGTGCACAGTGCTTGTGAGTACACTTACTGTGTAAGTGCCTGTGTGTGAACAATTAGTTTTTCCTCAGATGTGTTTGCGTACATCAGAGCAGTGAGGTACAGTTCTTCAGCAGCAGGGGTTTGGCCAAATCCAGGATGTCAAGATTGGGGTCCAGTGACCTACCCAGACCCTCCAGCACCATGATGGCAAACACAATGGAGGCAAAGTTACTCTCCAGCTTGACCTTTAAAAAACAAAACAAAACAAAAAAACAGAAATAAAGAGAGGACCACCTACATCAGACAACCACCTACATTTAGTGAATTTCCCTTTGGGGATTAATAAAGTATTTTTCATTTCATTCATTTCATCAATGAGAAATTTAATTAAACCAGGGAGTTGAAATGCACTGATTCCATTCCATTGTTGGGTATCGGCATGTTGCCCAGTATGAAAACATAACGTAATTTCTTTATTTAAAAAATGAAATAAAAATACAAGACGTCTATTGACAACTAGCACACTAACATTTCTTGAAAATGACTAACTTTACCTGAATAACATGACAAATGTTTACATTTCTCAGCTAAATTTAAATCAACCTTTTTTCTTAGGGTCGTCTTAAATTACAACTTCTCATGTCATTTCAAGCCTGATGCAGCAGCAGGTGTCCTAGCAGGGATATCTAGCAATTTCTCAAATATCTTTTCTCTGCTATTTGATTTGTTAACAACTAGTTAGCACACCACAAACAGCAATGGCTCAGTTAGAACCTGTTATTAAGCTCCACAATACAGAACCACAAGCTAAAGCTTCTGTTTACAGCTCATTGAATCAGTACGATTAAAACAAAATTGTATTCAGAGTTGGTTTTGAGTTTGTATTTAGGCAACATAAGGCAGGTTTATCTGTATAGCCTATTTCATTTACAAGACTGACAAGAGATTTATGGAATACCCAAAAATATATACTCATTTAGCTTAAAATAAATACAAACTGGTGATGTTTTTACCTTGTGCTTGATAATTAGGCCAAAGACCCTGGAGAGCAAGTCTGCTACTTGAATCTAGAAACAAAAAGAAAAAAAAAACACTTGGATAGTAATTGTTGAGCACAGAAATAGTAAAAGTAAAGCTGGTATTATTAATGACAATATCAATAATCCATGCATAACGCCGTCAAACTGCTAGGCTTCCACTTATAACATCACTGACAGGTTAGACTTGTAAATACCTCCAATTATTGGATTTTTATTTGGCAAACATAAAAGATTCTTGCAGTGTGATACTGAAATTCTAAATAAGTTGGAACATTGGGCAAAATATTACTGAAAACAAAACACAGTGATTTGCATATCATTTTAACCTATATTATTTTAATGCACTACAAACTGTGTTTAATTCACACTTTTTCATTATTCATGGGGATGCAGAATAGGACTAAAGTGAATTATAAAATCAGGCACTTACTGGATCATAACACAAGGCAAGAGGAAGACTGATTCAAAGCAAATGCATGCCAGAGTGTATTATAATAAAATTACCAATAAAACAAACTCAAACACTCCTGTTGTTAGTCAGTGTGTATTTCAGTACTGTTTTTTTTTTTTTTTTTAAATTTTATTTCTTATCTTTTAAGAAGTATCTGGTGTTAAATCATGTCATAATTCATTTCCTTGAATATAATTTCTTCTAATATTGCTCTATATGTGAACCCCAGGGAGACTAATCAGGATTCTTTACACAAATAATTACAGATTAGCTGACAAGGAGAGAACTTAATGTTCTTTTTACTCTAATCACATTCATTGTAATCAAAAACCGGCATCACACACACAAATCCGTACCTTCCCCAGAGACAGGGTGTTGCTGACAGCATGATCAACCAGCTCGGCCATTTCCTTCTTAAACTGAGGCACATCTTGGCACTCATGAGCTCGTGCATGATTCAGAATCAACTCTGCCACGCGCTCACCCTGTAAAATGATCAAATCACAATTGTTCTCTCTGCATTACATTTACTTTTGTTTTATATTTTTCCCATTACTAAAGGATTTTGAGAGGATTTGAGTGTTTATGGTAACTTCATTATTGAGCTTTAAGATTTAAATTCAATGAAAATCTTATGAACAGTTTAAATATAAAACTAGTTCAAAGCCCCATCATTATTGATGCGATGATGGTATTTATGGGCATTGATTCCACCATAGTTCAACATGGGAACTTAATACACACACCTATAACTCTTTTTACCTGACGCAGCACCACAGCAGTGAAGACGGCCTTGAAGTTGGCGAGGTCATGTTCACTGAGCTGGGCTACAATGCCAGCATCCAGGAGCACCAGTTGTAGAGGACACGGATCTGGTCTGACACTGACCACCACTGTATCCCACAAGTCAGTGAGGGTGGTTTTCCCACGGTGCTCCACTGAGATACTAGCCACATCAGAAGAACCAGAAAGAGGCCCCCGACATTGAACCAAAATGTTGCCAGGATGGAGATCACCATGGACAAAGTTATCGACAAAAACCTAGACAAAGGTGAATATTAACATGACTGGTCAACGTTCTGAAGCAGGAAGAAGATACATCTAGTTTAAGTGGTATAATATAATACACGTTTTCAAATGTACACAATCACATGAACAAATACTTTTTGTATCTTACCATTTTTAAAAGAGTATCAACTCCCATTCTGGCTATTTTCTGCTTCACTTCCATAGGAATCTCAGAGCTCAGGTAGTTAGAAATAGGCTCACTCTCCTAAAAAATGTAAATTAAAAATAAATTAATATGGCTTTTTTTTTTTTTTTTTTTTTTTTTTTTAACTTAATTGAATGTTGCCTCCAAACCTTCAGTTACTGTACTCACTTCAAATGTTTCCACTAAAATGTTTCTGGTGACAAATGGTCGTAACGGAGTTGGGAACTTGACATGATCAACATCACGGAAGTTTTCTCTGAATAGTTCCATGTTTCTGGCCTCGAATCGGAGGTCAATCTTTTAAAAAACAAAACAAATACAAAAAAAAAAGACTTCAACATTAAAAAATAGTTCACTTAGCTCAGCGAAATTATCAGGAACCTTCAGCTACCTTTCCATGAAATTATATTTGTTTTAAAAAAAACATACTTTTGCATTTTTCTTTTTTTTTTATGTATTCAAAGTGATAACATTGTTAATACACATAACTATTTCGGCAGTAAAATTTAAGATAGCTTATGTGATTTTAATCTATAAAATGTGTTTATAGTTACACAGTGCGAGTTAAACAAGAGCCTACCTGTTTGGTCATTAGCTTCTCAAACTCTTCAACAACTTCAAACATACTGAGCCATTTGAGTCCAGGCAGGCAGTGCAGAAGCCAGCTCCCCGTTTTCATTAGCAACAGATCTATCTCCACCTGCCTCCTTACACCTGGATGGACCACCTTAAATACATATTTGAAAAAAAATAATATTACAGCATCATATCCTTCACAATTCCTGATCTGGTTCAGGTCCTACTGTGAAGGCTGGAGTTATTTTGTTACAATTGGCAGTTATGAATCTGAATGAGTGGCCATGGCTTGTGGAGTCCCCCAGGGATCAGTCCACAGACTTCTTTTGTTCAACTTGTACATAGTCTCTTGGGGTCAAATATAACAGAAATTTACAATGAATTATCACAGTTAGGCAGATGATACACTACTTTATGTGTCTTTGTTGCCAGACAACTGAGGTGGAGTTTAATAGATTTCTTGTGTCAAGTGTTTTGGAGCAAATAAACACCTGGATGAAAGAGAATTTCCTACAATCAAATGAAGACGAAAGTGAGATTATTATATTGGGTAGCAAAGAAAATAGGGTCAGCGTTGGTAAACAACTGGGGTTGACAACAAGCCACATCAAAGCTGTCACTAAGAAGCTTTTTACCAACCAGAAAGACCAGTAGAAGCTCACTTATGGGTTAATTTCCAGAAGAATACTGTAAATGGTCTTTTAACAGGACTTTGTTAAGAGAGGATTATATTACCATACCAGTTTAAAATGTTTACACCAGCTTCCAGTTAGTCAGAGGACAGATTTTAAAACCCTGCTGATTGTTTACATATCCCCGAATGGCTCGGGCCCAGAACACATCTGTCATATCTTCAGAGAATATTAATGTAGCAGAGCTTTTCGATCCAAGGACTCATATCAACTAGTTCAGACATGAATCCAGACTAAACATGGAGAAAAGCATTTGCAGCAAACAACCATCTGTAATGCCTTTAATGTTTTATGTCAAGCACTTTGAATTGTCTTACATATGAAATGTGCTACACAGAAAAACTTGCCTTGCCTCCAATTCATGCAGGTGTGTGTGTGGGATTATGAGACTAACCTTGATTGCCACCGGGATGAGACGCTCCTCCTCAGTGCTACTCTCTTCATGCAACCCATCTGGACGATTTCTCTCCTCACAGCCTACCTCATTCTTATAACCTCTCCAGAGATGTTGAATACTGTTTGCTACTCCTCTCAAACCAGGGATCTCCCAGGCTTCTAGCAAGTCTTCTTTCTCCATCTCCTCTATTACTGACAGGAAAGCTGGGTCCTCTACCTGGGCCATCTTGGCCCAGCCTCTGTATACCTGGGCAATGCATCCCGAACCCACAGGTTCTTTGCTCTCAAATACCAACATCCCTCTCCAGCCCTCTCCAAAAGCTCTCCGAAGACACTGTTTAGTGTGGGCCCAGGAGTGAGGCCGCACCTTGACATGTAGCCTGGAGAAGCGGTCACAAAACTCTTGAGAGAAGATGTCTCGCCTGGTGCTGGCCCACTGTCCCAGCTTGATGAAAGTAGGACCTGAAGTTTCAGTCACCCACAGCAAAGCATCCAGCCAATATGATGCAAACTTGGATGACATTAGAGCCAAAGGGGAAAGGAGAAGAAGGGGACCAAATTTGAGGAGTAGAATCAATGCACGGAAACTGAGGCGAATGAAAAACATGAATTTGTGGACTTGGACTTTTGCAAGAGACTTTCTGTTCGGGGCCTGGGTCGGTAGTATCGCTTCCTGGCATGTGGCTGTACATGATGCTACTTTGACAGCACCCCAACACAACAGTGTAACCTTGGGTACTTGGCTTAAAATCTGCCCTCTTTTAACAAAACATGTGTTCCGGTTCTGCATCAATCTCAGTCTGGCAAAAGAGTTCATTTTTTGCAGTGTGTACCTCAAGTTAAGAAGGGCTCCTTTCGCTCCAAAAGCCATCATGGTCATCATGTCTTACTGCTGTGGTCTCAGTCCAAAAGGTGAATTAGTCCACATGTGTTTGTTTTGCAGTGCGAAACAAAATGATGCAAAATCATAACTAGGACTCTAAACGAGGAACAGCGTGCGATGTCCATCTAAATATCTGCGAGTTTAATGTAGGTATCCCACATGAGATTAAACCTGCAGCCCCGTTAAAAGTTGCATTTGAATAATTGCAGGAATATTTCTGTATTTTTCAGTAAAGTCAGGGCGTAACGACGCAATGCAGTAGCTGTGTTTTCCTGGACTAGACTTTCCGGGCATTAAATGGCTTCTACTCCCACTGTGGACAAACGACACGTTTCACGGTTCAGCTGGTCTAACCGTACCATCTAAAAATATCATTCATTTCCACCGAGAGAAATATCGTCCATGACAACACTGCAATGACAGCTTGCTTCCGGGTGTGACGACGCTCCCACAAAGTCACATGACTTCGTCTTAAAGACGCACGATGGAAGGCGTCGACCAGTGAGAGCACTGTGGCGTCGACAAAAGGTTCATGGCTCAAATTCCGAGTGAGGGAAAATCAATATGTCCTAGACTTGAATAAACAAACAAATAAATAAATAAATAAATAAAACATTATGATTATCATTGGAAGCAGAAAATACCTTGGAGGTAATGGCTGCTGGCAGGAATATTCTCTGGTACTTTTCTCTCTTGCATTGGACTTAATGATGCCTCACAATGAACACTCAACTTTGGTTTCTACACTGGGTTGTTAAGAAGATATAGTCATCTTTTGCTTTTCACAGTGTATACAGTATTGTTAACAACATACTTCATAATATGCCATCATAATATCTTATAATATACGAATACAGTATAGTTTAACATAATGCACTGCATAATAGAACTAACAGCAGTGCTATACAATGACAATAATAAATATACTAATAATTGTTATATTCCAAGTTGTCCACGCCATCTCACCTGGCATTATCACATCCACCATTATTATACCATTGCATGCCCAATAATCTATAATAAAAAAATAAAAAAAAAACCAAACCATTTAGGCCTGTACAGCAATTTCCCTCTCTGAAACCATGGGAAGGAAACATCCCATGAAACATCTGTGAGTTAAGAAGTGGACTATTTAATCCTAATTTAAATTTCTTTTAACATTATATGGTGTTTAAAATGTCCTTGTTTATATATTTAGTCAATGTTTGTTTCCCTAAGGACAATATGAAACCCAGCTGAGTGATGTATTAATGAGGTAGGCTATAGGTATTAATTCAACACTGCTCATTGACCTTTAATCACTCATTGTTAAAGGATTTCTTTTCACCGCCCTTGGCGGAGGTTTGCGCTCTCCGAGTGCTTTTCTAGTTACTAGCTTGTTTCCGGTTTTATTTTGTAGTTTAACTTTTGTACTTGTGTATTCTCTTTGCTGTACTTCCTTTACACCATCAACACTCATTGTTAATTGTCTAAGTTCCTTTACCTTTTGTTAATAAATGGCCTCCCGCTTAGTTTTATTTATTCGTGTTACTGTCTTGCTTCTACCTCGTCAGTCCTACATTTTGGACCCCATTCGTTGTTTCTGCTTCACTATCCATGACAGAACTTGCACAAGTTAGGGTGTTGCATTAGCAACAATGACAACACGGACAAATCACGAACTTGATGAAACTGCAAAACATATTCCAGCCTTGTAACATCTTGGAAGTGGGCGGTTTGGACTTTTCAAAGAGACGTGATATGTGGTTTATCATTGAGTCAACAATAACTGATTCATAGTCTATAAACACGTGTGACGTTAACTTTGACCGGAGAGAATTTTCTACATCCTTAAACACATTTATAAAAATTTCGTCGACTTTCTTTAGGTCTGGAGAAAACATTTCATCCACATCAAGTCCTCTCAATACCCTATTAAGGATTCGCTTTGAAATTCTCATTGTCGACTTTTCTGACATGTTACAAGCATCCAAAATTTTCACAGCGAGAACACTGACAAACATACTGAGGTCACTGTTGTCATCAGTGCATGAAACGTATGCAATACTCGGGTTTTCGTCGAAAGTGACACGTTTCTTTGGTGGTTTTATCGCGTCGAACGTGGTCTGGGTTTCCTTATCGAGCATAATTTTAGGTGTCACCATCCTGACAATGTAAAGAAAAATGGTTGCGTTCTGAAGGTAGCAATCTTTATAATATGGTATTACGTCACAAAGGTAAAGTCTCCTTTCAAAAGTCTTCTGCGTGACGTCACATTCTTCAACGTATTCTTTAGTATATTTTAGACTAGGACATGCGCATTCTATTTCTTTTTCTTTTTTTAATTCTTTTTTTTTTTTTTTTTTAAATAAATACTTTTTTTTAAGGCGCATTCTATATTGATTAATTAATTTAGGTTGGGCAGTGATGCAAGGTACCCTGGTTTTGATATTTTGTACATGTCAAAGCGTTGTCCATTATTTTCAGCAGCTTGCAGGCTTGCTGAAAAACAAATTCCTGCAGCAAAATGGTCCTGGACCACAGCACAGAGCCAACTTTCCAGCATGTTTGTCTGGATTACTGTTTGATAGGCTACACACAGCTGCAAACAAAACTGGACACCCCACAGCAGAGATCTAGAGCATGTGTAATATCTTGCTCCAGTCATATGGGACTTAGTCTATTAATTAAAAGCAGCGCTGCCCAAGTCCAGTCTTCGAAATCTACCATCCTCCATCTTTTTAGATGCATCCCTTTTCCAACACACCTGAGCTAAATGGCTGAATTCCCTCTTCTGCATGTCATGCAGCTCTGCAGAGGCATGCTAATGAGCCAGTCACATCAGATGTTTTGGAGAAGGAATGCATCTGAAAACTTGCAGGATGGCAGATCTCAAGGACTGAACTTGGGCACCAGAATTTTTGTCCACCACAACTAAACGTCTGCCAATTAATTTACAATCACCAGATGTAATTAATAAAAGACTTCAAGTTGAAGCATACTATGTGATGGTTAAAGGTCAACAATGTAAACTCACTTATTAACAGAACATCTCCAAAGCTAATTGGCAATATATAACATTTCATTTGCAAGACTAAAAAAAAATTATTCTGAAAAATAGCCTTTTTTCAACACCAGAGTGCACTGTAATCCCATTTAAGTCTGCAATACTGTCCATTAATTGCAAGCTCACCATTAAAGCCACTTTTCGCCAACACTTTCTTCTTAGAATCAATAAACAATTCAGTGGGAAACTGTACTTTTTCTATTTTTTTTCCAGTGGTAGTAAAATTATTATTACAAGAAATTAAGCATGACTAACCTTTGTGATGAAACACACTGGTAACTACAATGCTGATTTGATTTAAAGGTGGAGTATGTAAGATTTTCAATATTTTCAAAATAAATTAACTAATAAAATAACTACAATCATAATTAGATAGTTTTTTGAACATGTAGGTTCCAGTCTGTCCATATTTGATGCATTATTAAATTACAAGTTTAATTAATGACAAATGACAAAAAGCACTTTTTTTACTGGTAGGCAAACATTTAAGAAGGGTCTTTGTCAATAATTAAACTTGTAATTTAATAACACATCAAATATGGACAGACTGGAACCTACATGTTTAAAAAAAAAAACTATCTAATTATGATTGTAGTTATTTTTAGTTAATTTTTTTTTTTTTTTTTTTTTTAAAATAATGAAAATCTTCAAAATAACACAGATTTTTAATTTGGTTTATGAATATCCAAAGACATCAAGATGTTCAAGTGTCCTACTGATATTCTCATCTTGTATTGCTAGTGTACGTAACTTCGCCAAAGACACAAGGTGCAGCTTTCTGGTAGGCAGAAACTCAAAACTACCAGTCTGAGTAATTCAGCTTCCATTTCCAAGTTCAGTTTGGATGAGTGCATTCAGTGTCCAACAGAAGCAGTCAGTCAGCCATTTTCTGAACCACTTCGTCCAATTAAGGGTCGTGGGGAAGCCGGAGCCCATTCCAGCAACCATTGGGTGAGAACAGGTCATCAGTCCATCACAGCCAACAGAAGCAATGCAATTCAGTACACATATGAATGTAAAAATCTGTGCTGGCTGAAGAAATCAATGCGTATGCTTTGAGGACCGCCTACAGCTCATTGTTGAGTTTGGCTCGACACACGCGGCAAACCTTAAAGAGTGGAGATGCAACAGTGAGGATGTCCAGTGGGACAGGCAGAGAAGACTGCTTCGTAAGACAGCTTCTGCTGCTCACCAATTGGAGCAAAGACTTTGCAAATATTCTCCTGTAGAGAGTGCAGTTTTCTTTCCTGATATTTGTTGGCGCAGCTGTGTCACAGCCAGTTTTTCCACCTAACTTAATCATTCTTTTTGCAAAAATAAAGGGTACCTGCATTCAAAGAATATTTAATTAGAGAAATTGGCTTTTGTTTCATGAAGTCTAATACTGTGATTATTGAAACACTGTTCGTTGTTGTTGTTGTTGTTGTTGTTGTTGTTGTTTTTCTCATACTACTGATCGACTGCTGATAGGAACAACAGTGGACAGAATACAGTTCATAGTATGTTATCTGAACATTAAAGGTGGAGTGTGTAAGATTTTCAATATTTAAAAAAAAATTTAACTAAAAAATAACTACAATCATAATTAGATAGTTTTTTTTTAAACATGTGGGTTCCAGTCTGTCCATATTTGATGTGTTATTAAATTACAAGTTTGATTATTGACAAAGACCCTTCTTAAATGTTTGCCTACCAGTAAAAAAAAAGTGCTTTTTGTCATTTGTCATTAATTAAACTTGTAATTTAATGACGCATCAAATATGGACAGACTGGAACCTACATGTTCAAAAAACTTTCTAATTATGATTATAGTTATTTTTTAGTTAATTTATTTTGAAAATATTGAACATCTTACATACTCCCCCTTTAAATCAAATCAGCATTGTAGTTAACAGTGTGTTTCATCACAAAGGTTAGTCATGCTTAATTTCTTGTAATAATAATTTTACTACCACTGGAAAAAAAATAGAAATACATAGAATCATACATACTCCACCTTTAAATGACACATTAAACTGGACTTTATTCTAAGAAACATAGTGAGTGTTTGGAGCACATATAAAAGAGCTGCTTTAAATAATACTGTTAGCACATTTGCAAACCAGATTCCTAGTCATAAGAAAAAAGGTGGGGGCAGGGGAACAAAAGACACCATTTGTGTGATTTTATTTCCTCTGCTTAAACCAGAGGTCTTGCAAACAACCTACCGTGCAGCATCAGGGACTGAGAACTTGTTGGAACCATGTTCCCGGTCATGATGCAAGACCCCTGGGCAGCGGGTTGAGTATGCTCCCAGGACCCCAGCTGTAGGCCTGACAGAGAATTCTGCAACACAATGAGCTTAAATAAACGCCAAACAGATGTTTCAGGCCTCCACCTCCACTCTGTCCCCCCACTGTTATTGATGTACAAGTCAGGAATTTTCTGTCTTGCGTTTCAGAGATAAGGTCAGGCTTGAAACACACAGGTCAGCAGGGTAGTTGCTCTTCCAGTCAGGCTGTTCGAGGCTTTCTGATGGCTACTCGGAAAGGTTACTTCTGGAATGCTGCCTTAGCATGCAGCAGGGTATTTTTGTACAGCACTGGAAGCTAATTGAATCACATTTATCCATAATGGTTTCTGTTCTGGAGCTTTGTGGAGTTCAGTGTGCAAAGAAACGATGCACAAGCTGCTGAACATAATAAGAAAAATATTCAGAGAATTTTCATGTATGCACAGCACATAACATGCTATAATGTTGATTACACTTTTTATGTCAAATTATATCAAATTACCACAGATGATTTTAAGTTTTGAAATTTGATTGGCTAATTTCTTCCTTTTAAAATTGTTAAAAAGTGAAATTAGGATCGGATCACCAGACAGTCCCTCATTTTCTGGTATAAAGTAATTAACTGACTTTTTGTCCATAAATAAGCATCAGATGCTTTTAAAGTAAAGTCTGTGAATTTGAAAGACTTTCTGTTCGTCAGTGAAATACATTCCTTTGTGGAGTTGTACAGGTTAATTGTTAATCATGCTGGTCATCAGTATGCACGTCCAGCCTGGTTTCTTGCTCACTCATTCTCTCTTTTCAGACTCTCCTCAGAGCCATGGAGGTACTCTGCACCCATGGGCCAGATGGCAAGCTGGCTTCCTTTATTTTCCTGACTGAATTTAGTCCACACAATTAACATCAAGACTACTTGGTGTTGTTGTTCATACTACTGTTTGGCAAAAGGTGAACCAGTAAACAAAATCTTGGAAAGATAAAAGAGATAAACATGTTGTCCGCTCACTCAGAGAATAAGAGTCGCTCTTGGGCTTCTTAATTGGCTTCCGGAGGAGGCTTTTATTTATATATTCAGTTGTACTCAGCATTGCCCCTTCCTGTTTTAGTACCCCTCCATTTTCTTCTTTTTTATTTTTTCTTTCTGCACAGGACACTTGGTTTCCCCAGCAACCAGGGCTCCAATTGCCCGGCCAGCTGCAGATTAGTTCAGCAGTGGGGGGTTTTGGGTGGGCGGGAGGTGATGGGGAGGGGGGTGGTGATGGAAAATGAAGAGGGAGGAGAGAGAGAAGGAAGGGAGGAGGGGAAGAGGGTGGCTTGAGGAAAGCAGGGGTGGGAAAAGTTTGAGCAGGGGAGAGAGAAAGAGAAGGAATCACTGTCAATGAGAGATAAGAGTCTGAGTGTGTTTGAGAACTAGAGGGAAGAAGGAGCTGTGAACACTTTAGCCTCAAGGCTGGATGGGAGGAGAGGATTTCACATACTGCTTTTTTTCCCCCCTAACTTTTTGTGTGCTTGGAGCTGTACCCTGTCTTTGTGGGAGGTATTGCAGGAGCTATGCGAAGTGAGAGAAGTTGGAGGCAGGGGTAGGGGAGTACAAGCAGAGGAAGAGAAGGAAAGGGGAGAAAGAAAGGCAGCCTATTCTGAAGGAAAGGAGCCATGCAAGTGGATGCTGTCTTTTGCAGGATCAGGTTTCACAAAATGAGAAGCTTAACTGAGAGCACTTCATCAGAGCTCACCCAGCTCAGTAAGGTAGGTTCCTCTTAAATATGGTTTTTGCTTTGTGAAAAGGCATTTTTTCTTTGAAAACAGTGGAAACTTTTATTTTACAGCCTGTTGGTGTCACCGATTGATATACATCTATCTCAGCTGGTAAAATGTAAATATTTGCAATGACCTTGATTTTGTGGGTTCATTTTTATTCAGAAGATGGTTGTTCAAAATAATATGGATGGTAGGTGTGAGATTTGCACTTATTTTAGTTGTACCTTGTTCAGGACTGCTCAGAGTGCATGCTAATACCATCACATTTCAAACTGGTTTGGTGTTGGGCGACAGAGAAAAAAGAGAGGGGAGGATAAGTGCGATGAGCATTCTTTGCTGTGAACAAAAGCAGCTCTTCATGCCTGTATTGTTGTGAGGGGGCAGGCAAAGGTGGAAACCTCCACAGGGAGGAGCTCAGAGGAGTTCAGCTTCAGGTGGATCTAAAACAAAATCTCTTTTTTTCACTGAATAATACATTGTATATACAAATGACCAGGTATCACTGAGAGTTTGCAGATGTGCTAAAAGATAATGCATATTTACCTGAATTTAAATTAAATGAAATTACATGTGATTTGACATAACATTACATTTACTTGATAGATTTTAAAGATAGAATTAGCACAACTAGTAAGTCAGTTTGTATTTGGTATGTTTGGTGTATTTTATCCCATTCAGTAATACTCTGTGGTATCACGCAAGTTTCACTATACTTTCCTGCAGTGAGGAGAAAACAAAACACACTGGGCATTTTATAATCTATTTCACACTGGCAAGGATCTCAGTAGTGGTTGGAAGATTAATTCACAGCCACAACAACCTTGGCCCCTCCTCTTCATGCTGGACAGCAGATTTGTCACATTTTGCTTTGGGATGGCATCCCATTCCCAACCAGAAAATCTAAAAACAAAAATGCATATTAGCAGGTGAATATTGCAGGGAATATTGGGATATATTTTTTAAGGGCACTTTCCACACAGTTCGTTGTATTGCTAATCCAACTAAAGCACAGTATTTACAAGTTATATAGTGGTAAAGGCATTTCCCATTAATGTATAGTACTGTACAACACCAACTCAGCGAAATAATTGACCAACTGCAAATTTACTTACTTCTTTACATTTTATGATGACCAGATGATCATAAGCAGCTGTGCAAATGCAACGGATTGACATTGTCACCATTATAATATAAGGAGTCTGTTCTGGTGATTACACTTTTCCACTGTTGTTCAAGGAAACTCCTTTCAGGTTAGCATTCAATTAGGAATTTTACATGATTTACAGAACAAAAGCTAAATGCATTGTATGGCAACAGCACTCCCCTATGGTAGCACTCTACCTCAGCAAGGCCCTGCAGACTGCTTTGCAAGGTTCATAGAACATAAAAAAGGAGTCTTGGTGTCCACCTGGCTCAGATACCAATCTGTTGGAATGTGATGGCATCTGTTGGGAAAAAGAAAGTTATATTTACAAAGACCCCAACCCATGACCCATATCCTACTCCACTCCAGTGAGGGCTTTTTTTTTAACAATATGAGGAAGACCTTCTTGATATTATGCAGAGGGTCATAACATTGCTCTTTAATACCATTAGTGGTCAGAAATTTGTAAGGCACCGTGATGTTTATGCTCTATTGCACCGCATATTACGATGCAACAAAAATGTCTGGTATGTCCTATAAGCAGTGACCTGTAACAGATGGTTGTTAGCAAACCAAATAATCCATTTTCCGTGTCTCGGTTTGCCTTTAAGCAGTACTTCAGTTTGCTGAAGAATCTGACACACAAGAATAAAATCACTAACAGAGGGACATTTGATTAATTTAACTTAACTGCAGCACTAACTGTGGTGCTTTTAGACTTTGCAGCGAGTTTTTGCCCTTTGCTTGGATCGGCTCTATCAGGCTAATTGAATAGCTTAAGCAGGTCTGGAGGGATTCAGTTGTGGACAAATCAAAATTTCTCTACTCTATCGGCTCCTTCTGTCTGTTTCTGTTTACTTTTTTGGGTAAGGTTGAAAGTTCATTGAATCGAGTCTAGCTGACTCAATGGAAAATGGTTTATAGAGCTGGAGATAAAGAAACAGGGACTGGTTTGTCTACTCGTCTTAAAGGCTGTTATGAGTGATCTACAGTCTTGCCCTGTGAGGCCATCATGTGTATGGGCGTGTTTATGTTGTTGAGCATGAGTGTCTGTAAGCCAAGGTTAGAGGCTGGGCTAACTTACTAAAAAGTCCTGTGGAAAATAAAAATAAATACGCTGAACCTTAGGTATTGCAATGTCTGTGCTGCTGTTGTATTTGTTTGGCTCCCACATGCTCTTTGTTGTTGAATAATTTCCAGTTTTTTGCACTTTGACTCACCAGATTACTTTCTTTTATGATCCTCACATACATATTGAGTCTGAATTATGTTGATGTTGTTCCCTTTCCATGTTTTCCTATTCTATAACCCACAATTGATAGGATCCTCACAAATTTTCATATAAAGAATAAACATGCAAGGTTTTAGATTTCTGTTATGAAGAGAGAATTTTTCACAAGTATCACAGGAGAAAAAAACAAGCAAGCGCCAGATGTCCAGCATTTTATCATTTCCAAGAACTGGATCAGTTTATTACTTTTTCCTGAGAAGCAAGTGGAGAAATCGGGCATGACTGATAGGTTTGAGACATGAGAATATTTATCCAAGTAAGAAAAGTTTGGCCTCAGATCAATACTACAGTCTCCATTTATTGGATAGTTAACAGTTGTGTGGTTTCTTTTTGTCTACAAACGTGTGTAATAACAATAATAATGATTAATTAGATTTATATAGTGCTTTTCAAGGCACTCAAAGTGCTTTACAGTGTACTCATTATTCATTTCCTCGTTATTTATTCTAATAAATAGTGACCAGTGACAGTAAGTATGTGGATCCTCAGCTGGCCTGGTGTAGGTTGATGGTGGCCTTTCTGATTACCACCAAACATTCATACACACTCATACACCAGATGGATACACAAAGATTTTTACATTTCTACAAACTTTGTGTTTCTATAATATTGATCAGTGTGTATTCATACACTTCAGATATAAGTGGTTTATTTGTGTAAACTGTATCTGCATTTTTGCTGCCAGTGTCTTATTGTTGTCTGCTCAGAACATTGACAGCAGGTCTTTAAGAGATTACAGCCTGTCCAGCCCTCTTGTCTCTCAGGAACTAGCTTTTGACAGGCACTCTGCAGGGCACCCTTCAACTCAAAGACGCCCCCCCCCTCCTACTGCTGTCCCAGAGCTGTGGTTGTTGCTAGAGAGACATTCCCTGAAAGAATGCGGCCTATGGTTGTGGTCAAAGAATTCCTCTTGTTTCCAAGGGGGTTGTGTGTGATGTTGTGAGATGACCATGGGTTTTGTCATGATCAAAAACACTCCTAACCTCTTGACAAGCACACATATACACAGATACAAGAGTAATGCATACCATCTTAGACAATCATAAGCCTCTCTCAGAGTCAAACCAGCACACATACATGCAAGCATGAATAATGCATACCTTCACACTGCATGCTGAAGTCATTTCTCCAGCTGGCAGCTGGCCATAGATTTTTCAATATGTACACTCACAACTCTGACAAACACACACATGTCCCATTTTTTCAGCCTGTTGCTTGCAAGCTGTTGTGCTGTCTGGAATTTTCATTTAGTCAGAGAGGTATTCAAAAGGAAATTAGACTACGGCTAGAGGCAAAATGATTGTTTCTGGCTCCTATTGGGATGCATAAAGGAAAATTGCAAAGTTTTTAAACTTGGGTACTATATCCCTCTTTGACTCTTTTTTTTTGCCAGTGACTGGCTCAGTCTTTTATGGCCAAAGTTAATCATCTTCAGAATAAGATGGAACCAACTTTAGGCAAATTTACTCTTTGCTGTAGTTGTTGAACTTTGTTGGTCTAGCTTTACGATGTTTATTAGAGTCAAATTATGAAGTATCCCAGGACATATAGTTGTAACTTTTTTCCTTTATTAAAAGCTATGTGTTTTATTGAGGATGAATTCTGCTGCTAAAACTTAGCTCCTTCTACTTAATGATAAATGATAATATACATTTTAAAATGAATGTTTTCAGTTGCTCACCAACTTACCAGACTTGATTCCCTTTTTTTTTTCTTCTGGCCATTCTTAGCAGTCTGAGTGGTGCAGACATGCAGAGACATATCATAGGTTAGAAACTCAGAGGGGACTCCAGTGGTACTTAAAACGTTATGGTGGTTACGGGTTTTCTAACTTGTCTGTCAAAGTATATTCACTTGTAATGAACTGAATTTCAGCTTTGTATATGGAAATTCATTCAAAGTCTTTTCAAACTATTTTCAACTGAGGATTTCCCTTCTACCAAGGACAGGACAGGACGGTTTGGTTCAGTAAACCCTGATCTCTATTGGAATTTATTCAGCCATTACCCTAACCTGATGGGTGGGGTGTGAGCCTGGCAATAGATGCATCAGCTATGTAATAGCATGATGCCTTGGCAGCACAACACCTTCCTAGATTTATTGCAAAGAAGGATGTGAGGCAGAACCAAAGGAGGAGAATGTCTGATATCCAGAAGTCTGTGTTCTTTCTTCTTACATGGGGCTTTAAGGAATAAAGATCCATGATATATTTATCAATGGGGCTGTTCCCACTTTGATGTTAATACTGAATCACTCTGAAAGTCACAATTCTTTCAGTCAATAGATTGCAAGGTTTCAAGCTCTACCCCTCTAGGGGGTTAGATCAGTAAGACTGGGACCCCAACACAAGGGTCCCAAACAAGTTGGATGGTTTAGGTCAAATATTCTGTGCCCTTTGCAGTTTTTACCAGTGGTATGCACAAAACTGTGTTCCATCCCCTTCAGTTCTTAGTCAAACCCCTTGGTGGAAGGGTTTTGACAAATGGTGTAATCTCTAAGATTACATGACCTGTCTATACTCACTTGCTTTGTACACTGTACCAACTTTCAAGAAAACTTGGATGAGTGAAATTATATAAAGTCAGCATCCTGGTATTTAAATTGGTCACCGAATCACCACTGATGAAGATATGTCCAGAAAAGGCTATTTTGTGGTTTACCTCAATTTGAATTGCTTATAGTAGCAAAAACATTTAATTTAATGCAGATAAAAACCTGCTTGGAACACAAATTCATTACCAAACTTCTTTTTTTAAATTACATCGATAAAACTAGAAAATAATTTAAAAAAATATAATTAAACATATGTTTTTTATTTATTTATTTTAATTGTTTTTAATATATATACAACTGTTTTATTCTACTTACAGTATGTCTGTATAAAGCACTTTGACCAACTGTGCTGTTTGTAAAGTGCTATATCAATAAAGTGGAGCAAATAAGGTTTAATTAACCAGTATTTTGGTTCACCTTGACCTAACAGGATACATCTCTGTCCTGCTATATTAACTGAGACTAAAGAACAAAATAAATCTTTTGCTGGAGAAAGTGTTGGAAGAGGAGAGTCAGATGACACGAAGAGTCATCACTTGAAACCAGTGTTGATGAAAAGCATCCAAAGCCCATCTGTCAGCTGGCTTTGTGGTGCTTTGCACTTTATGCCCACTGGCAGTGTGTAGCTTATCCCCAAACACACATACTCCACAACATATACAAACATGCAGAAAAAAACAGGCAAAGTCAAACAAACAAAAAGAGATATTTACTAGAGCATGCAAGGATGCATGAATACATACCCAAATCCATGAACGGTAGTACATGTGCTGTGTGTTTGTAATATCTGCAATAAAAGCAGTCACAAAGAAAGCTTTGGGCTTGACTCGTTTCTCCTTTCTTGTCTTTTCTTAGTCTGCCTCACAGACATGGCTGACAATGAGAAGAATGTTGTTTACCTGTCAATTTAAGGATCCACTCTATAATGACAATTAAAACTATGCTGTACCCAGAGGTTTATCCAAGTTTAAGAACTTAATGAGTAGATACACCAGACACCCTGCAGACACAGAAGACTTTTGGTTATACCAAATCATATCTAAACACCGTCTTGTTGAGCTCCAGAGTAGAGGAAGTAGTAGTTTTCTTTTAAAAGGGTGGTGAGGCAACTTTAGAGTATAGTAGTGTGTAGGTCGAAATGTCTAACTTTTAACAGTTTTAACAGTTAATTATTTTTATTGGTTCACCATAGCTTCTTTTAGTTTCACTGAGTTTGTCATATGCTGGCTTTATTGGTCCAGGCTCGCAATAAGTCAGTCAAGGGGGTGTGCGGAGGTCAAAAGTGTCAGCTCTGACTCTGGAGTTTACACTCCGGAAGAGCACTTTCCCAAGCTCTCGCCTCGTTCATCTCCCCCGAGGGCTGGCGGCTAAATTATGAAAATCTGTTTCTGTGCAGGCATGTAGAGGAGCAGGGGAACAAGGATGGGATGGGGGGAGCTTTTGTGGGAATTCTCATGTGGAACCCTTAAAATATGAAACAGGGGAAAAAACAGGAAGGAGAAGGAGAGGAGAGGATTTTGTCTTTGGAGCTCAGCTAAGAGTCTGTGGCTTGGAGGAGAAATTTGATCTGGGGCCCAGAGGATAATGTTAGCGTGCAGAAGAAGCCAGGTTATTGTTGAAAGGACGTGTAGGTCCACTCACTACTGCACAGATTGAGACAGTTTTAGAGAGGAGAGGTTTCACAGTGGTTCAAAGATCACACATTGTCATGCAGAACCCCATAGCTGAAGATTCTACTATGTTTGATGTTATGTGCAGATTGTAAATGTCTTAAGTGTAAACCTTGACAGTCTGATGTTTAATGGCTTCGTGAGAAAGAATACAGCCATGGCTACAAGAAGCAGAAGGTTTTTGTTGCCTGTTGGCTGCCATATTACTTGAAGATGCTCAGAAATTACCTTATGAATTGATAATAATGACTACCTGACATACAGTGAGGCTCGTTTGTAGCAGGAGATGCAGCTTCTTTGGTTTGACTTTCACTCCTATAATCAACTATGATAAATAATCCCATTGCTCAAGGTGCATCTAGACCAAGGTTGGCTATAATATTGCAGAAGGGCCCTGTGGTCTTACTTCTCAAGCCTTGGTGAAACATTAGAATATGGTTGGAACTAGCAGCTTTTAAACTATGTAATATATTTAAAGCTAATAACTTGAAGATGTAGGGCAGAAGAAAAATGCTGATCAGAAGGAAGTTTCTTGCCGTGACTGTTATGTGGGAAGGATGACCGCTGGCAAATGAAATGCACGAGCTGACCAGGATGTTAGGAATGAGGTTTTAAATGTCTCAATGAGGAAAGGCTGAAGGAACATCATCTCTCACAGACACTGCAGACAGACTGGCAAGAGTAAGGGATAAGGGATCCCAGTGTTTATTAGTACAGGACTGAATAATCAAGGACTCTTTATTGTGAAGAAAAAGTCTGCACCTGATTGTTGGTGGTGTTAGTGGTGTGCGAGGTAGCCCACAACCCATTAATACCCATTAAAGTGATTTTTTTTGTCTGCAATAGGACAAGGTCAGCTTGGTCCTGTCTCAAGAAGCTCCAGTTGCAAGGGCAAAAATGTAACTGGTTGGACAAGCTAATTTTCTAACTTTTTATCGAGTCGCAAGAGTGAAGGTAACTGTTGTTCTTGACATGGTCATGTATGTCAGAAATTTGTGTCTTCACAGCATGTACAGCAATTGAAGAACTCTCCAGAAGCGTATTGCATTTACTTAAAAAAAAAGAAGCTGTTTTTTTTAATTAACGACATTTTTTTTTAAGTTTTTTTTTTTTTCAAATTAACGCTGTTGTATTTTCTATGCCCGTTTGTATTATTAACAGGCTTGATCCAGAGTAGGTCCAGCATGTCCCATTTGTTTAGTTTAATTCACTTTTACTTTTGTTACACACTTGAACACAAACGACTCCTAAGCGTGCATGAGCGAAGAAACGCCACATCCACTTTATTTCTGCAACACAAACAACACGCATTTCAACAGATGGCTGTACGTAATGAACTATGTGGCTTACAGAGCACTTCCTTGTCTCAGTCTCAAGGACCACATTCATTCCGACAAAATTTTGTACACTTTTAAACTACTGTTCTGGCAGACATGGTGGTTACACCTATGATGTTCTGCTGAACTCTAAAACAGGTAAAGCACTAAGTTCACATTTTGCTTTCCACTCACAACTTTATCATTTTCTCATTACTTTTGCTTACCTGTAACACAAACAACACACATTTCAACCGGTGGCTGTACATAATCAACTACGTGACTCACAGAGCACTTCCTTGTTTCAGTCTCAAGGACCCCCTAGGCCACCCAAGGTGCCTGTGTAAATTGCTCATATTAAAATGGCCGCCAAGAACATCCGTAGTAATTATAAGTGTATCTTTTGTTTATCAGAAACTACTAAACAAATCAAGTTAAACCCACATTAGAAAGAGCAATCACAATCAAGCATGTTTTCTGCAAAAGAAAAAGGAGGGGGGGGTTAAATGTTCTTAGCCCAGTTGTCTGTCCAATAGCCCTGTGGGTCTCCACACTTTGTTTTGGGATTGAGACATTGGGAAATTGCTTAGTCTTTAAGTTATGTTGATGGGATCATTATTAGTTTGTCCAATTTGCGAAGGACTTTGCGCTTGTTCAGACGTAAAACCCCACATGATATTATGAATGTGGCCATGTTTCTTTAAAATCAGTTAGGTAGATAGGGTATACTCCACGGATATAAGCTGATGCAGATACAAAATGCATTCAGGCAGGCTATGTGGTGACACAGGAGACAATCAGAAAATTGAAAAAAAAACCAAACAAAAAAAAACTAGATCTCTGCGGAGTGCAGCTGAGACACCGGAACTGACTACGGCAACTTATGTATCAAAACCCAGGCCCGAACTTTATTTGGCACATGGATTCTTACGAAAAAACTCAAACCATATGGAATCTGCATCAATGGATTTTCACAAATGGTGTTCTTTTTCTAACTTCGCTCGGTGTTTCACTATGGGAATCGCTTATGCGTGACCAACTATAGAAGCTCCAGTGACACCACGTCTGTCTGTGACAGACAGGCTGAGCCGTACCCAGGGCTCCGCCCCCACATACAGATACGGCCAACCAACCCCCTCCTACTCATTCTCGCTTTCTTCCCGTGTGGAACTACAGCGAAGCTCCCTCAGCGCGGTCGGACTAGCTTGGTCTACTGTTGAACTGTTCGCAGGCGTCCCGTCAAGGAGCACGTCGCCGAACGCAGTTCCTGGCTCTGGTCTGCAACCATGTTGAGTAAGACGTTAGTTTCACGGTCGTCGGATAGGCAACTGCGTAAAGCAAGCTGCGTCCAACCGTCTTTAACAAGCGGCCTACTGACTCTCGTGTGACTCGGGCTAACGCGTCAAGGTGAGAGTGTTGTTGGTCTGACATTAACTTGTTAGCAAGACAGTCTGCTTCAGCTAACGTGTCACGGCGAGCTGACTCGGACATTAAGCTGTAAGCTCGGAAATAACCATCTGACTGGCGCTCACAAACAGACTAATGTGTTACGACGAGCCTGTTTCTTCCCCGCATTCCTGCTATTGCTACGGCTGCCACCCCCACCAAAGGGTCAGAACCGAAAACTAAGGAGGTTGCATCCCACCTGTGCCCTGCGTCATGCGGGGCCTCCATCTAGGGCAGGGACCCTCATCCGATGTACATAGTTTGCATGGACATTAAAGACGCCCAGAACTCGCTAGCTAACCCGCAGGAATGCTCCCACTGCTCCGCCATGCCCGAAAAGATCCTTGAAAGGATACTGAGGGTGGCAGTAGCAAACAACCAGGACCCCTCTCTTGCCGGGACCACAGCTGTGGCTCCAGGTGACATCCATCGGCCACGAGCCACCACGAGCTGGGCGGACATGATGGAAGAGGAGTCTCCGGTCATGCCCCCACTTTTCGAGGGAATTCTCGACGATGGAGGGCTCGACCCGGTTAACGAGGAAGCAGAGTGCGATGCTAACTCTGACCTAACTCTGAACGACAGGGAGGAAGAGGAGGATGACTCCACCTTCCCAGCCCAGCCTTCACGGCCAGCCAGCGGGGCAGAAATGCCCCCTGCAGCAGATAGCAGTTTATACAATGTATGTAAACGTGCATCTGCGAGGCTCGGAATCCCATGGCCCGCAGCTCAGGATGCTGAAGGGACAGAACGGGACCTGTATGATGGCAAGAGACTTCCACCAGCCCTGCCACCAGCCAGCAGTTCCTGCTTGCATGAAGGAAATGAGCCGTTACTGGTCAAGCCCTTACAAGAGCAAGCTTCCCACCAAAGGCTGCTCTAAGCTGGAAGTGCAAAGTATGGTTGAGCTGGGGTTGACTGAGCCCCCAGCAGTGGAGCCTTCAGTGGCTAATCACCTTCATCCAAACCGCAAGTCACTCTCAGCATCCTCAAGTGTCTCTCTCCCCAGTAAGATGGATCGCCTCACAGCATCCATTTATCAGAGGATGTACAAGTATGCTGCACAGTCAGTGTGCTCCCTCAACGCAGTCATGCTGCTGTCTGCATATCAGGCTGAGATCCTTGAGGAGATGGGCCATCAACTTGACTAGGCAACTTGACACCTAATCCAGTTCTGTGGGATGAAATTTGTGTGGTAAATTATCTCATCCTCCGCTCCTCCAGGGGAGCAGTCCAGGGCTCTGGTCGGGTTATGGGACTAGCAGTCTCTGGTGAAAGGGCCCTGTGGTTAAACCTGTTGGGCCTGGGTGATTCCCAAAAAGCTGAGGTCATGGATGATCCAACCAAAGGGCTTTTTGGACCAGCTTTGGAGAAAATGAGGGAGACAAGCACCTGCAAAAAAGAGGAGGATGAACCTTTCAACCTCTGTCTCCCACGTAAGCCAAACCCTCTTCCCCCACAGGCTCCCAGGCCTGGCTTTGCAGCTGCAGCAGCAGAGGGCACCGGAGTGGGGTGAAAACACAGAGGCATGGAGGTGGGCAATCAAACCCACCTCACAAAGCTGAGAACCCAAGACCATGGGGTAAACATTCCTTCGCTGCAGTCGCAGCGAGAAACCGCCTGTCCCACCCCAGGGAGGGGAAGAAGAAGCGGGTCGACCTAACACCCCAGTGTTCACTGTCCCCCCCCCCTCCTTGGAAGAAAAGAAAACTGACCGAGGATGGACTCGGCCCAGTTCTTCAATGTTCAGTGGCTCCTGTGGTTACCAGTTCATCAGGAGCCCTTTTTCAGTCTCCACAGCAGAGAGCAGAGACTCAGATTCAGGTGAAAAACAGTTCAGATCTTCATGCCTGCAAAAACACTTTGTCAGTGTCACCAAGCACGACACAGTGTCCCAGTTCAGTTTGTTCCAGACAGGGGGCGACAAACAAAATAAAGCGTGCATTTCTGCAGCCAGGCATGTTGCCAAGGGCAGAATGCCCCCCACAAAAATGAAAAACAAAATAAGAGAAAACGGCAGTTGGTCCCTGTTGTCGCCAACAGAGGGCGCTCCAGCCCTTCGCAACAGGACTGACAGGATCGCCAGCGTGATGTCACAAGAGTGCGACACTTTGGCTGCCCGGGCAGAGAAGTGGCACGCATGCGCAGTACATCCCTGGGTCAGGGGGACTATTTGCCAGGGATACAGACTTCAATTCGCAATCAAACCACCCAGATTCAATGGTGTGTTAGCATCAGCGACCAGCGGCGATTCAGCTCACGTCCTACAGGACGAAATAGCTGCTCTGCTGAACAAAAGAGCGGTCAGAGTAGTCCCAGATAAAGAAAGTCGTCAGGGTTTCTACTCTCTGTATTTCCCCATCCCGAAAAAGGACGGGAGATCGCTCCGACCTATTTTAGATCTACGTGTGTTAAACAGACACTTAAGAAAGTATATGTTCAGAATGTTGACACACAAAACACTGTGCCGCTCTATCCGAGATTGGTTTGTGCCAATCGATCTCTCAGATGCGTATTTCCACATCGCCATATATCCTCCACACAGAAAGTTTGTCAGGTTTGCTTATCAGGGCACAGCCTACGAGTTTCAAGCCATGCCGTTCGGGCTGTCATTAGCCCCCATCAGCAAGTGTGTGGATGCAGCACTGGCTCCACTGAGTAACAGCGGCATCAGGATCTTCTCCTACGTAGACGACTACCTGGTCTGCTCCCAGTCACAGACACAGGCGATCAGGGATTCCAAGGCTGTGATAAGTCATTTAATTGATCTCGGTTTCAAATTAAACTGGGAAAAGAGCCGTCTAATTCCGGCTCAGTGTACGGAATATTTGGGGCTCAAAATAAACTCCATCTCATATCGGGTCACTCTTTCAGAGGAGCGGATTGCGTCTTTCACCCAGTACATGACTCGCTTTCGGCTGGGGAAAGTCGTGACGTTCAGACTTTGCCTGCGTCTGCTCGATCTAATGGCATCGGTCATTTCGGTGGTACAGCTCGGGCTTTTGATGATGAGAGATTTTCAGCGGTGGGTCGCGTCTTTGCGGATGTGCACCCGTCGTCATCTCCGCCGTGGTGTGAAGATCACACCGGCGTGTATGGCTGCTCTTTTGCCATGGAAAGAGCCAACGACTCTCACTGCGGGAGTGCCGCTCGGCGCTGTGTCGTCCAGGGTTACCCTGACAATGGACGCTTCCTTGAAAGGTTGGGGCGCAACCATGATGGGCAGAGTGGTGAATGGCGTTTGGTCACAGAAGATGACCCGCCTTCACATAAATATGTTGGAGCTACAGGCAGTATTCCTGGCTCTGAGACACTTTCTACCCCACCTGGAGGGCTGTCATGTCCTGGTGAAGACGGACAACTCCCCGGTGGTAGCCTACATAAACCGTCAGGGTGGGACCCGCTCACTACACCTGCACAAGCTGGCCAGGAAGATCATAGTGTGGTGCAGCTCCAGACTTCTGTCCATTCGAGCAACTCACGTACCAGGAGTCTTGAACAGAGGTGCAGATTTATTGTAGAGGGGGAACCCCCTGTACGGGGAATGGAGACTCCATCCTCAAGTGGTGGAGCAGATTTGGCAGAGGTACGGCCGAGCCGCCATAGATCTCTTCGCCTCATGGGAAAACACCCACCGCCCACTGTTTTTTTCCCTATCCGAGCCAGACGCTAGGGATGGATGCTTTAGCCCACCCATGGCCAAACGTGCTGCTGTATGCATTCCCACCTCTCAGCCTGATCCCCCCCACCTTAACCAGAGTGAGGGAGCAGGGTCTGGCACTGATCCTGGTGGCTCCCTGGTGGCCATCCAAACCCTGGATAGCAGAGATAATTCAAATGCTAACTGCGGAACCATGGTCTCTCCCCATCCGCAGCGACCTTTTGTCTCAGGCAGGGGGAGAGATTTACCACCCTCACCCAGACCGGGTTGCGCTCTGGGCCTGGCCCCTGAAAGGTGGATTTTAAATGCTACTGGTCTCTCTCCAGGAGTAATTGATACTATCCAAAATGCACGTGCCGCCTCTACGCGCTCTCTTTACAGCTTCAAATGGCGAGTGTTTGAGAAGTGGTGTGAAGAACGGCAACATGTACCGTTCCAGTGTTCTGTTGCAGATTGCAGCCCAATCCGGCTTTTGTGCCAAAGGTTATGGAACCATTATACAGGTGCTCTTCGGTGGAACTACAGGCATTCCATCCTCCTCCATTAGCCTCGGTGGAGGAGCAGAGGCTAAACACATTGTGCCCTGTGTGAGCACTAAGGGTTTATGTGAACAGAACTGCTTGCTTCAGGAGGTCTGACCAGCTGTTTGTTTCCTGGGTCACTTCCCACAAGGGCAAACCTGTGTCTCGTCAAAGGTTATCATACTGGATCACTGAGGCTATACGTCTATCTTACAGATGTAAAGGGGCGCAGCCACCCACAGGGATAAGGGCTCATTCTACCAGGAGCATGGCCACATCATGGGCTTTGTTTAAAGGGGTGTCTATTCAAGACATCTGTGCTGCCGCTAGTTAGGCCACACCACACACATTTGTGCGGTTTTACAGGCTGGATGTTGCTCAGCCGTCTCTGACTCACGCGGTACTGGAAGTCGGGAGTTAGGTCTGACTTTTACCTGTCAGTAGCTATTCCTCGCGCTTTGGCATTGTTCATGCAATCCAGGAGTGGGCTATATCTCCCATAGTAAAACACCGAGCAAAGTTAGAAAAAGAACATTGGGTTGCTTAACGTAAACCCTGGTTCTCTGATAACAGAGTGAGGTGTTTCACCTTCTCATCCCTTCTTGCACGGACACGGAAAGAAACCTGTCCAGAATGAGTAGGAGGGGGTTGGTTGGCCGTAAAGCGCCAGTCGGATGGTTATTTCCGAGCTTACCGCTTTATGTCCGAGTCAGCTCGCCGTGACACATTAGCTGAAGCAGACAGTCTTGCTAACAAGTTAATGTCAGACCAACAACACTCTCACCTTGACGCGTTAGCCCGAGTCACACGAGAGTCAGTAGGCCGCTTGTTAAAGACAGTTGGACGCAGCTTGCTTTACGTGGTTACCTATACGACGACCGTGCAACTAACGTCTTACTCAACATGGTTGCAGACCAGAGCCAGGAACTGCGTTCGGCGACGTGCTCCTTGAGGGGACGCCTGCGAACAGTTCAACAGTAGACCAAGCTAGTCCGACCGCGCTGAGGGAGCTTCGCTGTAGTTCCACACGGGAAGAAAGCGAGAATGAGTAGGAGGGGGTTGGTTGGCCGTATCTGTATGTGGGGGCGGAGCCCTGGGTACGGCTCAGCC
Organism: Telmatherina bonti; assembly: GCF_933228915.1. Classification (NCBI taxonomy): domain Eukaryota; kingdom Metazoa; phylum Chordata; class Actinopteri; order Atheriniformes; family Telmatherinidae; genus Telmatherina; species Telmatherina bonti. The sequence goes on along the minus strand of NC_136620.1, from coordinate 24,086,733 downwards.
TGTCTGTCACAGACAGACGTGGTGTCACTGGAGCTTCTATAGTTGGTCACGCATAAGCGATTCCCATAGTGAAACACCGAGCGAAGTTAGAAAAAGAACACCATTTGTGAAAATCCATTGATGCAGATTCCATATGGTTTGAGTTTTTTCGTAAGAATCCATGTGCCAAATAAAGTTCGGGCCTGGGTTTTGATACATAAGTTGCCGTAGTCAGTTCCGGTGTCTCAGCTGCACTCCCCAGAGATCTAGTTTTTTTTTTTTTTTTTTTTTTTTTTTTTTCAATTTCCTGATTGTCTCCTGTGTCACCACATAGCCTGCCTGAATGCATTTTATATCTGCATCAGCTTATATCCGTGGAGTATACCCTATCTACCTAACTGATTTTAAAGAAACATGGCCACATTCATAATATCTTGTTGGGTTTTACGTCTGAACAAGCGCAAAGTCCTTCGCAAATTGGACAAACTAATAATGATCCCATCAACATAACTTAAAGACTAAGCAATTTCCCAATGTCTCAATCCCAAAACAAAGTGTGGAGACCCACAGGGCTATTGGACAGACATCTGGGCTAAGAACATTTAACCCCCCCCCCCCCCTCCTTTTTTTTTTTTGCAGAAAACATGCTTAATTGTGATTGCTCTTTCTAATGTGGTTTTAACTTGCTTTGTTTAGTAGTTTCTGATAAACAAAAGATACACTTATAATTACTACGGATGTTCTTGGAGGCCATTTTAATATGAGCAATTTACATATCTCCCATAGTGAAACACTGAGCGAAGTTAGAAAAAGAACATTGGATTACTTAACGTAAACCCTGGTTCTTTGATAACAGAGTGAGGTGTTCCACCTTCTCATCCCTTCTTGCACGGACACGGAAGGAAACCTGTCCAGAATGAGTAGGAGGGGGTTGGAGCTTCCATAGTTGGTCACACATAAGCAATTCCCATAGTGAAACACCTCACTCTGTTATCAAAGAACCAGGGTTTACGTTAAGTAACCCAACGATTTGGCTACATGCATATAGCACCAACAGTGATCCAAGGGTCTTTGCTGGTTACTCTATTGATGATGTATGAACTAACATTATTACTTACATGGTTTTAATATCCAGAAAGAACTGCAGGGCATTGCTCAAGTTTAGAATATTCATAGGATTCGCCCGTGCAAAAATACAGTGTCTCCAGGAGGACATCCAGTGATGATGTCTACCTTTCCAGAACTATTCGGTGCCAGGGAATACCTCAAAGAAGTATCCCATGAAATGACACAGGCTTGCAAAGAAAAATGCCTTCAGAGGGGACCATATCGCTGTGATGATACCAGTTTTCACATCTGCTGTATGGCAGAAAACAGCCTTCATCCACCCACCTCATCTGAGGAGGCCATGGAACTTTACAAATTCTTGTGTGTCAACATACAAGCTCATATTTAGTTGTCACAAGCTATTCTACAGGATGAGATCATAACTGTACAATCTGCATCGGTCCAGAAAAAGGCTTGAAGGTATAATTCATTATTTTAGTTGTAAATTACCTTAATTTACCTGTATTTGGGTTTCTCTTGTATGTCAATGTGAATATGAGTCTTGTATTGAAAAAGAGATCATTTCCGCATATGGTAATTACATACAGTATATCTGGATGGACAAAAATAATTTTATCCTTTTTTAAACAGCAGCAGTACATTACAATAAATTATAACTAGGCATAATGTTGTTATGGCCTAAACTGGTCCAGATCTGCTTTCAATTTTTCATCAAGATTTTGTATTGATCCTGTAAAAACCAGCTGACAGGTAGGGATTATAAACTCTGGTTGTCAAGGGCCTGTGTTTCATCATGCTTATGCTTATCTATGAGTAAAGTATGCCTTAGTTTGGGCTCCCTTAGTAAAAATTTCACTCTTTAAATCAGGTAAATGACCTCTTGTCATCTTGGAATATGTTCATGCAACAAGGAAAAAGAAATGAATCTAAAGACCTAGTCTTTAATTGTAAATGGACCGTCAACAGACCTCATGCCTTGGACACACAACGTTGCTCAATCTAAATCTGACTAAATGAGGCAAATCTTGCTCTTTTTCTGAGTTAGTTTAATTGGCAGCATATATCCATAAAATATTTGTGGTTATTAAATAATCAGCTAACTTTGTCGTATTATGTCAAATAAATGCACACTAAGTTTGAACAGAGTGACTTATAGCACAAGGGAAAAATAAGCACACTCCTCAAAATATCCTGTTACAAGTAGCCTCTGCCAGAACTGATTCAACAAACATGAAAGATGGGGATGAATTCTTCAAAATTTTACATTGAATATACAACCAACGGAAGCTTTCTTTTAATGCCCAAAATGTATCAGTGTTAAACTGAAACAAATGATGTTCAAATGCACATGTACGTTTCAAATGAAAGTTTTGAAATAGTTTATTGAGAAAAGAAAGAACTTTAGTAAACGGCTTAATTTTTCTAACTTCTGCATGAACTGTTCAAAAAGTGGTCAGCAAACTGCAGGGTTAATCCAATATATTCAGGTATTTGCATGTGATTGCATTAATAATGTATAACTAGAATTTAAGTTATTGTTAAATAATGATGAAAACAAAAAAACTCCAAGATATACAAAAGACATTTAGACAATGACACTGGGTAATCAAAACAAGCAACAATGTGCATTTTAATGTACATTTTAAAGAGCAACTAACAATCTCCACCAAACTGCATTAACAGTTCAATTCAAAATCACAAACCCAAATGCCAAAATCAATATTTTGGGTGGTGTTCTTAGTGCAACAACATAATGCTCATGAGGTGGTAGTTAATTTGTGTTTATATCCAAAAACTCAAAATCTTTGTGTAAATTAAAATCACGTGGTTCTCGTCATTCACCACTGAGGTACTCATATTCCCTACATGTGCTGTTCCATACTTACACAGGAACTCCAACCTACACAGGCTGCATAGATGGAATGGGTTGTTTCTACAATGTTCATGGTATATGTGTTACTGGACAGGACAGCTTCCATTTCAACTCTGTTCTGAGTTCTGGAAAGCAGGTCTGCAGTTTGGCAACACGTATGTGCGATTGGCTGGCCTGCCAGTCCTTCCAAAGTGGTGAACATGATTTGGATTTTTTTGATGCAAATGACATCACACCCAGTCAGAAATCTCAACAGCTTCCACAGTCCCATTTCATCCAGTCCTCGTATGTACTGATGAAAAAATCGTTAACTCTGGTTCTCTGCTGGAGAGCATGGAGAGGCTGTAAATTATTTCAACACTTTTTGTGTTGTTGGTTTGAGGTCCTCATACATCTTCTCTATATCCAGTACATTGGAGAATATCTGCTTGAGAGTTGGTCCTGTAACTTGTGCAATCTTGTCTAGTGCATATTTTGGTTGCTGGATAATCTGCTTGTGAGCTATTTGGAGAAGCCCAGCTTTCATGTTTTCTTTAGTTGGTATTGTTCATACTCTTATGCGATCCATACGATCAAGAAGCTCGTCTTCATCACCCACAACACCATTCTGCAAAGCAGCTGACAAGAGGCCGCGCTCAGAATGACTGAGATACATCATCAAGGACTCAAAATGTAAATCAGATGAGACAGTTCACCAAATGTTATTGCTACTATAAAGACTTGAGCCACTCGAGAAGGAAAACATCCGTGATCCTTCAATCCCTTAACCAGTATCCTTCCAACAGATTTCCATTCTTCCTGCTGCCATCTGGGAGATGGTGATGGGACCTGTACATCAGCACCTTCTGCAGCACAGTCTAGAAATTCTGTCCAGTAGGCTGCATTCACATCTCTGGACATGCCATCAGCATCTGCACCAATTTCATCAATAAAACATAAATAAGTAAATATATAACATAAATAGATATGTGTTCCCTCTTTAATTCAATTAGTATCTGCATACACATATTACAAGTTGGGAAGGAGGGAGGAAAAAAAAACTAAAGATAATTCCATCAAACTTGAACAAATAGGGCTGTAATTAACAGTACAATATTTTCTTTCAAAAGTCAAACTTTAATTGCATGTATGCTGTAAGATATAGAGTAACATGATTAGTTGCAGGACTAACCACTAAAAGGTCCACTAGCCCGAGGCTGGGCTGCTCTTAGTAGCTGCGTTGGAATATCCAGATTACTCACTAATCCTTCATTCACAACATAGTACTGCCCTATGGTACATAGCACGCTACATGGTGCACTTTTTGGCGATTAGTTTCCTTGCCGGATATCATGTGACCAACAGCTGTTACAATGGCAACAGCAACGTGCGTAAATATATCATTCCAAATCCAGTCACTTGTGTGAAAATATTTTCACAAGAATAAAATACAAGACAAATGTATATTTATTTCTTTGTGTTGTATTTTATTCTTTCCTTGTTGTCTGTTCCATTTTTGTTGAAATGTATTTATTCAATTTGTTACCCTCCTTGCGCTGTTTCGAACTCCTGACCGCAATGCATTGTGGTCTATTTTGAGCCATATTGTGACCACCGATGCTCACTACTTTTGTAGTCATTTTGAGTGTACTACTTTTTTCCCTCTGGACATTCGAACACACTTGGGAAATGGCGTGGCCACTGTATGGAGTACTATGTCAGGGTTAGGGTGGACATTCGGACATCCTGTGTAAGGAATTCGGATGCAGCCAGTATGCGCAAGCATATTATTGTTTCGTAAGGGAACTTTGTATGCCTCCATTCTGTATTGAGCATTTCGTACAAAAAAAGATTTCAATAAAGATACATATACTGTTACACCCATAAACCTATGTTGTCTGTGGTTACACCTCTTATACAGCACCACTTGAAATTCAAGCATACCATTTTAGCGTGACAGTATCAACTTACTGACTTACCGGTCGAGAGATATAGACGTTGCAGGTGTGCTAATGCCCCTTGAAACCCACAACCACCATCACTATGTTAGCTTACAAACATTAGCTAACAATCAAAATCATGCTCAGAACTTAACCGACTCTCCTAACTTCACAGCTGAGCTCTACCATAAAAATAGAAAGGCTCCTAAAATATATATAAGTATATATATGGATATATATAAAGTGTTATTCGCATACCTTGAACTTGTTATATGTCGACTGGATACATCCTGCACTACACACGGCATGGAAGCCTTTTTTTTATTTAAACTTAAGTTTTTCTCTTTTCTTTGTAAAACTTTTCTTGTTAATTCAGAAAAACAGATTTTTTTAAACTTACTTAGTTAATTCAGAAAAACTGATTTTTTTTTTTTTTTTTTAAGTGAATGGAATCGTTAATAGATGTAAACTTCTGTTATATCAATATGGACTTTTCTCTCATTTCATTGAGGCACTGCCATTAGCAATATAAAAGTAGTCAATCAACACATTCTTTGGCCAAGAATGCAGCATTGTGAGGCATTAAACAATGCAGTGGTGTCTCCTCTGTAAATGTGAAATATGTGGAATTTTGTTTCTGACACAGGCAGTTCGATGGAGTAATTTAGGCTAAAGTGAGAACTGTTCAAACTAAGGCTTGGAAGCAGTTGGCAAGGCTCAAGTCTTTGGAGCCAGCAGGGTAATTAGGAGCAGACTTGGGATGAGTCAGGAGCTCTGCTGGATGGGACCTCTGTCTGTAGGAAGGAGGGGCTGACATGTCCATGGGAGGGAGTTGGACAACAGACTCTGCACCTCTGTGGAGGAAAAGAAAGAAGACACCCTCTCCCAGATGGAGGAAATATGAGATTTGTTCTCTCAGCCTCCAAGAAAAGGATCTTCATCACTCTTTTTTTTCTCTCTCTTCTCATTGGGAGGATTTTTTTCCTCTCTCTCTCTCTGTTAGCAAAACTTCTCTTCACTTCATTTAATTAGCAAAGGAATTTAACCCTACCTTGGTCACAAGAAAATTGTTTTGATGATTACTTTTTTATTCAACTTTCCACAAGGTTAGCAAATGCTCAACAAGAAATACTCTCTTTTTTTTTTTTTTTGTCATGTTCAATTCCTATGAGACCAACAGCTTTGAATATTTTCCCTCAGGATTATTTATTTAAAAAAAAAAACGAAAAAAAAAAACCTTGTCACAAAAAGAGTTAGATCTTTGACACATTATCAGCCAGGAAGTTACAAGATTTGCAGTCGACAGAATGTGGAATGGGGGCCAAACACACTCTAAATACAAAGGAGGCCTTCTCCATTAGATGCTTGTGGTTTAACTATTCAAGAGTGGTCATTTTTTAAGCTTGACAGACTGAACAAGTAGAAAAAACCTGAAGAAAGATTTTGCTGTGTGTGAACTTTTGTTCCGTTTACTGCCATTTTAACCGTATTAGTCAGAACTCACATTCATCAGCAACAACCTCAGGCTCTTCATATGTAAAGAAGAAAAGCACAATAACTTAATTTTAGAAAATAGTTACCAGTATATTAATCATAAGGAAATGAATAAATGGATTGATATTGTCTTCCTGGGTTGCACTGTGAGGAAGCAAATGTAGCTTCCATTGTTATTGCAATCCATCCAAGTTACAGGTTGGTGAAATATATCCTAGGTGCCATGGAGCAATATATAAATAAATTGTGAACAACTCACAAGTACATCAGAGGGCTAATTCAAAGGCAGACAGCTTTGCATGAATCATCATGCATGACCTATAAGACATGCATATTGGCTGAAAAGGTCAGAGAAAAACTCTGCAGATTCTAATACAGAAATACCCCAAATGCCAATAGGCATATTTCTTGCTGTGAAGGGATAGTGTTTACCATTTTTTAAAATAGATTTAATGAGGTAATACTTTAGCGCATTGTACCAGCTTCCAGTGGGACAAGCTGTAAACACCCAGGCCGTTAGGAGTCTCTGTTGTAAATGACAACCACAATGACAAGAAATGCTTTATGTGTGGTAATAGAAATACAACAATGGATACTTGTGCTATATTTAGAATGGCTCGATAAGCAAAAAAAGCTGGCAGGGAGAAATTAATTGTTTGTAGGATCTCCCTTCAGTTCCTGTCTGGCTCTGTGGCTAACCCAGTTTCAGTGGTGTCTCACATCCATCCTCCTCTTACAATGGAGGTTGAGAGGAGGGGGGTCAAGGGATATAACAAAGTGGATAAGAATGACTCTCAATGGTGTTTTGACAATGGTGCAAAGAGATAGCTTTAACACGTACTACGTGTGTGACTGTATTCAACTTCCAGGCTTTTAAGACATGCACTGTGTGATGGCATCATGCATGGGAATATTCCTACAAAGGCATGAGCATGCATGCAGTCACAGAGTTGGCCTGTTTGGCTCAAGTCCAAAACCCTGCTATGAAATCAGCTTGGGAAAACAACAGGGGCCCTGAGAGGGACACAAAGACGGAATAAAAAAGAAGCAACTGTGGAGCCTTTATAAAATTCTAGTCCTCTTTTCATACATTCTTTCCTTCACCATCAAACTTTTCCTTCCAGATTCTTCTGGAACCAGGATTACCCTTTCCAAAGGCTACAGATCGCACACTGCATGAAAATTACCATGTAAAAGTCAAACTCAGCACTTTATATTAGACGCATCGGACGTGATAAACCTAACATACTTTAACCAGACCACCAAGATGAACAGTCTACCTTCCAAACCTTCCCTTTGCTGATGCTAATGAAAGAAAAAGAATGAAAAGAGGAAAAAAAAAGACTGAAGGACGAGTAAAAAAGAACAGCCAAGTTTGCCATTCCACAAGAAGTTGGCTAGATGCAGCAGTGTGTGCTTAATTGATTGCAGACAAGCCTTTGGCAAAAAGTTATTGTAAACCGCAATTTTTAAGGCACAGGGTCCTCAGTGTGTCTTGGCATAGAAAGAAACACAAAAAATTAATGATCTTTTCCTCCTCACTTTGATAAAATCCACATTTTGAACTGAAACTTTCTCTTTTTCTCTTTGAGTTTTTTTCTTCAACAAATTCCACTCATAAAGATATCAAGGGGTTGCTATTTGGTGGCTTTGTTTATTTAGTAACTTCACGCCATAATAACAGTGAAATGCAGTGGGCGCTCGGAGTGACTTTGCCCTTTTTAGGTATTTGTAAATGACAGGAAGAAAAAAAAGGGAGCAGTATAGGGGAGAACAAGCTGGGGATAGTGATGATGTAATGGCGTTAGCTGTTCCTGCACAGTTGGACCTAGGGATGAGGGGGGTAGGATGAAATCTTTATGAGATCCAGCTGTAGGAAAGAAGCAGGCAAGCAGCCCCTCAGAGCTCAGAGCACTATAACAGCAGCCAGCCCATAGATTGCTGACAGCAGCCTGAAGTCCTGAAAAAGATGAATATGAAACATCAACAGCATCGGCTGCATTCCAGGGGATAAAGCTGATTCAACATCAACAGCAAAACTTCGTCACATTGTCACCAAACATTACCACTTCATAATATTTGGATGAGACAGTAAACTTACGCCTGATAGCATAGGTCAACTGGTGTAGTATGAAGACCAGCTTATTGTGGCAAATCTGGTTTATGTGTTTTGTGTACATCACAATGTGAATTGGTAAATCAGATTCCACAACTTACCATTGTGGATTCAACATTATGCGAGTTCAGCATGAAAAAACCCAGTTACAGTGAGTGCTCTCAGTGACAGGTTTATGTGTATATCTAGTATTTGGAGTACTTTTGATTTTGTAAAAACACAGTGCATGAGTATTTAAGTCCAAATGACCTTTTTTTGCGAGGAGAACTGAAGGCCTGAAATGTGGGCAAAGAAAATAAAGGATCACTGGAAAAGCTAGTAATTATTTCAATGTACATAACTTTCTGAACTCATCAAAATGCACATGTACCTCTTTAACCCTGTAACTCTTCAGTTTGTTTTAATTACAGGAAAGGCCGTCTGTTCTGCAGTTTTCTTTCATTTTCTGACATTTCTTGACATTCTTACAAGGATATTCCCTTCAGACGGCAACTGGCAAGGTGTGTCAGAGTAATAAAGCAAGCAGGATTTATACAACTGTTTCAGGTTTGATGGTTAGAAATGACTGAAACACCATGAAACTTTCCAGGAGAGACTGTCTGAGAATGTTTTCCCTTCTCTCCATATTTAATCAATTATCTCCTCCTGCCAGTCATAGGAAAAAAAAGTATCAACACTGTAACTAACATGGTGAAATACAAGAAACTTCTTTCTTTTTTTTTATCAGTAGTTTAGTTTCTAGTCAGAAATTGAGCCATATGCTATATCAGAAATATTGTCCACTAGTGGAAATGTAAAGTTCTTGGTCATGTTCAGTATATAAACAGGTTAGATTTCCTTTCGTCATTTTGCACTTTGCTTAAAGTGAAACTATTATGTGCATTTCAGGCTAATTTATTTTTATTACCAGATATTTTTATTACTAATTTATTTTTAGACCAGAAGGGCTGGGATTGATCAAGTTATTGTCACAAATCGCTTTATTTACTTCAGACCGACCTCCTCCTCTCTACCACTGCACTACATCGGGAGCGTGCACCGCAACTGCTTTCGCCATCACTGTAATCGCTCATAAACAGAAGGATTAGGCTAATATGAACTCAATAAAAAAACAAAATACAATATCAACACATAGCATGCAGCCCTACATGTTGGAACCTGAATCAGACCCCGAAAACAAAGTGGATAACAGCAACCCACAGCAACGAATGCAGCAGGATGTCTCTCTTTGGTAAACTCACCAGCCATCGTTGGAAATAACTTTATCCGACGTTTTCCACCCGCCTGATGCATTTGTACATGCCCTTGTTAACCAGTAGAAGGTAACCAATCACCGAACCTTATCCCCCGGGACGTCACAAGGATTTCCAAGTAGAAAAAACTCTCTAAAACGATGCGTTTTTCGTCGCCATGGAAACCAAATGGAGAGAGTGCTGGAACTCAAACTCAAACATGCGTTTAGGTGATAAAAACAGTGCTGTTCACATGTCTGATGAGGATTCAACACTGTAACACTGTAGAAAGCTCAGAAAACTCTAAATACCATAATAGGACCCCTTTAACATTTTGTGAATAGGTGGTTGAAGCGTATCTATGAGGTCAACTTTGTGATGGCAACATTAGGTTCAGAGAGTCAGATGTACCTTATATTTAGTGGCATGCAGATTGAAACCAGCTAAATACCTCAACATCAGTGTCCCCATGCCAATTGTTAAAAAATGAATAAAATGAACACTGCAAAGCCAAAATGTCTGTTTTAGAGATTGTAATAGGTTTTCTTGCCTCTGGACTACTCAGGAAACAAGGCTGCATTAACATAGCTGTGGACAAGGAAAAATGAAGAAGTCAATACAAATAAAAATGATGAATAAAGTGTTACATTGCTGCCTACAGATGGCCTCAATGTCCCACATGTCAAGTTTAAGCTGAAATGATCGCTCATACAGTAATGGTGAGTGTATGTTTGTATAAATCTGCTTGTATTCTGTAACCCAGTGTCCATCCATTGATAAAAATCTCCCTTGAGTTTGTTATGCAACTGATGCTTGTCTGTGATGCCTTCCCTCTGACCCCAGCTGCTGTTATCTGCATCTAGTAAAACCTTTTATAGTAACTGTAACTTTTTGCTGTTGAGTGAGCGTCCAACCTTTGTCATGCCATGCCAGAACTGGAAGTTATACTTCTTGGATTTTTGTGTAATTTCCAAAACTCAAATAATAAATATGCCAAGCTAGAATAGGCAAGAAAATCAAAAGGTGATTCACTAAAATAAAGACTTTTTTTAAATGAAGTTACCTTATTATTTATTTATGCAATTATTTTTTTAATTTCTTTTTCTTTTTAACTTAAAATGTGGTATGCACAGTCATCTTTGAACAGAAAACAGAAGAAAAAGATTAGAAATTCATATCCGTTTCAAGAAACATCTATTGCTGTCTTCTCCACCCAGAAATCATCCACCCTGCTGCTTAACAATACAATGTCCATTTCCTCTTCTGCGGTGTGTGCAGCTTGTCACACCTCAAAAGATAGCGTTTAGAGGGGGTGGGGCAGGTGAGGTCTTTTAGGTTGCTGTTTCCCGTGATGTTTTTATTGGCCTCAGCAGATGGCTTCCCTCGGCCTCCGCATTGTCACGGTGGCCATCTTGAGCCAGGGGTCAGTTTTAACAATAGCTGCCAACAGCTGGAGGGGACAAAAGCCATTGCTTCCTCAAAAAACACTGTTTCCTCAGTAACTGAACACTGAAAAACAAACAATGTTGTCAAATTTACTGCTTTTGCAAGATGTAAATACACTGCTGCTAGTCCAGTTCAACTGAGAAGCGCTGACTGATTTCAAGTATGAGATATGATTCAGCCCAGTAAGTCAAAATTGTGTGAATTTACCAAATGTCCTTTTCAGGCTCTCAAATCTCCACAAAAGACATTTTCTGTTTGGCTTAAGGGCTCAAAACAATGAAGTGGGACAGCCTCAAAGCGAGCACTGCATTCACAATGCAGCATTTTACTTAAATTACTTCAAGCCACATCCACTTTCTTATCGACTTTTGACAAGCCCTGTCTTTCCACACCTCCCATCTCTTTGTGTGCATCTCCCATCTCTCCTTTCTCCTCCTAAAATGCCTTGCCCACAACTTTAAAATGGTAAAACTTGGAGAGTCTATTCATTCTTTACAAGCCCCCATCCCTCCACCTCACTACCTCTTGCCCACTTCCAATTGCATGCATGATTTCTGTTCTTAATTTCTGTTTAAAGTTTTTAGTAAGAAGAAAAGTAATAGGGAGAGGGAAAGAAAAAAAAAACTTGGTTGATGTTTCTCCTCAAACATGTGACCCCTGCTCAGCTCACAGCTGAAAATAATTTTGGCCTACAAGGCAGTCAGTGGCCGAAGCAAACCTTCCTTCTCCTTCATTCTCTTCTTCTTTTTCTTTTTCTTCTTCTTCTTCTTATTTTTTTTTTTTTTGGGGGGGGGGCGACCTTGTACCAATGGTATGTGTGTGTGTGTGTCTGTGTGGGTGTGCGTGTGCGTGCATCCCCAGTGGGGGGTTGGTGGGGGGGGGGGGGGGGGGGGTGGCGGCTGTTTGAGTTAAGCTGTTTTAATGTCTTTTTTTTCCACATGATTAAATACCCACCTACCATTAAGGACACCAATTTATGGAATTTGGTTAAATACATTCTCAACATAGTTTGGGGTTGGAGTAAAGAAGGTGTCGGACTTAGCTCATGCAGGTTTATAGGAAGGGGGAAGATGGGCCATGCACTGCTGTTCAATGGCCTGCGAGTACCCTCAGATATCTCGGCACATCTGGTAGAAGTCACACATACAATCCACGTGCTGGACTGGCATATGGGCTCTTTGGCAGGATGTGTAGGTGTGTTTTTATGTGAGGTTTTGTGTTTGAGTATGCAGTAGGATGGCGGAGCATGAATTAATGTCTCTTTGGATTTAGTGTAGAATAAATGTATGAATACAACAGTTAGACTTGACCTCTCTGCCCCGCTTGTGTTAACTACATCTTTTCCAGACAGAGATCAGTCTTTTTTGCTCCATGCCAGCCATCCCTCTCGTGTTTATAAGTCAGGTCATGTGCATGTTATTTGACGTTATATACAGATGATCTTTCAATGCTCCAAGTGGATCTGGTTTCAATATGCACTGACAAATAGATCAAGCAATAGTTTCAAACCATTTGAACATGCTCCTCCACCTCTTTGAAAGTGCTTGCCTCCAATAAAGGACAAAAGTAAGAAAGCTGTTTTCTGCAGTAAACTTTCAAGTCAGCGGTCCAAAAAACCTAATGTGTACAAAGAATTTCCATTTGTGATCTGGCAAGTGCTAAAGGACAAAGCTCAGTTGCAACCGACACTGTTTTCCTTTTCATGTTATGCCACATATTGTGGGTATTTAAACTTACTGTGTGTATTTGCTTGCTGGTAAACCATTCATGCTGCGTATAAAGATGCATTCGCCAATTACTTAGTGAGGAATGGAATATTGGTAGGATGCCATGAAACCTGTGAGGTCTGCTTTTCTACCCTGTGTTTAAGGCATTTAGTTAAAATTCAGAGGATTCCCTAAATGTTTTCTATACATATGACATAGTTGTCTTATGTCAGCCGGTGTATCATTTCCTTAAATTTAGTGAAGAAAAATGGAGATAAATGTAGATGTATTTTTTTTAACTATGAACAGCAAGTATCTGGCTTGTGTTTTGCTTTCCAACTTGCCTTTGCCCTAACATTCTCATGCTTTTAATCTTTCCAGATATTGTACTCAGACCATCATACAGATATGTCCTAATTGTTAACAATCTCAGTTTCTATCTGTGCAGGATGCCAGCTGCTAGCACCATGACCGGTGGGAGGGCCCTGCTGCTCTGTACAAACGCTGACAACTGTATCTATCAATCAGTCAACAGGTAGGTGCCTCAAAGAATTGCATTGCAGCAAACTTAGTGTCTTTTCATAATAGTTTCTTATCAAGTTGTTGGTGTCCTTAACAGTTTTTGAGGCTTTACTACTTTTTCCACACACAAGGTCGTGATCAGTGTCTCCTTCTCCACTGGCCAAAAAGCATATTATTCATCTCAGAAATGTAGAGGAATGTTCACGTAGACATCATAAATCTATCAATTTAACCTTAAGCCAGCTGGAGATGCTCCTTTCCGTCAAGATAAAAAGTTCAACAATGGCAGGGCAAAAGAGGAGACCAGGACTTAGTGGCCATCTGGCATAGATACTGTTATTGCACCCCTTCTGCTCCTCTCCAGTGCCTCCATGGCCACCATTTATAGTTCCTTCTGTCATTCTTGCTGTATCCATTAGTGCTGTTCAGATTATAATGAAGAGATTTTCCTTTTTCCCAACTGGAGGGATTATCACAGATTTCTTTAAGGGTTTGCCATGTCACTTACTACTGCTCAAAATATGATAAGGCAATGGCAATGTTGTAGGGTTGTCAAAACTAAACAGATTTTTGCTCATATTATTCTCTTTTGTCTGCTGATCTTCGCTGAGTTGTTTAGGTATTCATTTCTGCCTTTGTGCCTCTTTCCCTCCATCTACCATCAATGGCCCTCATCCATATTTCTATCGTCCACTATATGATTGATAAGATAACTGTGTCATGGATCTTTAAATGCTTTTTAAAATTCTGAATATGTATTTGCTTTAAATAGTTTCAATTCCAAATGAGAGTTATCGATGATTATATATATTTTTCTTTTGCATTTTGTGCTCCAGAGTTATTTGACTGATCTGTCACTGCTTTCCTTTATTTGATTTTTCTATTTGACCTAGTTTTTCCCTTTCTGTTGCTTTGTGTCTAATAAAAACAGTGTCACCCGAGGACGTGTAAAAGAAAGGGGGAGCCATAATGGGGCCATGAATTTAGTTATTTAGCATTCTTTGTTGCCAAGATACAACACCCAGTTTCATTTAAAAAAAAAAAAAAAAAAAAAAAAAAAAAAAAAGATCTCCTAGGAAACTTCATTCCTTCATCTCATGCCCCTGAGATTTTCTCTAAACTGCATGACTGTTGATTTTCCCATCCAGCGATGTCATCAGAAGTCACCCAGCAAGGCTACATTTCCTCCATTTGTTGGAAATTCAGCCATTTGATGAATGGGCTGAAGGCCAAAACAGTGCAGTGGGCCAGGACCAGTGAAAGAAAAGATGCACGTATACAATGTGGCCTCTCCCCTTGTTAGTGTATACTTTATCTCCTTTCCAGAAATAGCTGTGTGTGTAGCTTGTAAACATTGACCCTAAAACCTGCAGTTCAAACAGTTATGACTTAGTAATGGTCCACAATGAGTCACAGACACAGCTGAGACGGAGGCACCAGGAAAAGATCTTAGTTCTGTTAACGAGAGTTCATGTTTTACATTTAAAGTAAGAATCTATTTGAACTTTAGCCTATTGGAAGTTGTCAGGTTGTGAGGTTTTGGGAGCACTCAAGTGCCTCTAGAATCATCTGTTGAATGTGCAGATTGGCTACCACTGGTACAGTTTGCACAGATTAATACTCGCTAGGATAAGAATAATGATTTATTTTAAGCAATTTCTTTCTGAGTGAGTCCACTGACATTATGTTCCTGGCAATAAAATATAGAATATATTCAGCTGATGGAAATGTGCCCACCTGGCTGCTCCTACATCGCAACCCCTTTTCTTGGGGGACATGGCGGAGGTCTAGCTGTTGTGTACCGAGATAGGTTCACATACAGGCTGGTGAACTCACACTCTTTTACTTCATTTGAGTTACAAATTATCAAGTTTGGCTCTCCTAAAGGTTTTTATTGTATCTTAATCTACCATCCTCCTGCCAATGCTGGTGTCTTTTAACTGAATTTAATATTATATTCTTAATTATTAAACTGGAAACCAGAGAGGGTCATTGTGAAGAGATTTTAATCTCCATATTGATGTGTAATACTGATCTCATCACTACCACAATCTTTTAACCTTAGAGAACATGTCTTCGGTCCCAAACATACATAAAAGGCTACACCTAGGATCTTGTCTTTTCCCTGTGTCCAGATGTAAACGATTGAGTAATCATAGTTGCATACTGTTTAACCTGCCATTTCATGTATATCTTCTATCTTTTGATTCAAATGAGAATTATAAGCCAGGACACTGCTGAAAATTTCTCTGCCTTGTTTATGTTAGCATGGCCCTTGGTGATGTTGATGTTTGTTGCGTCCTGTTATAATTGGAAATAAGAACTGAAACAAAGCATTGTTGAACATTCAAATTATTTTCCCTCAATAAATGAAAATGTTCATAGTTTTGCAAGACATTGTCTGCAGCAAGACCTTTAACTAGTACAGATGGAGGGTCACATATCACTGTTGTTTTAGCTGCTCTGCACTGGTTGTCAGTAAAGTTCAGAGTTTGTTTTAAAATCTTAGTTTTAACTTTTAGAGCCATACATGGTCACACTCTCTAGTATCTATCTGCACTGCTGAAACCACATCCTTCTTCCTGTCCACTCAGGGCATCAGGTCAGAGGTTGCTTCTGGCCCCGCAATTTAAAGCTTGTGGTGATTGGGATTTTAAGGCAGTAGTACTGAGGTTGTAAAATGTCCTTCCGCCTTCTGTACAATGTTCATACTCCATTCAATCCTTTATAAGGCAGCTGAAGACATTTTGATACAGACAAGCTTTAATCTACATTTTGAGTTTTAAGTTTATATCAAAATAACTAAATTCCATATTATTAGAATTGAAAACTATGTATGTATTTATTTCTGTTTGCAACATACATATATGTAAATGCCTGTTTGTTTGTTTTTTTTTGTTTTTTTTTTTGTTTTTATTTATTTTATTTTATTTTTATTTGATAGGGACAAGTATGATCCATGAATGATGGCAAATACAGCAGCATTTTAGCCAAGGCTAATTTTCAATGCCCATCCCTAGTTGGGATTTTACACAATCAGAAACTGTAAAAGCAATTGTGTAAAATTGCTTTTACACAGTTAGAAAGTATGCACAGTTTACATTGCATTGTGAAATTAAAAGTTACACATATGTGCCTTTATATATACATACAAAATACAAATACATATATATGCACCAAAATGTAAAATTAAGTAAAACACATTTAAGGCTGTCAATAAAAATCAGTCTGAAATAAGAACATTGTCCATACATTCAATCAAAACTACTGTTTTGCCCCCCATATGGAAAAATTACAATACTAAAAGTGAGTGCAGACCTGATTTCTCTTTATCCAATTCTTAAGTCTGGAAGTAAACCTTTTAAAATCCGGTATGGTCTTAAGGTCTGTTGGGAGAGCGTTCCACAACTTAGAACTCTTCACAGAAAAGGCTGTCTGCCCAAAACTAGTCCTAAAATAAGGGATTTTACAGTCATGGTTTGTCACACTTCTGGTAACTCTGCTGCTGTTTTGTCTCTCCACACATGTGCTTAGAGCCTCAGGTACTAAATAATAAATACATCTGTAAATTAATTTAATAAAGGGGAAACTGATGAAGCTGTCAAAGCTCATCAGATTGTATTTTTTCAAGATATTGCAGTAGTGATGACGGTTGGATTGTTTTTTTATTCATAACTTTTAATGTTCTGTTATATAGTGAACCTACCGTTTGACTGCAGTTGGAGCGGCTTGAGCCCATGTTGTCATGCAGAATGATATGAGAAAATTTCATAGCATGTATGTAAAACAGGGCAGCCTTGTTTGGTATGCAATTCTGATTAATTTAAAGCAGTTTAGATTGTTTTGTATTATTTTAGATATTTTCACTATATGCTTATCAAATTTAAGTTGTGGATCTAGCCTAGAAAGTATACACAGTTTACATTACATTGTGAAATTAAAAGTTACCCATGTGTGCCTTTATATATACATACAAAATACAACATACAAATACAAATACAAATACATATATATGTATATATATATATATATATATATATATATATATATATATATATATATATATATATATATATATATATATATATATATATATATATATATATATACATACATATATATACATATATATATATATATACATACATATATATATACACACACCTATATATATATAATATACACCTATATATATAACCAGTCCAAGATATTTAAATTCTGTTACTGTATGAACTGTTTTCTTTTTTTATGTAAATGTTAAATGTATTGTTTTGATCTAATTTCCTAATATAAAAACACATAGACACTGATTTGTTTTGTTTTTTTCCAAGGCTCCAGTGCTGTGGCTTGAAGGTTGGGGAGACTCCATCGCCTGTGGTGCCCCAGCCTCAAGAGGTGTGTGGGTCACCGGGGGACAGAAACAGGAGGTGCACTGCTGTGCAGGTCAAGCATCCCCTCTCCCCTCTGCTTAGCCTGAGTGACAGCCCAGGTCCTCCTGACACCATGTTGGCTCACAGAAGACCCATGACCACCAGTGACCCACGGACTCCCAACATGGAGAATGGGCTGAACCACAACAAGAGCTCACCAGTAGCCAAGAGTGCCAGCATTCGTGACAAGATATCACAGTGGGAGGGCAAAAAAGAGCCTACCCCTGTGAGTCCTCCGGGGACATGTCTTCTCAGTGCAACACAGAAGGAGAGCGAGACAGTCAGGAAAAAGGAATCAAAAACGTGTGAGGTTCAAAGGACAGACAG
The DNA here is from genome assembly GCF_933228915.1 of Telmatherina bonti. NCBI lineage: Eukaryota > Metazoa > Chordata > Actinopteri > Atheriniformes > Telmatherinidae > Telmatherina > Telmatherina bonti. The sequence goes on along the minus strand of NC_136620.1, from coordinate 24,068,621 downwards.
CAAGAGGTTTGTCAGCTGGGACAGACAAGACTCAGGGAAAGAGAATGTTGTAAAGCTGGGAGATTTGAGACCTAAACCTACAGAAGGCCCAACAAGTAAGGAGAGAGAAGTTATGCCAGACAAGGCCTGTCGCTTTTCCAAAACAGCAGAACAACCCCAAGACAAGAAATCTGTTTTGACTCATGTTAAGAAACTGGAGAAGGCAACAAAAGAAGTCCCTGACAGACCCTCACTTGCATTTCCAGGGAACTACTTCTGCCCTCCTTTAAAGGAGGAGCTGGAGGAGACAGAGAAGAAGACCAGCGAACCCATTTTTGGGACTTTTGACATGACTCGACCAGGTGGATCATGGAGGAGAAAAGAGGGGCATTCAGAGAACGTGTACAGTGAGCCAGGTGCTCCATCTATAAACCCTCTGCCTAAACCTCAAAGAACCTTCCAACATCACACACCACCCACTGCAGCAGCATCGGCACCATGTTTTGGGAAGGGAAAGCGGAACTTGCCTCCTTTGCCTTCGATTCCCCCTCCACCTTTACCCACATGCCCACCCCCCGGAGTATGCAGGAGACCTTGGGCAGACAAACCCCGAGACAGTAATAACAGGTAAGATGCTCCAGTAACAGGATGGAGAAGGGAACACGTAGCCTAATATCCTTACTGAAGCCTAAATGTAATCATTTGAATGTTTTACCATCAACATTGTCCTAAGTCCAAGTCTGAGGTGCACAACATCTCACACATCTGCTGTAAATCAGAAGTGCTGGTGACCTCTTTTTTTTTTTAGTAGAATACCTCAAAAAATGGGCTTTGTGGTTGGTTCTGAGGAATGTACACACCAGCTTAGAGAGAGAAATGCAAACAGTTGTGAATCATGTCTTAGACACTGCTTACAATTTAAAAAGTCCTAGTCTTGAAAGTAGAACTGATCATGCAAACCTTTTTGCTTAAAAATAAACATCTTTTCAGGATAGAGAAAAATATGAAATTGTACTGAATCTGAAGCATGTACTGACCAGTGGACAGGTAACTCATTGGAAGTTTCATTCTCAGTAGGACTTAAATTCAGATGGTTACAGCCAAATAAAAAAAGGAAGCTCTGCAAGGAAACAAAAAAAAAAAGTGAACATTGCAGAATTGGAACACATCTATTGTTCTTTTTCTCCAGTCGCCTGAATTCTTGTTTGGAGCTTGGCTTGGATCTTTTACATTCCATACCATATGTGGAGGCCTCAGTGTGCTAAAGTGTACTGTGTCAAGCCCTTTGTTTGGTCAGGCTGTCTCCATCTTGAGTGTCCAATGCAGGGTGTAGTTAGATTGCTGTGCAATAATAAATTATCAGTTTATAAGGTCTATTCAACAACATCTGATGCTGACAGTGGGTCTACAGTAATAGTTTTTTAAACAGTTGTAATGTATGTTTCATTTTATTTTATTTTATTTTATTGTATTTGCCAGGATCAGTGTATTGTGGGAACAGAGACAAAATGATCCATTTTCAACTCAGTTTTCTGGAAAGGTGACAGATAATTAAGAGTACAACAAAAGCTATAAATTGGACAGTCTATTGTTTTATCATAGTATGCAGGTGATAGTCAGCGTTAAATAAGTATTTCATACTATTTGCTTCAGTAAACTTAGCTGCACCAAAGAGGTAAACAAACACTGGAAGCTCATGAAAGATAAAGGGAATTTAATTACAATTAGATTGTGACTCGTGCAACAAGCTTAAAGCTAACAACAAATGGCAGCTCCTGTGTGAATGTGCAGTTTTACACATTGCGCGCATGTAATCTACTGGAGTCACCAAGATATGCTCATTTAGACCTTTTGATACCATAACTTTATCTTTTGTGCTTGAAATACATATTTTTTCAATCTCAGAATTATACACATTCACTCAAAGACATTTTTTCATTTTTTCTTCTTTTATTCCATTATTTCTGTGTGTCCTTTCCAATATCTTTGTGCTGCTCTGTCCACCAGGAAGTCCTTTGAATTTGAAGATTTGCTTCAGTCCTCTACAGAAAGCTGCCGAGTGGACTGGTACGCTCAATCCAGACTGGGCCTCACATGCACTTTATCAGAAGAGAACGTTTATGAGGACATAATAGGTAAACTATATGTATTGCATCTGCATCTTCCCTTGATCATGCAAAATCATTCTCAAACTGATGACTCTGAAACATCTGCTTAGCATCTGTTGAAAGTGCACTGCTGTTTTTTTGTCCTGTTTACTATGTGCTCACTCCATGGCCTGACCCTTTCTCATATCAGTGTGTGTCACAAAGCTCAGCAACAGAGTTGATGAGGAGGACAAACTGTCTTTGCTCTGTTTTTTCTGCTCCAGTTTTAATTTAGATCCATGCTGCTTCTCTTTTATTAAAAACTCCACACAGAAACCTGAATTATGTTACTTATTGTCTGCAGTGTTATGCCAACCCCACCAAGAGCCTGTTGTTAATTTCATAATGTATAACAGTAATGTTGTATGAGGTTGTGGTGGGTCTGAGGTTGGTTACTGTGATTGTCAGTGCCCGCAGGGTGAATGTAATTGGCTTAGAGCCAAGGTAACATTACTGGCAACCATTTCAGTCTATCTTTGGTTTCCTTCTAGACACTTGTGTCCATCAAGACCTGCTTTTTGGTAACAGTCAATTAAGTTAGCTATAATTGTGTCATGCCACAGCATATTTTCAGTCTTTTCATAGTTGTGTCCTTTGATACAGTGGCATTGTTCCCTGAAACATTTAGACACTAGTCACCTACCAGCATCCCATGAGTAAAGAAACTCTTCTCTGCTAAAAGACAAAAACAGCTCAGTGGGACAAAGATGAAGATAATTAAAGCAGTAATGAATAGTTGTGAAGTTTTACATCCTCAAATGGTTCATAAATGCACTATAAAGATGGACTCTTGTCAGTGTCACCAAATCATGTAGCCAGGCTTGCACCTTAAAAACAGATGCATGCTCACATGTGAATAGCTGACAGTGCACAGAAACACACAGCAGAGATTAGCGTTCTCATCAGCCAGCAATGTGGAAAACAGCACACTGATCCCTTGTTTTCTTTCAAGGGAGAAGGGAACGGAGAGTCCCTCCTTATTTGCCTAGACTTACAGGTCACATCTGCTGGATGGATTGATAGAGCATAAGAGGGTTGCAGGCACAGATGAAGACAGAGAGAAGCATGGAATTGGGGAAAGTAGCCTAATTTAGCATATATGCTGTGGAGGACCTATGAGTACATTTAGTCTTAGCTGTGAAAACATCTTATCAGTGTAAAATATGAGTCAGGTGAGCACATTTCTGCCTCTAGTAGCTCTCTGTACATCTGGAGCTGGAATCATCTGGCAAAACAAACATGACTGATATGGAAAAAGTGCTCATGTGCTCTCTGGAAAATGAAGGTTACCAAGGTCACTCTGCAACCCAGTTGATTTTTATATCTAAGCTTTAACAAAATTGTAAATTTATGTTCTGAAGATCCACCATCTAAGGAGAACCCTTATGAAGACATAGAATTGGAGCAAAGTTGTTTGGGAAGCAAATGTGTTTCACCTGCCTCCTCGTCTCCTGTTCCTGACACGCCAACGAGGGTATGTGAAGTATCTGAATGCCAACTAGCTATTGGCTAAAACTATTTAAGCTAGATTTCACAGGATCAATTCAGTGATAAACCACCATCTTTTGCATCTGTCCCACCAGTTGTCCTCCAAGCCTGGCTTCTTTAGGCAAAACTCAGAAAGGCGAAGCTTCAAAGTTCCAGAGCTACGCAAGACCAGCAAAGACATTGGCATCTCGTGCCCTTCCCGAATCAGTCCTCCCTCAACGCCTAGCAGCCCGGACGACACCCCTTGTCTCTCTGGAGACCCTTACAATCGCAGACGGAAGAAAATCCCCAAGGTATGGGTCTGAGATGTGTCTCACAGAGCTCTTGCTGTAATTTGTAGCTGAGCTGCTCAGAGAGATTCGAGCTGGTCCACTCATGCTGCCAAAGGTGGATGGGTGATGAAGAGGGTTATTGCTGATACATATTTACAGTGAGAAGTGTGCAGGTCTGGGAGCCTGAAGGAAAATAAAGGTGTTTTTAGTAAGAGCCAGGCAGAGGCTTAAAGATGAACTTATCTTCCCATTTATATCCTGCAGATGGTGCTGAAAATCAATGGCATCTTTGAGGCACGAAGAGGCAAGAAACGCATGAAGAAGGTTTCTCAGTCTACTGAGTCCAGCTCAGGGAGAGGTGAGGCATCAAATGCTGTAGAGCAGGAGTTCACAAAGAACACCTAAAGGACCATTTCTTGTAGAGTATGTCCACTACTATAAATCAGTACATCATGGAGGTTCTGGGTGTACTTTTAGAAGAAGATACTAATCACCGTGCAGCCTGTATATAATACATAGACATTAAAATTTACAGCTAGTGTTCAATTTCTGATATAAAAACTCATCCAAGTATGAATTCCAAAGGACAGTAACATGTTAGTGCTACTGCACTGTTACATGAAGCCAACAGTTATTGGACATCATGACATGTTTTATGCTAATAAACTTTATTTTACTACTTTTACAACTATATTGTATTATTTTCCTCAAGTATACTGGTTTTGTGAAGGCAGTGTATTTTTGTGTTTCTGTAACTTTTATTCAAAACTCATCCTTTCAGTATAACTTCTTCAGTTAATTAGTTTAACAGTTGTAGCAGTTCAGTGAAGCGGATTCTGTTTTTTCAGATTACACAAATAATCTCATTAAACCATGATGTTCGGCTTTTCAAATCATTGACATCTAAAAGACGCTGTTATGTACTACTAATATCTCTGTGAGTGTCAAACTGATAACTATGGAGGACTTAAAGAAGAAATATTTACAGCTTTTAGCTTCACAGATTGTTTGTTTTTTGGAATTATTCAGTCAAGACGAAAAATTTTGACTGAATGTTTTTTGACAAAGCTCAAAAAGTTAATTATTGAAGCGTCAGCTCTCTGTTTAAATTTACTGGTATTCTCAGCGCAGATACACTGATCTCTGTATTTACATAACTATGCTGGAAATGTGACACTTTTTGGATCAGCTAAAACTGACCAGCCATTCAGAGGATTGTTGTTTTTGTGGCAGTGGCTGAAAGCAACACGAGCAACTGCCACGTGTACGCTGAGGTTCCTGTGATGTTTATCTGCACTCTTGTCACACTCTGCTTTCTTCTTCACCCTATCATTCTTTTTATTTAGTGACAGATGAGAACAGTGAGTCAGAAAGTGACACGGAGGAGAAACTGAAAGGTGAGAACATATATAAAAATAAAAACTTTGTATGTTTATCATAAGTTGGAAATACACACAACAGCAGCACGTTAACAAAAACAGATTCAATGTTAGTCATTTCATTGCATTGCATATGTAATATGTAACATGTATTAGGTGAACATTTGTTTATTATACAAACCCACACTGACATATTTAAATGTATATTTTTTGTGTGCATGACAGTAACAGACTGAGCTTGCATATGTTTCACTATGTACCTCAGCTCATAGTCAGAGGCTTGTGTCAGTCCAGTCCATGCTGAGACAAACAGGGCGCTACCGGACCTTGGAGAGGGACTTGATGGAGTTACAGGAGAGGAAACTCTTTGAGTATTTTATTGTTGTTGCGCTTCACAAGGCCAAGGCTGGTGTTCCATATTTGCCAGAAGTCACACAGCAGTTTCCTCTGAAGGTAAAAATGAAAAGAAGTATTTCCAATGCCAAGTACAAACATTTTTTTAATAACAGAAAACTACAGTTTATGTAGTTGTTGTACAATGGAATAGATTTCACATGTTCTCTCTATGCCATGCAGCTGGAGAGGAGTTTTAAGTTCATGCGGGAGACTGAGGACCAGCTGAAGGTTATCCCTCAGTTCTGTTTTCCGGATGCCAAAGATTGGGCACCTGTTGATAACTTCCCCAGGTCAGTCTGAGTTTTAATGTTGCCACGGCACATTCAAACAAGAAGTGGAACAAAACAGGAACACTGGAATTTCCCAATTGAATGGGAATAGCTCAGCTAATAACCACCTGGCAGTGAAAAAGCTGAAAGCCCTAAAGAGATGACTCAATGAGTTGTCAGGGAGAGTGAACAGAAAATAACACTCACACACAGAAATGGTGGCTTTAACTTTAAACATTCAGTTTGTCATTGCAAAATCACCTCAGTAAACTGGCTGCTATCCAGTATCTTTTCTCAGCACGTAAATTGTTCCACAAAGTGATGATATGTGCCTTAATGGTGATGAATAATAATTAGCTGGAAGAATAGTGTTTGTTAATGAGGAGGTACCAAACTGGCTGGCTCTCTCCCATGTCATTACTGTAAGTATCAGTAAATAAGTACATCTTCAGTGCAACCATAAGGTTTTCCCCTAACAAGTGAAAAGTCAGGGCTCGTTGGCAAAAGCTTCAGCTTTGGGTAATTGTAAGGGATTGGTAAAGATTCAGACTGTTTTCAGATTGTTTCAATTATAGATTTTTGCACTCTCTTTTAAATCCCCAGTGAGACATTCTCATTTGTGCTGACTGGTGAAGATGGAAGCAGGCGTTTTGGCTACTGTCGCCGTTTACTGGTATGTGTTGAAAAAGCCTCTATCTTAGGTCATTTGTGTTTTTGTAATTAAGTTTAGATTACATTTATCCTCTGTGATGAATCTTTCCAATGCCCTCTGCTCCTTCTGATTTTAGCTGCAAACGTTTTTAGTGGAGTTGGAAGTTCTATTCTTTGTTTTCTTTTTGTAACTGCATGTATGAACTCTGTGCTAAATGAAGGCTTTGATTCACTCCACCGCTTTAATCCTCGAGCTGTACTTTGGTGAGAAGCTATGTACTCTGAAGCTGTCTTTTTCTTTCTGCTTTTGCTGTTCACAGCCCAGTGGTAAAGGCCGAAGGCTCCCTGAGGTCTACTGTATCGTCAGCCGCCTGGGATGCTTTGACCTCTTCTCTAAAGTAGGTGTAACAATCTAAGCAAAAACTGAATTATATTCAGATCCCTTACTTGTAACCAGTTATTTTTAATTGCTTGAATTTGTCTTGAAGAACTTTACCCCGATGGCAAAAAGTACTATCCTTGGCACCCGCAGAACCCCACCCACCCTGTGCCCGGTCCACTTTCCCACAGAGCATTGCTGGCTCCAGTACGGAAACACATATGAAATGCAGCTGATGTGGTTGCTACTGCGGAAAAGGTTCCCTGTAATGAGCCTTAGATTTATCTGCACGTTGAACTTTGTAAACATCTGCACAGCGTGCATATGACATAGCTGAAGTTGGGTTTGTGTGGATACATAAGTGGACATGGGGGAGTTTTCTGAATGTGTTTCAGCCACACAAATGTCAGATAGCATACAGATGTGTACAGTGTGCTTCTATACATCAGTAATTTGGGCTGCTACCCATTTTCTATACTGACTTCTCACTACGTTTGGTTGTTTACATTTCATCATGGCCAGAATAAATAAATCTGGGAAACTGTCCAGTGAACTGACAAAAATTAAATTAAACAAATTAATGCTTGATTGATCTATGGTGACAGATGATTGCAGTATAAAGAAATTTATGCTTAATTGGAAGATGACCAGAAGACTCAGACCTGATCCGTACTGATTAAAAAGTTGATTATTTTTAACATTCATTCATTATCTGAACCTTTCAATACGATAAAGGTTCAAGGTGGCACTGGAGCCTATCCCAGCAGCCTTTGGGCGAGAGGCAGGGTACACCCTGGACAGGTCGGCAGTCCATCACAGGGCTAACAAAGAGACAAACAACCATTCATACTCACGCCTACAGGACAATTACTTTTAACATACTGATGTTTATTTCATTTGTTAAAGTAAAAGCTCTGTGTTTGGTTGTAAAGCATGTAATCCATCCCTTGTGCCAAGTAAACTAGTAAATTACCACAAGGATTTCTGTTTCTCCACTCTGTTTGATTGAAACAGGAGGGCTAATCTGCTCATTATTTCAGCTTTAAAGTAGACCTGTTGCCATGGCAACAGATGACAAATTTGACTCAGGCATTACCGGCTTTAAAAAAAAAAAAAAAAAAAAAAAGCCCAAACAGAGGAGATGCCACAAGATTCAACTTTTGCTTTTCTTAAACTCTTTTCTGCTTCTGACACTTCAACCTCTTGTGGTACTTTTGTTTTGGTTTGTTTGTTTTTTTTAAAATCCTTTTTTCCCGTAACAATGCAACAAGTTCCTGTACAGGAACAGCACTAATGTCATGTTAAGCGCTGTCTGACCACAGCCGAATCTCCTCATATCCTTTCAGTTATTAAACAGAGCTGGCACCTGTTGTAATAAAACATGACCTAATCCAAACCCAGTGCTCCCCACAAAACCTGGCTCTAAAACTTTACATCTTGTCCTCAAATAGTGACAGAAAGACCACAATGTACCAGCAGTATAAATTCTGACATTGTTGGTATCTTTCTTTACAGATTCTGGATGAAGTGGAAAAGAGGAGGGCTATCTCTCCAGCTCTGGTCCAACCTTTTATGAGAGGTATTATGGAGGCTCCCTTTCCGGCTCCAGGAAGGACTATCACCGTCAAAAACTTTCTACCTGGCTCTGGGACAGAGGTGAGCCGACTACAGTCTCACTGTGGATTCTCCCGATTACTTTATTGCACAACTCTTAAAGGGGAAGCCAATGATTTTTTTTTTAAGTTTGACAAGTAACCACTATAACGTTGTTTAGCATACCCAGATAACTTTTCCATTGTTAGATAATAATCTATGTTGGTGTGTATGTGTGTTGCTCTGTTGACTCTTTTACACACAGGTGATAGAACTGTGCCGACCTTCGGATTCCCGTCTAGAACACGTAGACTTTGAATGTCTCTTCTCTTCGTTGAATCTCCGTCTCCTCCTCCGGGTTTTTGCCTCTCTGCTGCTGGAGCGCAGGGTCATCTTCACTGCTGACAAACTGAGGTTGGCTCCAGAGAGATACTGTTACAGAGTGTAGTGGTTAGTTTGATTTCCAAACCAAAAAAATCACATGCTCAGCGGCTGAGACAAGCATCAGCTCCGGGGCACGCCAAGTCATCACAGTATTTCAATTAATTTAATAAATCTTAACTAATAAAATTAATGAAGGCGGGATTGTGATGCTTAAAACAGCAACAAGTTTACAGAATATTACAGAGAGACCTCAAGATGACAAGCCAGTCAAAGGAAAAGAAGATCCTGACTGAGTGTAAAGGAGAAGAATGCTGTTGTGTTATACAGTTGCTTTGGGAACAATCAAATCTGCTCTGGAAAATAGTCATGTATGCCAGATAAATTACTTTGAAGCATAACTCTAAAGCTACAATGTGTACAGAGCAACATAACAATATCCTCTTTGTTAACTTAAAACCTTAACCCTTTTCCTACCATAAAAAAACAAAAACAAACAAACAACAACTGCACATGAATAGGCAGAAAAAAATTATTCTTACTTTTTTTTTTTAAACTTTCATAAACATCTAAGATTAATGCTAAATAAATTATAAAACTGTTTTTTGTTGTTTATCTAAATAATTTTACAGCTATATCATGTTATTTAAGTGCAAGCCCAGCAGGTATTTCCCATAATTTTCTGAGTTTCTGCAAGTTCTCCGCTGTTGAGTGGAAACTTGCCATGGCTAATCGGTATGATAAATTCACTGTGACCACATCCACATGCTGGAGTGATTAAGTCAGCAGTGTGTGAGTGCGTTTGCTGCCTCTGTAAAGTTTACTAAGTGTTTTGATCATGTTTCCCAAAAACATTTCTCTCAGGGTGACAGTGGGTTTGTTGAAGCAAGAATGCAGAATGAGTCATAAGAGGAAGTTAGCGCCATCATGTGGTTGAAACTAAAATCTTTTTCTACTGTTCATGAAACCATCTTTTATATTCTCTACATTTGAGTGAATTTTAAGGAAATATTTGGATTAGTTTAGTGCATTCTAGGAGACTACCTACAATTCAGGGTCATTGTATCCTTTTGAATTTCATGTATAACCGGTTTAATGGAGCAGGATGCTGTATGGCAATAAAAGAAATTGCTATATTAAACTACTGAGATGTCAGCAGTTATGTTCTAATGATAAGAGGAATATTGTGAATTTTGACAGTAAATGATCTATACTGTATGATAATGTCACAATATAACTCAGGTTTATATATCCATGCAAGTTTTATCTCCTTTGTTTGTCTTTTCACAGCACATTGTCCCAGTGTTGTCATGCAGTTGTGGCTCTACTGTATCCCTTCACCTGGCAACACACATACATCCCTGTGCTGCCACCATCCATGTTGGACATTGTCTGCACCCCAACTCCCTTCATAGTGGGCCTCCTCTCCAGCTCTCTACCTCGACTCAAAGAGTTGCCCATAGAAGAAGTAAGTCAAGATTTTTATTTGTTTAGTGATATACTGCCTGCGGTGCCCTTGACTTGGGGCATTTCCTCCACAGAACAATAGCTCCAGGAAATGATATCACTCTCCCTCTACTCAGGTCCTGGTGGTTGACCTTGGCAACAGCCGCTTCCTACGTCAGGTAGTAAAGATTGAGACTGAAAAGGAGCACAGTAGAGTTTCAAGCACAAATAATGTGGATGCAGCATATTAATGTGCCATCTATTTTTTACATCTGTCTGTTTTTTTCCTCCTCACAGTTGGATGATGAAGAGTCCATTCTTCCTCACAAGCTGCAGGCAGCTCTGGACCATGTGTTGGACAAAAGGAGGGAGCTGGCCAGTGAGAAAGGAGATCTGCCTGATGGTGATTTTGAAATCTCATTGTTCTTTATATTTTGATGCAATTTTATCTGCCTGTTGTATCTGTTCTTTAAAAGGAGAAACAAAGTCCTATCTATCTATCTATCTATCTATCTATCTATCTATCTATCTATCTATCTATCTATCTATCTATATCTATCTATATATATATATATATATATATATATATATATATATATATATATATATATATATATATATATATATATATAATATTATATAATATTATATTATATTATATTATATTATATTATATTATATTATATTATTAATATATATTATATATATATTTGGACCATAAGACAATGCTAAACTGCATACTGCATCCAACACAGCACTGCTTTGCAGGAGATGCAAAAAAATATGAAAAAGTTCCACTTCAGATATGCTGCTGCCATCAATTTCAGGATAAGCTAATATTTTTTCATGACATGGTAAAATGTTTCTGTTTGCACATCTGATATGTTGTTCATGTTCTATTTGGTATAAAACATGGATTTGTGAGATTTGCAGATCATGTTCTGTTTTTATTTACATTTCACACAGCACCCCAGCTCTTTTAAGAATTATCTTTATATTGTAATTAACACTTAGCTGGTATTGGACTTCACCACAATTTTTTAATGTAAAAACTCAATTTGTGAAAACCATTCCAAGATTGTAACTACATAAGTGGTAGTGATGTATTCTCTGCAATAAATAAAAGTTGATTCTTTTTTATCCAACATTAATATTGTCAGCTGATGTTGGACTTTTCTTCCTTGCTGTCTTCCAGACTCCAGCTCTCTCAGCACTGTAGTCTCAGAAGCCTTTGTGCGCTTCTTTGTAGAGATGGTGGGTCACTACTCCCTCTTTATGGGTGGAACCGAGCGGGAAGATGAGTCCACCTCTTCTCCCATCTTGCCCAGCCCCTCTTCTTCCACCCCATCATCCTTTCAGCGGGAGGCCTTTCGCAAAGCGGTCACTTCCAAGAGCCTGAGAAGATTTCTGGAGGTGTTCATGGAGACCCAGATGTTTACCGGCTTCATCCAGGAGAGGGAGCTGCGCAGGCAGGGCCTCAGGGGTACAGAGATTTGACCAGTGTTACAACACAGTTTCAAATCAATAAAGTATAGATTTAAGCCAAGGAGTTGGAATATTTTTGAGTACTTAAGTCTTAAATATACTAATGAAATCAGTTAAATTCACTCTGCGTTATATGATCATTTATGTCCAGGACTCTTCGAGGTGAGAGCACAAGAGTATCTGGACTCGCTTCCTGGGAGTGAGCAAAGAGGGGTTAACAAGTTCCTCAAGGGTCTAGGTGAGATTTACAGTGCAGGGAAATGAAATCTAAAACCTTGTAATTTTTTTAAAAATATATAAACTTGTTTCTTTGTGTGTTTTTAGGAAACAAGATGAAATTCCTTTCCAAGAAATGAGACTTGGAGTTAAACTCGCATGAGTGAAAGAAGGACAACGAGGACACACTCCCTGGTTGTTGAGCTTGTGCAGATGGACAGGTGTCTTTAAGTCAGAACAAAGGAAAGATCCCTGACCTGAACTGGATTCAAAGCTGATGAACAAGTGGGAATCTGGGGAACGTTAGAGGCTAATTGCTCAGCTTTATTAGCTAGTTATTTTGTTGAGGTTGTGGGGACCAATCCAGTCTTACAATCTACCGTAAATGTTTTACAGATTACTCTCTGTCCCTACAGTGTATCACTGTATAGCACATCACAGTGTAAATGCTTTGGTAACAGTGTTCTTGGTCACTAACGTCACCTGTAAGCCTGTGAGATGGCCACTGAAGATCCAATGTTGTTTAAAACTTTCCTTTACATTCCAAGTATCTCCTCTAGATGTTTTTTTTTTTTTTTTTTTTTTTTTTTATAAATACAATAGTACAACTTCTTCATCAGCAGGAGGCTTTTAAGTTAATTTATATTACTTTCTAAACAAACTTAATCTCTCTCTTTCATTCAAAGGAGTGCAAAAGAATTTCCTGTAGTTGATAATACACCTTATTTAACAGGGTTTAGTAAAAAAATTTTGAAGACCACTTTTGATTAACGGTTATGTATACCACTGTTTGTTTCTTTCATTGAAAAAGGAACATTCACCAAGGCTGAGGAACATTTCTTTTACTTGGGTTTTAGTAAAGGATGTGAAGTGAGGAATGATGTGGATCTTAGGCCAAACATTATCATGATGTTTTACAAAAACAACTAGGGTTGCCTTAAACTTGATTGAAAAAATGCAATGAGACTTCGTAAATAAAGTTATTTGAACTAGAAAAATCATGGGTCTTCTTTTTATAAATATGGCATATGCTAGTTTGGGTTTGCTTTCATGACATTAGGCTTAACAATATGGCTGAACCTGAGTTTAACCCTTCTGACCACTGTGCCTAATGCTTTAAATGACTATTTCTCTGTAGCTTTGAGATTATTTGAATACTTTTGTGGTCAGAATTAAGTGAACGCTTTTTAGATTTGTTTTTAATGTTTAAATATCTGTGTATGTTGTTACCGGTGAAGAACAGATGATTATGGCCACACAGCACAATGTCCACTAGGCGGCTCTGTTACACAGATCATGTTCCTCTGCACTTGTTGCTCTGTCGACTCCAAAGTTCAGAATCACATCTCAGACTCATACCTCCACTAAAGTCCTCATAGACTTCTGCAACATGCCCAAGTCTAACAAAATGTTTGCCTTTGTCTACTTGTGTAACGATTTGAGTGGAAGATTTGTCACCGTGGAAACTGAAAAGTTAAAGGAATCATTTATCATATCTTGTCATGAATAACATCTAAAAATGTGTGAGCAGTGTGTACTTGCTGCAGGTAAAGTTGGACTTGTAAAATAAGGTGGAAGAAATATGAACACTAAAGTGTTCAATACAAAACTTCTTTTAGTCAGGAATTGAAAGTCCAAAAATTACATTTTATATACTGAATACCTGGATCAAGGTTTTGATGTTTATTTACAAAAGCGCGTAGCGTAATGTCCTTATCTTATACAAGAGGCTCTCAACTCATTACAATACATTGTTTGTCCTTTTTCTACTAACGTCAGTGACAGTTTCCTCGGGGATTTTATTATTATTACACTTTTCCTCTGCAACCCCGTTTCTTTCCTTTCCTATCCAGAGCCCTCCTCCTCCTCCTCTTCTTCTTTTCGTCATTACGTGTTGACCGGTCAGACCTCCCTCCCCTCCTTCCCTCCCTTGGTCTTTTTCTCTGGCTTTTTCCAGGCTTCATGTCATACCACGGCTAATTCCTGAAATTCTTGCCCTCCTCTCGCTTCAAACAGGCAGCGTCAGGAAGGAGACGAGGCAGCAGAAAACAAACAAAGAGAGAGAGAGAGAAAAGAAAAACCTCACAGTCACTTTAAATTAAAATAAATAAATACTAATATACTCTACCTGTCAAACCTGCCTACCGGACTGTAAATAGAGTCTCATCAGGTAAGCAAACACAAGTGTTTTCCTAAAGACTCATGTTGAGATTTTTTTTAAAAACCGTTTTGTGTCTGAGTGTGAAGTTTCAGTTTGAGTGCACGTGAAGTCCGCGTTTCACCGCCGCGTCTCTGAATCTCTTCTCACCGACTGTCGGTGTTAACATTCCTCAAATGTCTCACATTTCTTCGCACAAATTCCTATTTTTTTTTCTTCTTTTATTTCCAGCTGCGGAGTAAGCGAACCAGCTCCGACTTCCTGCGCCTAAGCCGGAATCTTTTCTGCTTTTTTTTTTTTTTTTTTTTTTTTTTTTTAATTCCTTTACGGGAATAACGTCACAGCCGCGCGGTCAAACATTAGCGCCAGTCCGGGTAAAGTTTTACACCGGGATCATTCAAACCACCTATTTATTAACTCGCAGGATTAATTCACAGTTTTTTCTACCCCCCCCCCCCCTTCTCTACTTTCAACAAGTGTAAGTAGACTGCAAGTGCAGCGTGACTGTCTGAATGTTTCTCAGCCTGACTGTGACTTGATTTAACTTTTAAAGTCAATAAAACGCCTGATAGGAAAGAGAAAGTTAAAGTTAAAGGTATTGATATCAACTTATTAGCTGTACAGGTGCTTTGGGCTGCCTTCCCCTGTAAGCTAAGCTGACAGATGAATATGAATGCAAAATCAGAAAACTCACTATTTTCTGAGAGATTTTTAATGTCTGGAAACAAAACAGTCAAAAGTTAGTTTTTTTTCCCTGTACTTCCACTTAGTTATTCCTTGTCACAAAACCTCTTTCTGTAATTGTCATATTGTTATTATTTTGCTTACATTTTATAGCCGCAATTCTTATCCATTCACTAAGGTGTAAGTTACTGCTTCATTCAGTAGCTGATTCAAGTGTATGTGTTGATCACATGATCTTAATCTGTACTTTAGCTTTGTGGGGCCATAAGCACCTCAGCTCAGTAGCTGAATATAATTTCTCATTTTACAATGTTGTTGATTTAAGCGGAACTGTAGGGTTAGAGTGAAAACCAGTAAGTTCCTTGAAATAATTATGCATCTGTGTGTTACCAAGTGATCTTTTCATCCCTTTTTTCTGACACATTTCCTTGCTTTTTACTGGTCGTCTTTATTTGACAGGTGTTACTGGGCAGCTCAGTTTTATTTATGTGGTTAATGTGGTTATTGCAGTTGTTACAAATCAGGACACATATATAAAATGTAGGACATACAAAGAGTAAAATTTAAAAACAAAGCGTTAAAAGGAAACAACAAAAAAAGAAATCTCACTCAGATTTTAAATGTAAGAAGATGGAGAAAGTGACTAACCATGGCGATAAAGAACAGATCACACTTAATGGACAGTGAAAAGATAAGCAGCAGATGAAGTGATAAACAGTCCACAAAGCCTAACATAAACAAAATCACCCACACTTAGCCGGGGGGGGGGGGGGGGGGGGGGGGGGGGGGGTTGCGTGTGGGACCTCAGACAGATTCCTAACTGTTCTGTAGTACACATTCCTTCATCATTTATTATATTGTCATATATGTAATAATAATAGTGCATTTGCAATTATTAGTAATAATATTGATGATTGGCTATGTCATTTCCAAGAATACCTTTAGGAACTGCTGGGTAAAGCTGACTATAATTTCGTATTTCCACATTGAGTTGACCACCTTTTAATGATGTTATTAATCATTTGTATGACAAATAATCCCCATTATATGACTGTGAGCATGGTGGTTTTTATTTTTTATTTTTTTGTGGTAGAATGTAATTTTTTATGTTTGTGCTATTTTATGTCAACACTCCAGTCTGAGTTTCAAGCACAAATAGCATAAAGACGGCAGCAGTTAGAGTCAAGTTCACTACAGACAGCTGCTTTTCTTCAACATTTCATCAGCAGAAGAAAAGGACAGATGGGAACATTGATTCTTAAATGAGATTTTAGGGTTTTGTCCCTCGTATTGGTCTGAAATGTGAAGGCAAAAGTGCAACGGCCATGTGGGTTGTATGGATATTAGTTTATTTCTACATCCTCATGCAATTCGGTTTACAAAATTACCTGCATCTGCCTGTGCTTTCCTATGCATCATAGCTCTGAAATTACTGAAATACACCTTAACTCCAGATTGCGGCTGCAACCAAAGATGAAGTGATTATTATATGTGATAGCTGTCTCAATAAATAGGTGAGACAATAGGTGAGACAATACATTGTAGAAAATACCTCTCAGTATTTAACAAAACAACATGCTAAAGATATATATATATATATATATATATATATATATATATATATATATATATATATATATATATATATATATATATATATATATATATATATATATATATATGTATGTATGTATGTATGTATGTATGTATGTGTATATATTCCTTCTAATAAATGTCCCAAAAATGCAAATCAGCTTTAAATGCCATTTTATGCTTGACTGTATATACAATTTTAAAGTTAATGTGATTCTAATTGTAGTTTTCAGTATTTGACGGCAGACTTGGGGGTCTGTAAGCATGTGTGTGTCATATGGCTTCCTGTAAAGCAGCTGAGACGGGTGTGTTTTCCAGAGGAGGAACAGGTGGAATGGATGGGCGGGTGGGTGTGAAAGGAAGAACACGCACCTGTCAGAGCCTCCTGTGAACTGTGTGACAGGGGGGAGTTCAGGTTTTTTTTCGCCTTGGTCCTTTTGTTTTTAATTGTGCTGTGAACTTAGAGTTGTCTCAGACAGACATATTATATTGAAAGTAGAGAGTTGTGTTGCTGTTGCGTGTGTAGGTGGATACGGTGGGGCCTGGAGGTAGATGTGTTTGTGTGGGTGTATGAGTGGAGCAAGAAGGTTTGGGGGTTTTTTTTGTTTTGTTTTTTTTTTTTTTTGTGTCTTTTTAAAGGTGTGGAAAGGTGTGTGAGCAGCAAAGAAAAATTTTGTGTTTTGTCTTGCTTCTATGTTGAGAGTCGCCCTGAGACAGTTCCACTCCACAGCGGAGGAGTTTTTTTTTGTTTTCTTTTTGCTGTGCTCATCCCACATAGTGATCATTCCTCCCCCACTCGCATGAGAGAAACGAATAATGCCTCAGATATGAGCCTTGTAGAACAAAGGCTTTTGCGCCTCCCTCCCCGTCTTCTCTACACAGCACTTGTAGCTCTGTGCAGAATGTGTGACTGTTGTTTGCCCGTTGATTACAGCCAGGCTGACACTTTATCTGGTGCTGATGTGATACACCCTCTGATCACTTTTTCCTTTAACTCTTTGGAGATTTCAAATTTGACTCGCTTATAGAAAAAGTTCAGAGTCTATATATGTGGTCTCTGCAGAATCACTTTCACACACATTCCCACCTGGTGCCTATTCACTTAAACATCACTGCAGCTGTAACTTCTGGCTGCTTAAGGGCTTAATGCATAGCATGAGTACAGTTACTGGTTTCTTTTTAATTGTCCATAAGTCCAAGATGCACCTGTGCATGTTTGAGCCGATGTGACGTTATTCAAACAGCTCTTAGGTTTTAGAGACAATATTGTAATGCCTGTTTGGTCATCTAACTGAAAACAGGTGTCTTCTGCAGCTGGAAACCACAGCCAGCAGCAGGCTGTCAGACTGGAGCAAAACAGTCAAGTTTCATCAAAGAGCTGAAACATGTGGAGCTACAGTTGATAATTCTGTCACTGTAAGAGTGGATTAATCAATAGAATAAATAGAAGGTTTATTGATTGTAAAAATAATCACTGTTTGTTGTGCCACAGTCACACTGTAGCAGTTTAGTGAGCGGTTTCCGGTCTTTATATGTGTTTTAGAAAAGGTTCAAGCTTGCTTTATGAATGTAAGGCACAGTTAAAAATCTAAAATTTGGATTGATATTGTTACTTGCAGTGTGCATGGCTTGAAGGCTCCCACCAGCTCAGCCCAGCAAGACTCAGTGCCAGAGAACACATGCTCTCAGCAAAAAACCAATAAAACAAACCAGTCAGTCGACTCGGCTTCTCGCAGCAACGTTTTTGCCATGGCATTACTTGATCCCATACTGCTGCCTTATTTTCAAAAAATATTTCCTGCCATTGCATTCCCGACGGTATTAGTGGAGATTTGAACTGCTTGAGTACACACACGTGCTGCACTCACCTGCATACAGTCTACACTACGAGTGGGGATCACTCCAAATATAGTTTAAGCATTTATTTATTTTTTAACTTAAATGTGTATTGTGCAGTGTGGCTTTGGATGAAATGCCAAAATCCAGCTTCATAGCAATACGCTGATGTTAAAGTCGTTGAATTCAGACATGGGGTTCATTTTACTTTAGTCATAAATAAAAGCAATTTACAGAAGAAGAGCGATGGTTTTGATCCAGATTGTGTGTGTTCCTTCAGCCTACACCATGAAGCCACCTAGATGCATGTTCTGTTTTTAAACGTCTTCGGGATTTGAAGGCATTTGTGCATTCGTCGTATTTGGAGACTGTTTGCAGTTGCAAGTGATGGGAGTCAGTGGGATTATGTAGTCCTCTGACCGCAGCACCAGCTGGGCGATTATCCTGTTGAGCAGATCCAGGCAAGAGGGGCCATGTTGGAGGAGGAGGGAGTGGAAGGGTGAGAGACGGAGATGTTGAGGGGAGTAGGTATGTGTGAGTGTGTGTGCATGTGTGTGTGTGTGAGCTGGAGTCGGATTAGAATCGTTGCACAAACGATGGAAATCTCACATTTGAGTTGCATTTAGTAATTTCGCAAAAGTTCATTTTATTTTGATTGTAGAAAAAGCCTAAATAAGCCACTGCTGAGTTTCTGTTGTACTTGTGATCAAGATTAGGACTTACTGGAAATAATGCAAGAAATAATTACATAAGATTTTAAAGTTGTATCATGGAGGATTTTTATCCAGAAAAGTCAGGTTAGATACATTTTTTTATGAATCTGTGTTGAATCTCTATTTAGCTAAGTGAAAGAAGTGGTCAACAGACTGATTTTTTTAAATTTTTTATAAAGAGGTTCTATTACAAATGAGTTAATTATGTAATTAGACTCAACTTCATAAGAAGAGACATGTTAAGACATGTTAAGTGGATAAGGGCTGGATGACATGACCAAAATTTCACATCACGATATAGCTCATTTTATATCCCCATAACAACATACACAACCATATAAAATTGTTTGTGTAATTTTGTGTCAGTCATCAGTTATTTGTCAGATGTGCTTGGCAACAGCAGCAGTGATCTCCTTCCATCTGCGGTAACTATGGCCGTAACTATGGCCGTATGATGTTTCATAGGTAAATGCCTATTGCAGCGTTTTCTCCTGGAGTTTATCATGAGCGCTTTCGCCTCCACTTGATGCTGCTTTTGCTCGTTGACTCTATTCTTTATTCTGTATTCTTTATCCAAATTCTTGTGCGGGGGATAAAATGAGAAACTGGTAGTTGTTTTGGAGTCCATTGTTGGGACTGTGAGCTAGTCTGTTGTCGGTTCCATGTTGGTATTTTTATATTTAAACCACATCAATGTGACAGAAATTCCCCCTCTTTTATGAACAAGCTCATCAGTTTTGGTTGGCTGGTCATCTTTTAGCGAATTACCCTGCCCTGAAACATGTCTGCTAATGTCTTCCTCCATGTTTGTTTTTATATTGCAGCGTGCATGCTGTAAAGTGCATCTTGACGGAAAAAACTGCAGGAAAGCACCTTATCGAGGCGTAAACGATAGAGCCTCATATGAAATGATAGACATTTTCTATAGTCCGAATGATATATATCGCCATATTGCCCAGCACTAAAGTGGATCATGTACAGCATGACACTTTGAGTCTGGCATCACTTTGCATTTTTCCTTGACGGTTACTCTGCATTTAAGAATATGCATCATCACTACTAAATGTTCAGATGTTCTTTTTCTAAAATGGGAATCTTGACACTGCTGGATGAATTCCTATGAATGAGCACCATATCTAGTCTAACGTGTGCTTATTTTGCACTCACTATATTATATCCCTGCCTTTATGAATATTACTTGATAATGTAAAAAAAGATGAATGTTGTTTTTCATAAATACAAATGGAAACACTGCCATTAAACTGTAAAGATAATTATAAGGTAAAGCTATGGAAAGTTTTTTTTAATTATTTTTGCATGCTGAAGGACTTCAGAACATGTGAAAGCTGAATTCACACAGCAGAAGGGCTGCGGGAGATCAGAGAAAAGTGATATGAAATTTGCAATAACTATTTATTATAAAAATAATGATATATCTTCATTCATTCATTCATTTTTTATACTGCATAGTCTACTTTAAGGTAATGGGGAAGCCGGAGCCTAAATAGCAGGACAGGTCACCAATCCATCGCAGAATGATATAACTTGCAATATATAAACAAATCCTTCAGCATGTGTTGCTAATCTCCGGTGTATTAGCGAGGGTCATATTCCACTTCTGCACCTGTGCATGCTGGTTAGTTGTATATGTACAAAAGTATCCTCTAAGTGGAATGCAGCCCTCAGTTATACACCATGTGTCGATTGTGGATTTTACTCATGTTGAAATTTCAGCAGAAATCAATTTTTTTATATAATGTTCAAGACGAGACACCGCCCACTTCTAAGCAGTTTGCATTGCCATGTTTCTTTAGCATCTATATGGTGTGAATATGGAAAGGTGAGAAACGGGAAAAACGATAAAAGAAATTTCCCTTGCATTATTTGACCCTTCTTTCCATTTAAAGTCTGGATGCGTATTAGAGAATGGAAACAATTTGGCACGTCATGTTTGACTTGGCAAAGATTAAACTGATGTGGGTCCTCAGCTGCTCCTGAGTTGGCAAATGATAATCTCATGTGACCGACTGGTATCTTCCCAGTTATGATATAATAATAAAAAATATTCCAAGAAATGAAAGCAATTCCTTAAGAAGAGCTTACTCCATTTCTGTCACCTGGATGTCCCCTGTAGTTATGTATGTGCATGTTTTTGTTAGTTCTAACTAAAAACCAAAAGAAAAAAAAACAATTACTACTTTTACTGAAATATGGCTGCTATCAATCAAAGTTTATTTCTATAGCATCTTCACACAATGCTCAAGCATTATCCAAACAAATAAAGCAAAAGATTAAAACAAAAAAAGGATTCAAGAATGTTCCAAAAGTACAAAATACATAAAAACAGAGTATCGAAGTACTAAAAGTCCAAGTCATTTTTAAATAAATAGGTCCTGAGTTTGGCTTTGAGTGTGAATTTTGAGTTGAATAGAGCCCTCAGTGCTTTCAACTGGATCGGGGCAATTCCAGCTTATGTTGACCAGCAGAATGTACAGCTCTGCTGGGCTGGTGGCACCCTCTGAGGGTAACAACCAGTCAGGTTAATTTACCTCTAATTTGTAAATGTTCTATGCCTACTGTCGAGCCCCGAACTGTTGCATTTTGGTTCCTTGCTAATTTGAGTGTCTAATTGACTATCTAAAGCAAAGGTAGAACCTGCAGTTCATAGTCACAGCCAGTTCAATGACATAGTTTGGTCTGAATAGGACTGTATCTTACAGATTGAAAGAGATGCTGTCTTTATAAAGACTAAAGTTTCAACTGAGGCCAAAAGATTTGAGGAAAATTTAAATTCCAGGAAATTAAAATTTAAGAAGTCTAAGAACCCTGCACAATCAGACCTCTCCAGATGAGTTGTACCTTCCTGGCAATTAAACAAGTAGCAGGTTCACTGTACTTTCACTTTTTGTTTATTTTTCAGAACAGAAGGCTCCATTTCTCCATTTAGAGATTGTTTCATGTTTGTTTTTTTTGCACAGTTTGCTGTACAGTAAATATACTTGCTTCTGTTTGTTGTTGTTTGTGTTGTGTTGACTATTTTATCCATGTGTATCCTCATGTTTACATCTGTACACACGCATGCAGAATTACCGGCAGACTGGGTTCTTTACAGGAAGCACAGTGGAACATCAGGGGGCTCAAAGGAAATATGACAAGGAGGGAGGACTGGCTGTATTCTTACTCACTGCTTGCTAGTCAGAGGACTGAAAACACACTCATGTTTGGAATTCAAAGAGGGATTATGGTCACTTCTTTCCCCTTTTTTGGCATAAATATACATGTCGCCTAAGTTTCACTTTGGAAAACAGTCTGTGACAAAGAGAACTTGTCTGACTCATGAGTCCGACTGGTATTTTTTCATTGTGTTCTAACAACTGTGACCTTTTCTTTTCTCCCAGTTTTACCCAACACTTTGTACATAGGAAAAGGTGGAGCTGATGATTATCTCCCCCCAAATGTTTAAGTGTGCATATCCTAAACAAGCTGCTGTGTAAAGCAAACAGGACGTGAATCTGTTGTGGGTGAAACGCCCCCTGTAACCCACCCCTCTTGTATCACGTCACTGATTGGACAGTTTAGTCTCTCATAAGAATCCATCCCACCGCTCCTTACAATATTATTACACTATAAACAATGCCTAAATACATTGACTAACATCTCAGCTGAAGGTTTTTAATAAGGCAGTGGGAGGAAACGGACAACAAGAAAAGCCCTATGGTTGTAATTTCCTCACAAGAACATCATTGGCATGTGTGTCTCTGAGGATGGCTATTCAACTTTAATGCATCATTGCTCCTCTGGTACACCTAACTTCTCTTCCAACACCAGGTGCTGCTGTTGGCAATAACCCAGTGATCTAAGGAGCTTTTTTCCAAGTTAGTGTTAGCAGATGTTGAGCTGATGTGATCATGCATTGCAGTCATGATGCACATCCTGTAAATGTCGCAGCTAGGTTTATTATTCTGCCCAGGTGGTCACATGGTCTTTAACAAAGTTCTCTAAGTATGAAGATACACTTTCTTAAGCTTTTTCTTTCTCATTTCCTTCCACACGCAGAATCAACCTCAGCATCTTCATCACATCTGTGGATTTCGTACAGGCAGGCGTGCTCCCTGCAGAAGTCTCCTCCCTCCACTGCTATCTGCCACAAAGCCCCAACCCTCCACCCCACGCTCTGTTGCCTCCTTTCTGTCATCCCACCACGTCTGCAGAGTGGGTGCCGGCTCCCTCCCCCAGGGGTGGGAGTGAGGAGCTGGGGGATGGACTTGACAAACCTCTGGAGAATGATGCAGAGGGTGTGTGGAGCCCTGATATTGAACAGAGCTTCCAGGAGGCCTTGGCCATCTACCCACCCTGCGGCCGCAGGAAAATCATCCTCTCTGATGAGGGCAAGATGTACGGTACGCCCACCTCTGTTGTCATACTGTCTGTCCACCTCTGTCCAAAGAAAATACATGATAGCTGACAAACACATTATGTTTGATGATCAGTCTTAATTTCCTGTAGATAAAAAGGTGCTCATCTCAAGTTTTACAGTTTTAAATCCAACATTGCTCAGACTAAAACCAGCATATCTCTGCAACAGAAATGATCAGTTACAAGGGAATCTGTGTAGAAATGTTGTCAGGCTGTCGCATTTCCCATGAATATGCCCGTTTGAATAGTCTGATTGAAATACCCAACATCATGTCCTTCGTTAATTCAAAGTTTTTTCTTGGAAATATTTCTTTGGCATTGAATCAGCTTGAAGGTAGAGTGAGCTAATCTTCACAGCCAAGGTATTTCACTTTCTTGAGGCTGGAGATAAAGAGGCTCAACCCTCATCATTCTTTAATGATTCCTTTCTTTGAAACAAGAATTAAATCTCCTCTTGTAGCACGTTCATATGCTGAGTGTGCAGTGTTGTGCTGGGTAAATGGGTGTGTACAGATGCATGCACAGTACCACCGGACTGTTGCATAGATATGTGGACATATATATAGCTCTTCATTTTGACATGCTTCAACTCTATACTCAACTTGGCGCATGCAGTCCATCATTGCATCCACATTTTTGTCTCATCACAAAGAGCCAATGTAGCCCCAAGATGTGCAATTTATTTTATTTAAAAGAAAAAAAAATCAACTTTTTGTTTGTCTTACAGAGTTGTATATTTTCTCTGTTAAGAATTTATTTGCTGTATAAATACTGAAGGCACTTTTTATGTGACAACCAGTGTATATTGCTATGTAACTGATTCTTCATGCTCCTCATCCTCGCACAGACTTTTAGTGAAAGGTAGTGAAAACCTCACACACTCACTGTGATCTTTAAGTAAGTGAATGGAATTGAATGAATTAATGACGTTTTCTTGTAGCATTCTTAGAAAGATGAAAAATTATAGAGACTATTTTGTATTTTGTAGGCACAAGCACTTCTCATTATGAATTGTTTGTAATATGGTTGGAGAGTTTGTTTCACATGGACACTCCTCCACACGGTTCTTATGTTCATGACTAACATCACTCCCATTTCCTGTGCAGCTGTCGGCTCCAGAGTCATACAACGCAGACCATGATAGTATGATATGGAACAGGCACAAACACTGAATTTCACTTGAAATTTCACTGAAAGTTTAAAATCTGAATAAAGTTCACTATACATAAGGATACTTCCCTTGATGATTCACCATCTTGGATGCTTTAATTTGTGATTTTCTTTTAGCTTAAATTTACTTTACAATTTTCAACCTTCAGTTGGATTGTTATAAGATTAAATTTTTTCCTTTATTCATCCCTAAAATGAAGATTATTTGGGTGATGTCATCAAGCAACGCTTTACCGAAAGACGTGTGCTGACAGATGGTTTGGCCGTAGTGTGACCTCCTGCTTGACTGTTTGATAGTGGATCTGTTTGGTGGAAAATGGGGAGGATGGAGGCGGTGGCGCTTTCAGACAGCCTCTGTCATTGCCTTGTTTTGTCACAGTGCCAGACAGCTCCTTTAACTGCTAGCTTTCCTTAGCTTAGCTTAGCCATCTATTGAGGTCATGGTCATCTCCTGATCAACACTTAAACCCTTATAAAGCCTGTAATAATAGTTGGAGGAGAGGTAGAGGAGGAGGAAAAGGGGGGTGGCAGGTGTCCCACTCTTTGTCACAAGGGAGAAGGAAGGCACTGAGGTACCCCTTCCTCTCTGTGGGGGTCAGGGGCAGGTGATGTGCACTAGGGAGCGCGTTGGCTTGCTAGGAATGGCATGTGCATTTGGAAGCCAGAGGGTTCAAGGCAGCTTGGCTGTAACCCTAAACCAGAATAGACGTTTACCCTTTGAGCGCCTAGAGGGGAGGCAGAGGGGTGGACGAATAAACACCAAGGTAGGCAGTGGTGATCTGCAAGGCCTGGTGCATGGCAGAACCCTCTCACACCTGCCCTTGTGCTTTAGAGTGAGCGGTAGAGGTTGGGAGTTGGTTACCCTCACCACTTGGTGCAATCTAATTTACAGCCATTGAATCTCTTTGTCTCAGACAGTTCTCCTTGTCCTTTTTGAGCGGTCTCTTCCCTTTGTTGGGTCTGTCAACTTGGTTCATTTTGCCTCCAGCTGCTCTCTGAGTTCAACCTGACAGCCTTGTGACAAATCTGGATTTATGACTTGGGAAACAGGCAGGACTATTGCCTGCTTTGCCTGCTTTGACCCCATTGGCCCTTAAACAGCCATGGCGGCCTTTCCTTTAAAGTTTTCACAGCTCCTACAGCTCCCTTTTTTATTTCCATCCCCGTGGTCACCACTGGCTAGCAACTCAAGTCATTTGAGAAACCACAATCAATGCGAAGCCACTTTCAAGGTCTTTAGTGTTGTTAATGTTAAAGCGCTGATGGGTGGTCTTAAATCAGGTAGCCAAATCAAACGTCAGCTGAGAATATCTCAAAGTTGTGAAGTGATGACATGGTGTTTTTAGAAATGTTATTGGGACTTCTTGCAAACACCAGCTAAATATGGCTTCATAGACAAAACAAACAGAAATATGTGTCCGTCGGCTGAGAGCGACATATTTCAGGTCCAATTCCATCATGAGGAATGAATTCCATTCTTTGCTAAACAATCTGATATTGAGTCTCAGGGCAGCGAAACACAGGGAATGTCTTCAAATCACCTTCTGGATGGTAAACCCTTAATTAAATGGAATGTTTTTGCTCCATATTCGTCTTGTATGCCCTAGATTTTTTTCCATAATGCCATCTCCCTCGTGTTCATTACTCAACAGACCTATTAGCTCGCTTATTAGGGACGGTGTCATGGATAATTCGGCGGTTATGTGCTCCAATGGTAATTCGACATGCATCTGCCAAGGAAAACATTTCCTGCCTTGCATGGCTCTCAGCAAGAGATGTGCCCTGTGGTGGAAGGGCCTCATGCTGCAATAATGGAGGAAAGACCTAAACTTGCACCCATGTGCTGACAGCTCTGAGCAGAAGAATGTGGCTCTGGAAATATGATTATCTTCTGTGTTTATTTGCCGCCATATATCTGCCAGTTTGATTTATGTATGATTTTTGTGAGCTTAATTATTTTATTTCATGTCCATTGAGTCCTATTTTTATTTAGCTGCATGCACTCTTGCATCACATCGTGCAGCTGTTGGTTTCGTCACACTAGATCTTCTAACATCTGTACGAGGAGCACTTTTCTCACATTTTGATGCATCTTCCTGTTGGGAGAAAAAAATCAGATAGTCAACACAGCAAGTTCTGAAGAGAGTTCACACTTAGTGTGTTATGCTTCCAGTGAGATTTGTCTGTAAAACATTTCAGCCGGTTGTTTGTATTAGTCTGGTGATGCAAATATGCTTTAGTCTCAAGTCAGTCTCATTAAGATCGTGATGTAAAGGTCAGCGGAAAGCAACAGTGGCTCCTCACTCAGGGTCAAACTTTGGCAGTAAAGTGAGAGATTCACCCGTCACCTTAAAAGGCTGATCTGTGCGCAGGCTCCTGAGTTCTGTGTTCAATTCAGTGGGTTCACTTTTGTAACTGAGGCTCAGTATTGTGTTGATGCTTATCTAAAGCTCGAATATGTCAGTTTGATAATCTGAGAATAACACCATGAATTAAAGTTCAGTAATAATCCCTTTTGTTATTTAAGTTTAAAAACACCAAATAACACAGTAGAACTCAGTGTGTTTTTCTGTTTGTGCGGTTGTATAAAATGCAATGTTTCCATATGCGTTGAGATAGTATCGATTAATACAGTATATAAACTAGTTTGCACATGTTGTGAAAACAGAAATATGTTATTATATATGTTAAACTCAAAATCATTGTTCCAGTTCTGTTTCTCAGAAGATATCTGAGTATGTTTTTTGCTACATAAATCAGCAGTCTAAAAAGGGATTTTTATTTTTTTTATTTTTTGGGAGTTAATGGTTTTAATCTCCGGTTGTGACTGAGAAATTGACAAACCACTCTAAAAACTATGTATAGGATAGATAGTTGTGTTACTGGAAGGTAAAGTTTAAATCTTATCCTTTTAACTTTCACACTAACAAAAAAGACAGAAAAACATTTTTCTGTTTTTTTCATTTGTTTTGGACAAGAATGAATGGAATAAAGATTTTTAACAAATAGCTTAGATGTTCAAAAAGTATTCAAATTTTATTTATATAGCACATTAAACACAACCTCTGTTGACCAAAGTGCTGAGCTAAATTAAAATCAAGTTAAAAGTATGCATACCAATGTTAACAATAAAAAACTATCTTTGGTTTAAAAGAAAATACCATGACAACAACAGTTAAAACAGATTAAAATAGGTATAACCAACAATAAGATCCAAGTTAGAGAAAAAAATGAAGTCAGTAGACATTTAAATAAAAATAGCCAAGGTATCCTGTTAGCTAAGTTTTAAATGCCAGGGGGAAGAAATAGGCTTTTAAACTGGACTTAAACTGCTCTGGGGAGTTTGAGGCCCTAACAGAGAGCGGAAGGCTGTTCCACGGTCTAGGAGCTGCCACTGAAAAAGCTCTATCTCCTCTAGTTTTGAGCCAGGTTTTAGGCACTGCCAACAGGAGCTGATCTGCAGACCTTTGGGCTCTTGACAGAGCATAGGGCCACAGAAGCTCAGTTAAATAAAGCGGGGCCATAAAATGCAAACATTTAAAAACAATTAATAAAATCCTACATTTGACTCTAAAAGTCACTGGGCACCAGTAAAGTGAGGCCAGTAGAGGAGTAATGTCCTCCCATTGCTTGTTTTTTGTTAAAAGATGGGATGCAGCATTCTGTGCATTCTGCAAGCGCTGGAGGGATCCCTGGTCCAACCCGATGTCAATCTAATTGTGTTGTGACAAAAGCATGAATTGCTCTATCAAAATGAGAAGTTAATAATAATACCACAACAATGGTTAAATTTAAAACAGTAGTGTTATAATAAACACTTAGTTTGGGTTTCACATACCTAAACCAATTGGTAGATTTGGCTCAAATTTTTTAAAGAAATTCATCAAAGTCATTGCAAATTTACCTCTACCAAATAGACCAGAACCATAAAGGGTTAATTTGAAGATTTTTTTTTTTATACAGATCACAGATTATACCATGTGGTTTCACTAAATTATATAACTTTCCATAATGCAAAATAACCCAAATTCTCATTCCATTCACACTCTTTTATCATAGCTGACATTAGGTAAGAGGAGGGTACACATTGGACAGAAAACAAGTTCTTCATAAGGCTGACATAGATGGAGGAAAAACCCTGCAGACTCAAACTCACACTGTCTCACCTACAGCCTGTTTAGAAATCCCACTAAACCAACTTGCATGCAGTGCGGGAAAAACGTTTTACAGGCACACCGACAACATGAAAACTCCACATAGAAGGGCCTTTTCTGGCTTAAGCGTATAAATTCCCTGAGGTTCACATCAGTCTTTTAATAGCAACTCTCCAGCCTTGACTCGGGACTTCAGACACTTGGGGGATTTGGAGCCTGGTAGAGGATTTTTAAGGGAATCTCCTGCTTGTAATGAACTTCTGGAATCTCTGTTTTCTGCCTTTCTTCACGTTCTCATATAAGCTTCTATGTTGTCTTTTTGTTTAACATATGGCCACCCAGAGGAAGGTTTTAGTGCTCATTGTTTTCTCTTGCAAAGCTCAGGAGATGCAAATGTAATTCATCCTCATTGTTGTTCCAGTATTTCTTCATATACTACTCATATATTTCTTTTAAAATTCACTCGAACAAATGAGGTGAGAAATAACAGAAGCCACACTTGAAATTTAAAGGAGACGCCTTGTAAAATCTGACTTGAGCTTTTAATGTTTCCCTTTTATATTTATAACTAGCAAAACCAGACAAATTATGTGTCCAAAGAAGGCACCTGTAATTTAAGAGGCAAACAACAGTTCAGAAGATGTTTCTGCTGTCAGGCTGCTGCAGATGGAAATATTCCCACTTGTGGAGGAGGTGTAAATTCTTTGCGTCCCAAATGAATAGATGCCTAAAAAGGATTAGAATTAACCTTCTGGCGAGCAGAGTCGCGGACCTGGATGAACATCATCATCATCACTGAATTTGACATACAACTCTGGTCTTCTACTCAGACGGTGGCGGCCAACAACGAGGCAGCCACCACCTCCATGGAGCAGTAAGCAGATGCTTGACTGACCTTGACTGTGGGAACATTGTGGCTTTCCACCCTCTGCCCAGAGGAGACACCAGAGACAAAGCAGTTGTCATGTTGAAGTTTGTCAATAGAAAGAGCAAGATTGCACTGCTGACATGGGAGAGGAAACTATAACGTACAGATATCGTCAGCAGTGAGCACCTCACTGAACGCAATGCAGATATTACCATACAATCGTGCTACCTTAACAGTCAACACACCTGGACTACAAAATATTCATGAAACTTAACATTACACGGGGGGGGGGTGGGGGGGCGGCAGAGAGCTGAGGGTTTAAATTATCAATGAGTTGGAATAATGCCAAAGATTAACATAGGCTGGACTGTGAAGTAACAATATTTACTCAAACATGACTCACACTGAAAGAAATAGCTTATTTACACCTGGAGACAATGGTTAACAGCGCAGTCAACTTGATAATCTGGAAGCACAAACATTTTAATAAACTAATCACAATGTATTATTTACAAAACATGACATAGACCCCAATTACTACCTCTTCAATTTCCTTAATAATAATAGCTGCTGTTACATTGATGAATAATGTAAGCTTATTAATAAATATGGAAAACTACCAATTATACACATTGTCAACATGCGTCTGTATGCAAACTATATGGGCATCAAGGGTTACTTCAAACAGTTTACACAACCATTCAGCATTATTGCAATGTGTGAAACATGGATTAATATAGATGGAGGGATTGAGTTTTATCAGAAGGATTATCAGAAGGAGTTTTGCATATAGATCAACAAAACAAAGCTGGAGATTAAATTGCATTTTATGTGGACACTTATATTAATGTCAGGATGTTGGACAGTATGTTAGTGGATGACAACATGGTTGAATACATATTATTTGAACAGTACATAGAAAAGATTAAACCTACAGTCGTTGGTTGTATATATAGGACACTTGCTTTGTATATTAAACTTTTCAAGGACTGGATAGAGACAGATCAATATTGATCTACTCGATACAAAAACCCACAATGACTGGGGATATTAATACAATATACTTTAGTCTGAACCTGTACTCTAAATCACCAGACCCTGCAGAATAAATGTTCCACTGTGCCACTATTTGACAATATATTCAAATATGTTCTCATTATAAGCAGTACAAAAAGCAGAGTATTCATTAGTGACATCAGTAACCATCTGACAGTTTTTACAGTATATTAGAAGTGCTACAGTATTTTTCTACAAAAATAAAACCACATACAAAAGAATGAGAACAGAATCATCAATAAAATTAAATTTAAAAATGTATTAAATGGCACAAAACTAGGATAATATATGTAATAGCAATGGCACACACTGCATATATAATGAATTAAGTACATTAAAAACTGTCTTGTTGAAAAAACTAATGGATATTAAAAGAAACTATTAAATGACAACAATGATTAACTTTAATCAAATCAAATCAAACTTTATTTGTATAGCACGTTTTGTGCTTGAAAACAATACAAAGTGCTTTACATAATAAAACAATTTACATCAAAATAGATAAAACATACACACACACACCCATAGTCCCTTTCACCCACCCACAACCACCCTCACCCATGCCCTATTAGCCCCTATAACAGTTAAAAGAAGATGAATGTGTTTATCCAACATTCTCACTGCACCAAGAGGGAGACAGAAGATAAAAAGCCACTTGTTGATTTAACTTGTTATGTGTGCTGATACTCATCAGAAATTCAAAATAAGGCTGAGAATGAAAAGACTTGAGCCCCTGCTGAAACCATGCAGACAGGCTGTGGGTATACACTTCTGTGCATTCATGATTTCAGAGCATATTTTCAACAGACTGTAATCTGCACTTAGTTTTCCTCATAGTAATGGATAAAGGAGAAATTATAAATACTGTTGCTAAATGTGCAAATAAGGCATCTAATGTCTGTGATGACATTAATATGACTATTTTTAAAGAAGGGAGGATTTGAGGGAATTTTAAAACCATTAACATACATTTGAAGCTTGTCATTTCAAATCAGTTCATTCCCAAACAAACTAAAATAGCAAAGTGGTTACCGCTGTACAAGTCTGGGACCAAATGGCTCAAACGAACATATTTTAAAGATAGAGAAACTTTTCAATAACTGCCTGGAAAAAAATTGTAGAAAAATTTAAATTACTTACTGAACGTCAATATAGATTTAGATCTAAAAGAGCGACATAAATGGCATCTATCAATTCAATTGATGATAACGCAAATTCAGAAGATGAATAACAGTATGCAGCGGGAATATTCAGAGATCTAACAAAAAGGTTTTGATAAAATAAAAATATTATATATTCTTCAACAAACTAGACCAGTATGGCTTCAGATTGGATCTCAAGTTATTTATGGAAGTGAAACGGTATAGTTTGTTCAGCAGGTTTAGACATTACCTGTGTCCTCCCCCAGGGGTCAGTGTTAAGTCCTAAACTTTTTCTACAGTACTTTACATCAGTGGTATACAAGGATTAAAATATATGACACAGTAATATTCTTTGATGATACAAATATTCATTTTGTTATAGCAGTGATATAAAAATTCTAACACAAGTGATTAATAGCGCATTGAATAAATTTAAAAGCACTGTTGGACAGAAATGAGTGATCATTAAACCAGAACAAATCAAAAGTCTGTTTAGGTAATCATAGAACTAATTTGTAATTAAGGATACATTTGGGATGGGTTGCTATTAAAAGAGTAAAATAAGCAATGTTTTAAGGGATGATGATACACTACAAAATAAGTTGTTTATCACAAATTAAAATAACAAATTAAACATGTACAAACAAAACTTTTGAGATTTATTGTCATGTCAAATAAAGCAAAACAGGCAATGGATCATTAATCACTCCTTGTACAAGACTGTCCATTATTTTTTCTTAACTGCAATATTCTTGTAGAATTTTTTCTCCTTTTCCCTATTGAATAAAAATAAATAATTAGAACAATAAAGTGCTTTTTTCCAGAAGATGATGGCTGTTTGCACTTGTCTATCTTGCATTGAACTTGACAAAACTTCTTGCTGAACACACTGTTGTTTGTGAAGAATTGTGTTATTTTTCAGCAGCTTGTGGAGCATTATTTAATGGACAATCAGCTCCAGCAGCTCCAGACTTATCCCCAGCACATAACCAGCCTTTTTTTTTTATCAGTTTATTCAATCTCTTTAAGTCTCCAATTGTGATGCTGCTACCCCAACAGATGGCTGCAAAGCTGATTGCACTTTCCTCATTAGACTTATAGAAGTATCCTGGTGAATACACCAAATGATCTCACTTCCTTAAGAAGTAAAATCTGCTCTGTCCCTTCTTTTCTGTGTTGCATATCCAGTTCATTCTGTTGTCTAATACCAATGAACTTTTATTCCTCCACCACATCCACATATTCCCCCAGGAAATAAACAGTTTTGTTTACTCTTGTTCCTCCTGAAGTCAACACTCATCCCTTTGTTTTGTTTGAATTCAAGATGAGGTGATTATTTCCGCACTGTCTCACAAATTTACTGCCCAGTTATGTACTCAGTTTCTTGTCCATCACTGATAAACCCCACAACTGCAGTCATGGAAGTATTTCTGTAGATGACAGTTGTATTGGAAGTCTGAGGTTCACAGTGGGATGAGAAGTGGTGAGAGTGCAGTCTGTTGTGACGCTCAAGTGGTGCTGACCATCATAGACGCACAACCTTTCAGTCTCACAAACTGGTCTATTTGTTAGATTGTCATAAATCCAAGTGTTTTCCACCTAGAATTTGTGGCGCATAATAGAGCAGACTGAATTGTATTAACAAACACTTGAGAAATCAATGAACATGATGCTCAAAGTGCTACCTGATTGGTCAGGCAGCACTTTGAGCATCATGTTCTTTGAAGTGCTGCCTGATTGGTCCAGATGAGAGTGGGCTCTTTGAAGGTGAAGCAGTATATGAATGTGTCTTCAATCCAAAGCCCATTATGATATGCAAACTAAAATGGGTTGTGAAGGGTGTTCAGGTGTTCAGATGAATAACAGTCTCTAAAAGACTTTGATGATTTGAGAGGGCAAGGGAACCGATCTGTAGTCATTTGGTTAAGATGGTTGAGATTTTTTAGGTCCTGGAACAAGGGAGGATGTCTTCCACAGCAAAGAAACTCTTTTCTGACCCAGACTGATGTCAAAAAGGTGCTGAAGCATCCAAAATAGCTGTTCTGAGGAAGTTTGCAGATCCCTGGGACTGACACCATCTGGACCCGCAGCCTTGTTTCAGTGCAGTTTCTCTATATGCTTCTTCACGTGACTGCAGGAGACAGACAGGCCAGAGGTGGAGGCAGGGGAGGTGTCAGAGTGTTTCGAAGTGATGAGGCTGTGTAAAGGTCCATGACTGAGCTGCAGGGTGATGGAGTTAAGTTGTGACAGGAAAGATGTGGGCTTATGGTGTGTGGCCTGTTGGGCAGGAGGCAGGGGTTGACTGAACCTACTGAAAAACATGTTCAGGTCATTAGCCCTGTCCAGACCTCTATCATTAATTCTGCTTTAACTTACAGTTGATTGTTTTGTTTTTTTTCATGACCACACATCCGTGTTATACTGCAGGAGTTCAGTGTCCCTTGTACAGACTGTCTTGACTGTGACATATCCAGCATGGCACTAACTGGATAAAAAGCACTGCAATTCCATCTCACTTTAGCTTTACTCCTGACTGACTCATCGCCTGTATGTGCCCACTATTTGAGACTGTGGGTCTAAAAACTCAGGCTCAGCTGGAAAAAGTAAAGATTTCCAGACAGTAAGCCACTTTGAAAGCTAAAACGAGTAATTTCCTTTACATAAAAATATTTCTAATGACAGCTGGTTGCAGAATTTGGAATATAGAATATATTCATTTTCATATCGTGCTGTTGTAGTAACTTTGTTTTTTGAGATCAAGAAGGAATGAAAAGGTAATGGAAATCTAATAATTATTTCTAATCTATTGTCATTTTCTTTTACTTTGGGTATGTTTTCAGCTGGTTAGCTAATTAGCTGCAAACTACTCCATGTTATACAGGGTAGGATATCAGGGTTATTCTTTACCTTCTTGTGTTTCATCTCAGCCAGACAACAGATTAACATGAAATCCACACACATCAACTCATCAACACGTTGCATTACAGCGCAGCTTTGCAGTACTAGTAAATCTAAGCTGGCTAATTGGCTCTACATGCTAGGAATCAGCTGGAGCGGACTAAAAATGCAACAAAAATCTATCTTTGAGGAAAAAACAAAAAAGCAAACTTGATATGCAAGTGTACAGATCTTCATGGTGAGAAAAGTGAAATATCGTAGAACATGTTTTAGTACATCACACCCAATTCAAATGTGAAAGTTTTTCAGCAGCGGTTTTGTGTCAGCTTGTGTGCCAGCCTGTTATTGAGCCATTGATTTCAGATGTGTTGCAGCATTGAAACACTAAAACTTGCAGGATGATAGATCTCAAGGACTGGACTTAATGACCATCCAACATCAAAGATGCAGATTTTTCACATTTTAGAAGGAATTTATTTATTTTTACTGTTATTTGCTGTATAAAGTGCAGTCTGGTAGCTTGCACATCTACCCCCGGGATGTTTAAAAGGGTCTTGTAGCTCTATCTGTGCTTGTCAATATCATCTAAGAGTTTAGTTTATCCTGTTTAATGTTTTCAAAACTTTATATTTAGAGCTTATTCCTAAAGTTGGACGCAGTTATGTGTAACAGTACTGACTTTGCCAAAGCTGGCACAATTAAATGTTGTTTAGTCTGTTCTTTTCATACCTTCTCTGATTGGAAATACAAAATTCATTCAGAACAAAAGTAGTCTTAGATGGGACATATGACAGAATAAGGTTTCTACATCTACATGAAGAGATAGAGGAGCTGCTGGTTTGAACAAAAATGATGCAAATGTGTTATTGTGTTGGTTTTTGGGTTTTTTTTGCCTCAAAAACATAACCTTCACACAGATGTTTCTGACTTTCTTCTCAGGCTATCTTATTGAACTATTTTAACAGCTATTTATTGTGAAATTTTTTGATAAGATTACAGACAATTTACACAGGATTTTCAAGGTCTTCAGTGAACGCCTTGGGCCTATCTAGGTTAAGTTTGTATTTGATTTTGATGCTCAGACAGCTGGCTTGTCTTTTCCATTATTTATAAAACAAAAATCATTTATTAATAATTATGATAATTTGAACATACAAAAAAAAACCCAGATAAATCTTGTTTTTAATATAAAAAAAGAAAATAGAGAATACACAATGATAATTTTACCATTATACTGTTTCTTTGACTTTGTTGCTGTGCTGTTTCCTGTCACAGTAGGTTCTAGCATGTCTACCTCATGTTATATATGCTGCATAGTATTCTCTTTGCATAATT
Source organism: Telmatherina bonti (assembly GCF_933228915.1). Taxonomy (NCBI): domain Eukaryota; kingdom Metazoa; phylum Chordata; class Actinopteri; order Atheriniformes; family Telmatherinidae; genus Telmatherina; species Telmatherina bonti. Next base: position 24,032,517 of record NC_136620.1, on the reverse strand, counting down.
ACTGGGCTTTTCATTAAATGATGGAATACATTTTTGCTGATCTGCTTTGGGGAGAAAAAACAAGATAATTTGACCCAACAGCTACTGAGGTCTTGCCAGAATTAATGCTTGATCAAGTTTTATATGACAAACTTGGTAAGCTGCGACTAAACTCTGTTGGAGGGGAAATAACACCCTGCCAAGACATTCTTGCTACCTAAATGTGAACTTTGTTCTCCTAAGTGGACACGGTGGATCACATGTACTGTGAAGGGAAAACCTATATTATGGTTGGTGGATCCTCAGAGGGTTTGGTAGTTTTGTAATCAGCTTTATTTGAATACAACCACAACATAACAGTGTGGTTTAAGGATGCTTGTTGCAATATTGTTGCCACACTTGAATGTTTACTTAACCATAATTTAGTGTGTGAACACTGGGTTGTTGTTGTACACACACAAACAGGATATGGAGTCATGTAGGAGCTCCAGATGCAGGACCTGGTGTAGAGCAGTCAGTAAACAGGAATGTCAGGAATGCACAGAGCTGAGGGAGAAACAGAGACGAAGAGAGAGAGAGAGATCGGATCAGGCCAGCGATGACCGCAGCCTGATCACACAGGCAGATTTATGACCAGTCAGGCCCAGGGGTTGACTTTGGAATGGGCACAGTAGGACTCCTTCCCTAACCCCATCCACCTCTGCCTGACCTCTCTAACAGCAGGCCTTAGGAAGAAGAGGAGAGGACCATGCAAAACAGCTTTTTTGGATGTTTTATATGTATATATATATATATATATATATAAAACATCCTAAAAAGCTGTTTATATATATATATATATATATATATATATATATATATATATATATATATATATATATATATATATATATATATATATATTTATATATACACATGTATATACATGTATATATCCTATAAACCAGCTTCCAAAAGAAAGGTTGGCTCAGCAGACCTCTTGTTGTGTTACAGTGGTTACTTTAGGGTGCCAGATACAGTCATATTTTCTGTATTCCTTTTTTCGTTTTTTTTTTTTAAGAAAGTTTTCTGCAATGTGCAACTGACACATCAACCTTTTATGTCATTAACAAGACCTATAAACATTGAAAGAACGTCTCCTTTATAATTGCAGTCCTGTAGTGAGATGCCCTTTGGGATGACTCTAGCTTGCACTTGTCCTTAATCATATTGTGATGAAATTATTAGAAATTCACAACACATTAATTCAGTTCAGTTGAAAAACCCTGCAGTGTGTCTTGAACTCTGGAAAACCCTGGCTTTGCCTTCTCTGTGTCACTTTTCATGCCCTCAAGAAATGTTCCCAGAATCAGATTCCCCCCAGACAAGTCCGTGACTGCAGGCAGTGTGATAAACAACATCAAACTGTGGAGCAGTGGGTGATGGTATAATGTTCCCACTGACTTTCCTGTTGCCTTGGCTGGCAAAAGTTCTGTGTCTGTGCTACTCCCATTGGATATCATGATCTCATCGCTGTGTGACTGAGCCGCCTCTCTGATCTCATGGGTGTGTCGAAGGGTATTTTTGATGAGCCCTTCCCCACTTGCACTCGCACCAGGAGTGGTAGGGCATCTGATACGAGTGCATAAGGCAAAACTTCTTTGACTCCTGGAGTTGTTTAATGCTTGAAATGCGAACCTGACTTTTTGAAAGGGATACTGTCCGATTGATGAAAGCAATTTTTCCTTTGCTCTGTTGGTGGTAGAATCATTTCTAAAATCATTACTACTGATGTGAACAACTGTTGAATCAGAAAAAAGAAAAACAATAATATAAGTTAATCACGTTTGACTACATCTTTGGTTCAGGAGAGTCTCTCAAATCCAAAACATTTAATAAAATGTGCTGCAAAAATAGGCCGGAAAGTAACCGCTTGTCTGAATTCCTGCAAAGAATTTCATTCTTTTGTGCAGAACCTTATGCGTTTGTCTCCACTGCTTCAAAAACTCAACCTGGAAATGAAGTGTATGCTCCAAAGTGAGGAACACCATTCAGCCAACTTAATGTCATTTTAAGCTGGAGTACTGTAAGGACTGTGACAAACGCTCTCTTGTAGTCTTTTTTAAGAAATTTGATTGCAAAGAAGAGTGGAACTTTTTTTTAATCCCTGGGGAATTAAAGAAATATGCATTTAGGGGCTCAAACACTCAGCTTGTGAGTGCACCTCCAGATAAACACTAAACGGTTGACGAGTCACAGTCCTGAAAAGAAAATAAGATTGGGGAGGAATGAATGCAGCAAAAGGAGATCAAGTGTGTGCGTATGTTAGGAAAAGCTACATCTGTGTGTTCCATTGTGCGTCTTAACTGGGAGGCAGAATTTCAGAACAGAGTTTAGTCCAAAACGTATGGAGCTGATGTATGAATTCGTTTATTTGTGTGTTTCAGCACCTTGTAGCTTAGAAGAATTTCAACATTAACCACTTTTTCCTGTTTTGCTCTTTACATAACTCTGATTTATTCAGGCTGAACTGCTGAAACACAAACCTCAACCAGCAACATTGTGAAACCTTTTTAATATTCCTAAAGTGATATGAAACATTTGTAAAGAGCTGAGACAATCGGTTTAGTCCTTTTCGGACTAGTGTCTGATTAGAAATTGCTGCATGTTGTGATAAAAGGCAGATATGCAACACTTTTTTTGTTGGAATGGGAAGGTCTACCTTAAAAATGTAAAGGCTGAAATTTTGAGCTGATGGTGAAGCCAGTACGAACAGAAATGTTAGATATACACGAACTGTGTGTGTGTATTTTAAGTATCAATGTAAAACCTGTGACTTGACAGAGATCCAAAGATTAAAAAATGAGACTAGAAAACTTTTAGTCCAGCTTTGGGATTGCAGTTTTTATATTTGCAATAATTACAAAAAAAGATTTAGTTTGAAGTAATTTTAGATAAACAACCTGAACTGTTTATAACCTGATCGTCTGACTGCTTGTCCTACTCACCTTGAATATTAATGCTGTGTTTTCAGATCTTAGGAAAAGCCTTGGCAAGTACTTGGAGCAACTCCAGGGTGTGATAAAATGAAGCTTTTAATGGACTGTTACTTAATATTAAGTCAAATCTGTGTAAATGACAGTGGTGTTGTAGAATTAGATTCATTTATTCTGTGCTCAGCTCTTTACAAAGGCAGGTGTCAGTTGTTTTGGCAACAAACCATAAAGGCTTTCAGGAGGCACTAAGTGGAAACTCATGCCTGTGTAGCCTATGAAATCTAGACTCTCCGTTTCACATGTGCACTGAGTACAAACACAGCTTTGCATTCCACCCAAAATCTGATCACTTTTATTGGCTGACAAAATACTTGATGGGATTTTGGGCAGGTATTGGGTTTCCTCACCTTGCTGGTCGGGGGTCAACTGATTGGCAGATTTGTGGAGTGTTGTGGGGTCTGACCGAAGCATCACTATGTGAGGGAAAATCTGACGGGTTTGTACCAAGATGTGCGTCGTGACTGACCCGTGTGTTAATTCACATGGGGATGTGGCACCAGGGGAAAAATGACCGTGTTTAAGAGGTGGTGCAAAGCTGAGCAACCTCCTGCGTGACTTTGCGTGTGGTGGCCTGAGCCGACATTGGACAGGGGGAATTGTGATTCACTCTGAACTAATGTGTGCGTTTTTAGATTTACTAAATGGAGTTTAAGACTCTTATTATTGACTGCTTTTTCTCTTAAATTAAATCTCTTGCCAAATTTCAGGATCATTCTGTTTCATGTTTAGTCTCTTTAAGGACTGAAAATTATAAAGTTTAAGTCCAAAGAACAAGGTGATAATCTGGTTGTTTTCGCCTCACCAATAGTCCAAAAATATGTAAAAATATCACATTTAAAATGAAAAAGTAGTGACTTGTAAGAAATTTTTAACCATAATTGATTAAGTCCTGCTGTTTGTAACCCAACGCCTTGTAACTGAGCAGCAGTATGTTATTTATATTGTTGTGGTATTATCATATGTAGATTTTTCTGTTAAAGTAGCAGGGATGCTCAAAACATTTGTTTCTGCACTTAAATTTAGTAAGACTGAGAGAAACCACAAGACTCCCCCCCACAGCAACAGCAGAATTAGAATGAGGGTTGCGGGGGGCAAGCTCCAAATTTAATGTGAGCGTAAAGGAATATTCCACAAACATTGACACACACACCAGCTGCCTTGTGGCCTCACTGGACCGATCCCTCCAGCACCAGCCTGCACTGTGTCTGTGCTAAACCCAGTTTTGGGGATCGCATGGCTGCGGCCCTCCCACCTGCTCTTCCAGTGTGACCTGTCTGTCAGCAGTGCACAGACGCTCACTGACTGCAGAGATATGAGCTCAGTGAACACTCAAGGGGGGTCAGTCTGAGACTGATGCAAGCTCTGCGAACTCTCACACAGATGGGAGTGTATACTTAGTGATAAACTTACACTTGGAGTTTTCAGTGATGACACATTTGACAGCCTTGATGCTTGCTTTCCGCGTCTGTCTTCACACTAATCTGCATGTATACATGCGAGCGCTTGCAAATAGCTGCACACTTGAGTGCATGCATATGTTTAGCCATTAATGTAGCCAATTAGGCGTTACTATTTTTAAAAAGATTTGCACAGAAATAAACGTTTCCTCAGTTGTCTCTGTCATACTGTCTGCTTTGACCAAGCAGTCCAAGTAGACTTGCTGAAGATGAGTTAAATATGGGTCTTGCATCACCTGCCTGCTTGGTCCTCAGGAAACTTCAGGAACAAATTGCCTTGTTTGCTGTCAACTCTCAATACTTTTTACTTGGTTTGTTATTTAAGTGTGCATAGATAGCACCAATAGTTTTGTGCAGTTTTATTTGCTTTCAAAATTTTAAACTTTGATGTTTGTATATTTTTTCATTTAATTTGAAAATATATATTTTAACCATATTTATTGTACTGAATTTTAAGATTTTTTTTGAAGGGATGAATCCATCAAACAACTGTTCTTTTTTCAGAGTAAAGTAACTTTCTTTTTTTTCTGGCCCCATGCAGGACGAAATGAGCTGATCGCACGGTACATCAAACTTCGTACGGGAAAGACACGGACCAGGAAGCAGGTGAACTCTTTGCTCCATTAGCTGCACCCTCCTATTTTTTTAACTTTTCCAGAAATTCCTGTTGAGTGATGCCCCAACAGCCTATGGACTCCGTCAACCAGCACCAGACTCCGTTCAGAGAGCTGGAGATGACGACTGAATTAGGGACGAGGCCCACTGCACAGATGCTATAGGATCATGTGTCTGTGTTGTTTCTTTAGCACTTCATGGGTCTGGTGCTTGTTAGAAAGGACGGGGGGGGGGGGGGGGCGGGAATACAGCAATCTCAATGGGAGACTGAGGGATTTGGAACCTTATCCTCACCACAGTATCTAATATGGAAGAACTGATGTATGGTGATGTGATGGATGTGGAGAGAAATGGTTTCTGCTAAGTCATCTGGCAGTCAGAATGGGAATGAAAAGAGATTAGGAGAGAAGGAGTGGCAGAGGCAGATTATAGTTGGGTTGTGAGACACATTAGAGCTACAGAGAGACATATGCTGGTTCATCAACTGTAAAATGACCTTAGTATTTACTAAATCTATGTAGTGCAGAGACTGAAACTATGCCTTTGCATCGAATGTCCTCTTTTCTGTGTCAGTTAAAGAAATGTGGAAACACTGGGCTAAAGTGATTATGCAGTAAAAGCATAACTTCTTTTTTCTTTTTTTTCTGGATGGCTGTAGTGATGTAATAAAATTCCATTGAATCCTTTTAGCCCTGTGCCAATATTTAGCCCTCAAAAACTGCCTACTCACTATGACATGATTATATCTCTGCAGCCACAGAGTTAATATTTTCATTGTGGTAGTAAATGGAAATTTGTTAAGATCTAAGAATATCAGTGTATGTGTTACTGGTGGAGAATAAATACAGATTGCACTTGGCATGTTTTAAACACACTAACGATTAATATGAATATCATTTTGCAGTGATGTAGCTGAAGCTCTAAACCTCTATCAGATCATAGTACAATATATAAACAATATCAGCAAAACTAACTCTGTTAAAGTGAAGCTGAACAAAATGAGAGAAATTTAGTTCAGACAGTCGAAGAGAGGTCTCCAAAAAGGCCATTCTGGCACAGTTTGGGTGTTTGTTTTACATAAATTCTGTCATACTCACACTTTTAAAACTTTATTTTTTTATTGTACAGCACTTGGTCAAGCAAGTTGTTGTTTTTAAAGTGCTTAATAAATAAAAATGGTATGGTATGGTATGGTATGGTATGGTATGGTATGGTATGGTATGGCATGGCATGGCATGGTATCAATCAAATCAGAGTCCGACAAACCAATTCTTCTTTCTCCTAGTATTGCAGTTTTGCATCATTGCATGTTTTTTATGTTTTCAAACATGATGAGAAGTATTAATTTGTTCAACTTTATAAAACAGTAGTTAGATTTATCCTGTGTCCAAATTGGTGGAAGGTCGAGTTGCAATCTAATCAACTGGCTGATTCTGAAATTAATTTACTGCAAATAAAGTATTAGCTCAATCCCACCAATATAATTTATATTTACCAAAAGTCAAAATTTGGTGCCCTCTTGAAATTGGAAAATCTTTAACTTTGTTGTATCAAGTGAATTTCAGTTTTAGCAGTAGTTGCATAACTTTTATGGAAGCATTTCATCTTTAATACAGAAGCCAAGAGTTGCTAAGTATAATGATGCTACATCACATTGTACTGGAGCTCTTATCAGAGAAAGAAGCCACTCCCCTTCTGTGTGCATCATAATCTGAGTTTTTCTGTTCAGTGTTGTGGGCGTTTAGCTGGCAACACTCCCTCCTTCAGGAATCTAATGCAAATGAGTTATTCAAGTAAGCAAAGACCATTTTTGGAGTTTCGTTTTTTGGCTTTGTGTGCTCATTGAGCTACTTGTTTTCCTTCTTAAAGTCATTCATAAAGCTGTCCTTTGCAAACTGACACAAAGTAGAGGAAGTACACATAAAAATGATATATAAATGAGAATGCTTTATTTATGTTTAATTTGTCATTTGTGTCTGATAATTTCCAAAACGATGGTTTTAAATGAAATTTTGAGTGTGGAATAATATTGGAAATGACATTTAGAGCAATCAGAAGCAGCAATGTCTTGGTTGCTCTGGACAACACACCTCCAACAAACACATTGTGTACAATTTTTACTGGAGCTGTAGGCTCTCTTGTGAACAAATGCCGCTTTGCTGCGGTTTGACCTCACTGGAACAGGGCAAAGGCTCTGCTTCCTCTCAAATCCCTGGTTCACCTCTGATTATACTACATATTTTCATTCTAGCAATGTATCAAGTTACAGTAAAAGTATTAGAGAGGCCACTCTTGCACGTGCTAGGAATTATCACTTAAATCTTCAGCTTTCCTCAGCCTTAAAGATGGATTTAGTACAAATTTTCTATGCAGCACCTAGATATTCTGTTTTTGGTCACTGTCATTGCTATCATGGGATAAATCTAAGTGGAAATTAAGTAACAGGATTTTGCATAAAGTTCTGCAAACCCCCTGATCTAATTGAAAAGTAGACTTAAGTTGATGAGGGCAGTGTTGGTCGAGACCAGAAACAAAGCTAAAAGGACAGAAATAAAAAAAAACTCAAAATAAATGACTGGAGTTGCTAGAAAGACAGTTACTACAGGTCTGAGTTGTTGGAGCTTTCTCGTACATTTATCTTTTTTTCTCTAAACCATCATGTGAAGAACTGTTGGGAGGTTGAGTGATTAGGAAGAAAAACTGCTTTAACCAGGTAGTTGCCTAGTTAGCCCGTGTTTAAACTGCAGAAAGAATTTGAAGATGACTATCCATAGAAACACACATATGAAGTACTTAACTTTGTGGGATTGTTTATTTGGTTATTTTACAGGTGTCCAGTCACATCCAGGTTCTAGCCCGACGGAAAGCCAGGGAGATCCAGGTGAAGCTGAAGGTACGCTACGTGAGTCAACATTTATCTGCTTTTACACATTCATTAAATTCTTTGGAAAATCGGACATCAAGTAATGTATCATTTGTGTAAAATGAAGTTCTGAAATGTCAATATGATAGTACTTGAATGCATTTTAAAATTCAGGCTTTGACTCTTATTAGTTTTAATGTTGTTTTACTGGAGAACATTTAGGTGTTTTGGTCATGTGACTCAAGGTGTTAATGGTTATGATTCTGGTCCTGGTGGAAGGAGTTGAGGTGGGAGTGTCAGTGATGGGTTATGCCTGAGGTCCCTTCCCCTTTTTAAATGATGGCAACTGGCAACACCTTGCAAATGATGGGTCAAGAATTTTTAAGAACCCAAGAATGAAGATTTGTCTTTCTTTTCACAATGAATATGTCCTAGTTTGAAACTGGTTCAACATAAATAACTTTAAGTTATCTGGTCTAACTAACCTTCTAAACTAAATAATTAAGATTATGCTGAGTAGTGCCACACCAGGCTTTAACAACTCCAGTTATTTGCTTATTCATGTATAAGAACTGTTTTGGTTATCAGATCATCAATCCAAATCAAGGATCTGGAAACACAGATTTTTATAACAAAAAAAAAACTAAACCTGTCATGCATAATGGTCATTATAGTAAAATCATATTTACAAGCTTTTTTCTTGCATATTCATGAATTCGGATGGGATATTTTTAAATAAACCATTTCAGTGGATGTTAGTGAAACATCCAATACATTACCACTCACTGAAGAATATATACATTTACAATATAACTGAACATAAATGCATATATTGCAATTATGTAGGTTTACCTTTGTGATAAATAGGAAGAGGAAATAATACAGTTATCTTTATTAAATATTTACATAATATAATTATGATTATATATCATTTTATGAATATTTTACAGAGTGCATTAGAATAAATAAATAAATGGAAAATATTACTAATACACCAAAAAGTATCATTACATATGTCAGTAGAGGTAAAATACTGTTTTTAAAAAAATGTGGCATTGTTTTTCATGCATGCGTGAAAGGACTAAAATAACACAGATGTTGCATCCAAGCATGAATAAATAATAAAAATCAAGATGTGTGAATATGTAAATTAATCAGCAAATCAGTGTCTCATTTTCTCATTAATAAACTAATACATTTGGTAACTTATGACAGTTTACCTTTATAGGCAAAGTGACTATCAATGCTGCTTCAAAGTGTGTGTGTGTGTTTTGTTTTGTTTTGTTTTTTTTGTCCAGACTTTACAATTTTTTTTTTAAAAAGGCTTATGTTGCCATTTTATGTGGATATTTACATAAATATACAATTTGGTTTGATGGCCTGTATCCTCATTCATTTACATACGATGAAGAAATGATTTTGGAATTATTTGTCAATTTAGTGATCATATATTTATTTTTTAAACAATAAATGTCATATTTTCAAACCTATAAATGTGAACAGAAATATTTGAGTCATCAGTTTCTGTTTAAAAAGCTTTTTGCACTGAACCTGGCAAAGAAGCCGTCAGGAACACCTGGGGCATCTGGAGCATCAGGTCCTTCTTATTTCTTCTGTTTGTAAAACTCCGTAGGCTCTCATACCTCGTTTCTCCTTTTTTTCCCTCAGTAAGAAAAATAACCTTAGCTGATTAGTTAGAAATGTAATATGTGTACAAAAGAGTCCATATGATTTTAAATGAAATGCGGGTTTTTGAAGCTTAAAGCATTAAATCACACCACCTTGAGCTAAAAACACTCCAGGTTTTTAATTTTATCTGAACAGATGTTCCAAAGAACTTTTCACTTGCATCCTTTTTCATTTGACACTGATTCATTCAGGTTTTTAGACTGTAATCAGTTCAAGGTGCCCGCATTAGGCAATTATTTAGATTTCAATTTTAATCAGTTTGAGCTAAGATGACTAGAAATAAGGTGAAAACATTATTACCCTACATTATTTCCTCCTTTAATGAAGCTTCCTGTTTTGTTCAAGGTATTTCAACGTCCACGCTTCTTGCGCTGCTGTGCATTCACGGTTCATTAACATAGACTCAAACGACTGGCTGTTTTAATTGCACCGTCTAATTGACGCAAGTTTTAAATGGGATGCTGACACAAATTGATGAAAGGTGCACATATTTCACAAGGCCTGGGGCTTGCTGTGCATGATTATGAATAACCAAATGCAAACAAACGAATCCCTTCATTATTCCTTCCAGGTGTTACATTTGGTAAGTGCTGCAATAAGTTTTCCTGTGTGGTACAGCTGAGAGCTCACACATCCCTGTCCCCCCCAGTACTTTCTCAGTTTGCATTTCTCATTCACAATCGCTCACATGCTCACAGTCACAGCAAGCAGCGGGACTCTCCCCCACCTTGGACTGAAGCCATGAGGGGGTTCAGCTGGCAGAGCTCTGCACTGGTCACAGGGCTGGCCCCTGTGACAGGGCTTTTTAAATACGTCTTTGGTGTAACTGAGATCCCTGCCATATGCACCCCCCATATTCCAGCTATGCCCTTGTATTAGCCAGTTCTAGGAAGAAGAATGCACTGTGCGGCCTTGCCCATTTGGACAGGGCGGTGAGTGCTTGTAGTCCTCTGTGGTTTGGAAACTGCTGAAGGAGTGGATTCAAAACAAGAGCAGTATCACTTTGCAGCATGGTGGACTGTATCAATGCTTCTTTCTATGTCAATTCTTTATTAGAAATCTTTATGACGACACTAATATTCTTGCCGTTTTATTACAATTATGAAAAGCATATTGACATATCGCCTTGATGTCTGTCTTGACTTCTAGTATGACCTCCAACAGTAGCTAGTTGTCATCACTGGCTTGCCCCTGCCAAAGCAATAAACTTAACTCTTGACCCAAAGGCCCTTGACTGTAATATCACCTTCTCTTCAGCTCTCTGCCTGGCAGGGATTCACCAGTGATGCAAGATGGCCTCAGCCTCTCATTTCCCCTTTTAGGGCTCATCTTGTGTTAGCAGCACAGTGGGTTGTTGACTTAAATGGAGTCTGATGAGTGCTGTCCCTTTGTCAGTTTATCTTACTCTCACTATCTGTCGCTCTCTATAGGATCAGGTTGCCAAAGACAAGGCCCTCCAGAGTATGGCCACCATGTCCTCAGCACAGATCATCTCACCCACAGCCTTCCAGAACAAGATCGCTCTCCAGGGCCTTTCTAGACCAGCTTACCCCACTACTGGTGGGGTGAGTGTTTCACAAGTTCCCTGTGTCCTTTTCTGTGTGCTAAAACTCTTTTTTTTTTTTTTTTTTTTTTTTATGCTGAAGTTTGAATGCAATCATTTTTTTTCATAACATTAAACTCTGTCCCTTCCTTGTTGTGTTGCTGGATGCTGGTTAAGTTTTTATTTTGTCTGCTGGAATTCCGTTTGTCTGAATTTTACATACTCTTGAGGGTTTTTCTCATCAGTTGTTATCGGTATGAATTTGGGACTTTGAACAATTGTAGTTCATCAACAGTCATCATCATCATCATCAACAATTGTAGTTCAACAAAACAATTCCTCCTAATTGTAGAGATCACGAATAACCATAGATTTATGTCAGACTCAGAGTTGCAGACATGAATTATTTGTCCTTTTTATATTTACATTCACTGGGCAAAATCAGAGAATTGCTCCAATTGAATATTTCAATCCTTTCCTGTTGACCAAAAATAGTTTTAAAGTCTGTGTTAGCTGATACTGATGAATAAATATTACTACTAATGATTATTACTAATAAATATACTATTATTTCACATTTTGAATGTTATAGTTTGGCTACAGATAACCTATAACTTTCTCTTAAAGAAGGTTAAATGATTTTTTTTTAATTGAATTTACGTGTCCCCATGACATATCTGGGATGCCATAGACCCTGCCACCTTAAAATCCCAACAAAAAAAACACGTGTTTTGCTTTGCTTTTATCAAATAAACCGCTTTTTATTTAAACTTTATGTCTGTTGTTTACTTATATCTTTACCTTGTTATCAATGGATCAAATCAAATTTTTAGTTTACATTTGTGTTAGTTACTTCTTTTGCTCTCATCTTTTATCTCAGAAAGTGTCTTTTAGCTTATTAAAGCACTATATAAATAAAATGTGTTATTATGTATTATAATATTATCTTAATTAGGGTCCGAGCCATACGAAGTATGGCAAGGCCCTATTGTTATTGTAATGTTTATTCTTCTCAGCACAACTCACTCAATTTTGACCCCCTTAGACCCCGTGAAAAGTTGCGAAACTTGGCACACACCTCAGTCCCGGCGAAAATAGCGATATTCTGGGGTCCGCGTGCACGCTAATGTGAAAATGCCTCGACGGCGCCCCCTAGAAACGCCAAAAATGGCCTCTAGAATGGGGGAAAAAAATTTTAGTTTGACGTAGGACGACGAAATTCGGTACACATGTCTATCACATCCAGACAAGTAAAAAAGTCATTGAAACGCCTGTTGTCATGGCAACGGGCTTTCCGCCATCTTGGCGTTTGCGGCCATTTTTTTGCCCGTTTTTGTCAATTTGGGCGCATCGCATTTGAACGAACTAGTCTGAGGCGATTCATGCTATTGGCTCCACATTCGCCATGGAGCTTCGTGACAAGATGGGGACCAAAAGTTATTCAAATCTTTTTGATAGGCGAAAGCTTGTTACCGTGGCAACCCATGGAAAAAAGCGATCTCGCCATGAAACACGGTTCACTCATATCTTCGCAGAAATACATCCGATCGGAACCAAAATTACAATAATTCATGTTTGGTAGGTCCTTCACGCATTGTAATATGTATTGTGGGGGGGGCGCATTTTGGGGGGGCCCCTAGGGGCCCGATAGTCTACTTTGACCTAGGGCTACGAAATTTGGTACACATGTATAAGTAACCAAGACGAGCAAAAAACTCCATTGAGAACCTGTTACCATGGCAACGGGGTGTCCGCCATCTTGGCGTTTATGCCCTTTTTATCACTTTAAGCACAACGTATTTCAACGAACTAGTCTGAGGGGATTCAGGCTATTGGCTCCACATTCGCCATGGAGCTTCGTGACAAGATGGGGACCAAAAGTTATTCAAATCTTTCTGATAGGAGAAAGCGTGTTACCGTGGCAACCCATGGAAAAAAGCGTTCTCGCCATGAAACACGGTTCACTCATATCTTCGCAGAAATACATCCGATCGGAACCAAAATTAAAATAATTCATGTTTGGTAGGTCCTTCACGCTTTGTAATATGTATTGTGGGGGGGGGGGGCGCATTTTGGGGGGGGCCCCTAGGGGCCCGATGGTCTACTTTGACCTATGGCTACGAAATTCGGTACACATGTATAAGTAACCAAGACGAGCAAAAAACTCTATTGAGAACCTGTTACCGTGGCAACAGGGTGTCTGCCATCTTGGCGTTTATGCCCTTTTTATCACTTTAAGCGCATCGTATTTGAACGAACTAGTCTGAGGCGATTCATGCTATTGGCTCCACATTCGCCATGGAGCTTCGTGACAAGATGGGGACCAAAAGTTATTCAAATCTTTCTGATAGGAGAAAGCGTGTTACCGTGGCAACCCATGGAAAAAAGCGTTCTCGCCATGAAACACGGTTTGCTTATATCTCTGCAGAAATGCATCCGATCGGAACCAAAATTCCAATAATTCATATTTGGTAGGTCCTTAACGCGTTGTAATATGTATTGTGGGGGGGGCACATTTTGGGGGCGGCCCCTAGGGGCCCGATCGTCTACTTTGAGCTAGGGCTACGAAATTCGGCACACATGTGTATCAACCCAAGACAAGCAAAAAACTTCATTGTGCAGCCGTTACCATGGCAACGGGGTGTCCGCCATCTTGGAAAAAAACCTTCTCGCCATGAAACACGGTTTGCTTATATCTTTGCACAAATTCATACGATGTGCACCAAAACTGTAACTATTCATATTTGGTAGGTCCTTAACACATTATAGAATGTATTGTGGGGGGGACACTTTTTGGGGGGGCCCCAAGGGGCCCGATCGTCTACTTTCATCTCGAGCTACGAAATTCGGCACACGTGTATCATTACAAGACAAGCTAAAAAGGCAATGAAACACATGTTGCCATGGTAACGGGGTGTCCGCCATCTTGGCGTTTACACACATTCTTTTCTCAATATGTGAATTGTATTTCTCTATTAAAATGAACTGGCTGTGCGGGTCCTTCACATGTAGCATTAGGAGAACCAGGACTCGGGCGGAGGGTTCGGCATGAGGCGAGGACCCGATGGATGCCGCTTGCGGCTTTAATTAGGGTCCGAGCCATACGAAGTATGGCAAGGCCCTATTGTTATTGTAATGTTTATTCTTCTCAGCACAACTCACTCAATTTTGACCCCCTTAGACCCCGTGAAAAGTTGCGAAACTTGGCACACACCTCAGTCCCGGCGAAAATAGCGATATTCTGGGGTCCGCGTGCACGCCAATGTGAAAATGCCTCGACGGCGCCCCCTAGAAATGCCAAAAATGGCCTCTAGAATGGGGGAAAAAAATTTTAGTTTGACGTAGGACGACGAAATTCGGTACACATGTCTATCACATCCAGACAAGTAAAAAAGTCATTGAAACGTCTGTTGTCATGGCAACGGGCTTTCCGCCATCTTGGCGTTTGCGGCCATTTTTTGGCCCGTTTTTGTCAATTTGGGCGCATCGCATTTGAACGAACTAGTCTGAGGCGAATCATGCTATTGGCTCCACATTCGCCATGGAGCTTCGTGACAAGATGGGGACCAAAAGTTATTCAAATCTTTTTGATAGGCGAAAGCGTGTTACCGTGGCAACCCATGGAAAAAAGCGATCTCGCCATGAAACACGGTTCACTCATATCTTCGCAGAAATACATCCGATCGGAACCAAAATTACAATAATTCATGTTTGGTAGGTCCTTCACGCATTGTAATATGTATTGTGGGGGGGGGGGGGCGCATTTTGGGGGGGCCCCTAGGGGCCCGATAGTCTACTTTGACCTAGGGCTACGAAATTCGGTACACATGTATAAGTAACCAAGACGAGCAAAAAACTCTATTGAGAACCTGTTACCATGGCAACGGGGTGTCCGCCATCTTGGCGTTTATGCCCTTTTTATCACTTTAAGCGCATCGTATTTGAACGAACTAGTCTGAGGGTATTCAGGCTATTGGCTCCACATTCGCCATGGAGCTTCGTGACAAGATGGGGACCAAAAGCTATTCAAATCTTTCTGATAGGAGAAAGCGTGTTACCGTGGCAACCCATGGAAAAAAGCGTTCTCGCCATGAAACACGGTTTGCTTATATCTCTGCAGAAATGCATCCGATCGGAAGCAAAATTCAGATAATTCATATTTGGTAGGTCCTTAACGCATTGTAATATGTATTGTGGGGGGGGCCCCTAGGGGCCCGATCGTCTACTTTGAGCTAGGGCTACGAAATTCGGCACACATGTGTATCAACCCAAGACAAGCAAAAAACTTCATTGTGCAGCCGTTACCATGGCAACAGGGTGTCCGCCATCTTGGAAAAAAACCTTCTCGCCATGAAACACGGTTTGCTTATATCTTTGCACAAATTCATACGATGTGCACCAAAACTGTAACTATTCATATTTGGTAGGTCCTTAACACATTATAGAATGTATTGTGGGGGGGACACTTTTTGGGGGGGCCCCAAGGGGCCCAATCGTCTACTTTCATCTCGGGCTACGAAATTCGGCATACATGTGTATCATCCCAAGACAAGCTAAAAAGTCAATGAAACACATGTTGCCATGGTAACGGGGTGTCCGCCATCTTGGCGTTTACACACATTCTTTTCTCAATATGTGAATTGTATTTCTCTATTAAAATGAACTGCCTGTGCGGGTCCTTCACATGTAGCATTAGGAGAACCAGGACTCGGGTGGAGGGTTCGGCATGAGGCGAGGACCCGATGGATGCCGCTTGCGGCTTTAATTAGGGTCCGAGCCATACGAAGTATGGCAGGGCCCTATTGTTATTGTAATGTTTATTATTCTCCTCGTTCTCGTTCTAAGCACAACTCACTCAATTTTGACCCCCTTAGACCCCGTGAAAAGTTGCGAAACTTGGCACACACCTCACGTCCGCTGAAAATTTCGATAATTTGGCGTTTGTATGCACGCCAATGCAAAAATGCCTCGACAGCGCCCCCTAGAAACGCCAAAAATGGCCTCTAGAATGGGGAAAAAAAATTTTAGTTTGACGTAGGACGACGAAATTCGGTACACATGTCTATCACATCAAGACAAGTAAAAAAGTCATTGAAACGCCTGTTGTCATGGCAACGGGCTTTCCGCCATCTTGGCGTTTGCGGCCATTTTTTTGCCCGTTTTTGTCAATTTGGGCGCATCGCATTTGAACGAACTAGTCTGAGGCGATTCATGCTATTGGCTCCACATTCGCCATGGAGCTTCGTGACGAGATGGGGACCAAAAGTTATTCAAATCTTTTTGATAGGCGAAAGCGTGTTACCGTGGCAACCCATGGAAAAAAGCGATCTCGCCATGAAACACGGTTCACTCATATCTTCGCAGAAATACATCCGATCGGAACCAAAATTAAAATAATTCATATTTGGTAGGTCCTTCACGCATTGTAATATGTATTGTGGGGGGGGCGCATTTTGGGGGGGCCCCTAGGGGCCCGATAGTCTACTTTGAGCTAGGGCTATGAAATTCGGTACACATGTATAAGTAACCAAGACGAGCAAAAAACTCTATTGAGAACCTGTTACCATGGCAACGGGGTGTCCGCCATCTTGGCGTTTATGCCCTTTTTATCACTTTAAGCGCATCGTATTTGAACGAACTAGTCTGAGGGTATTCAGGCTATTGGCTCCACATTCGCCATGGAGCTTCGTGACAAGATGGGGACAAAAAGTTATTCAAATCTTTCTGATAGGAGAAAGCGTGTTACCGTGGCAACCCATGGAAAAAAGCGTTCTCGCCATGAAACACGGTTCACTCATATCTTCGCAGAAATACGCCCGATCGGAACCAAAATTAAAATAATTCATGTTTGGTAGGTCCTTCACGCTTTGTAATATGTATTGTGGGGGGGGGCGCATTTTGGGGGGGGGCCCCGAGGGGCCCGATAGTTAGGGTCCGAGCCATACGAAGTATGGCAAGGCCCTATTGTTATTGTAATGTTTATTCTTCTCAGCACAACTCACTCAATTTTGACCCCCTTAGACCCCGTGAAAAGTTGCGAAACTTGGCACACACCTCAGTCCCGGCGAAAATAGCGATATTCTGGGGTCCGCGTGCACGCCAATGTGAAAATGCCTCGACGGCGCCCCCTAGAAACGCCAAAAATGGCCTCTAGAATGGGGGAAAAAATTTTTTGTTTGACGTAGGACGACGAAATTCGGTACACATGTCTACCACCTCAAGACAAGTAAAAAACTCATTGAAACGCCTGTTGTCATGGCAACGGGCTGTCCGCCATCTTGGCGTTTGCGGCCATTTTTTGGCCCGTTTTTGTCAATTTGGGCGCATCGTATTTGAACGAACTAGTCTGAGGGGATTCATGCTATTGGCTCCACATTCGCCATGGAGCTTCGTGACAAGATGGGGACAAAAAGTTATTCAAATCTTTTTGATAGGAGAAAGCGTGTTACCGTGGCAACCCATGTAAAACTGCGTTCTCGCCATGAAACACGGTTTGCTTATATCTCTGCAGAAATACATCCGATCGGAACCAAAATTAAAATAATTCATGTTTGGTAGGTCCTTCACGCATTGTAATATGTATTGTGGGGGGGGCGCATTTTGGGGGGGGCCCCTAGGGGCCCGATAGTCTACTTTGACCTAGGGCTACGAAATTCGGTACACATGTATAAGTAACCAAGACGAGCAAAAAACTCTATTGAGAACCTGTTACCATGGCAACGGGGTGTCCGCCATCTTGGCGTTTATGCCCTTTTTATCACTTTAAGCGCATCGTATTTGAACGAACTAGTCTGAGGGGATTCAGGCTATTGGCTCCACATTCGCCATGGAGCTTCGTGACAAGATGGGGACCAAAAGTTATTCAAATCTTTCTGATAGGAGAAAGCGTGTTACCGTGGCAACCCATGGAAAACAGCGTTCTCGCCATGAAACACGGTTTGCTTATATCTCTGCAGAAATGCATGCGATCGGAACCAAAATTCCAATAATTCATATTTGGTAGGTCCTTCACGCATTGTAATATGTATTGTGGGGGGGGGGGGGGGGGGCCCTAGGGGCCCGATTGTCTACTTTGACCTAGGGCTACGAAATTCGGCACACATGTGTACCAACCCTACACAAGCATAAAACTCAATTAAGCACCTGTTACCATGGCACTGGAGTGTCCGCCATCTTGAAAAAAATACTCCTCGCCATGAAACACGGTTCACTCATATCTTGGTAGAAATGCATCTGATCTGCACCAAAGTGGAAAACATTCATATTTGGTAGGTCCTTAACATATTTTAATATGTATTGTGGGGGTGGCACATTTTGGGGGGGGCCCCTAGGGGCCCGATCGTCTACTTTGATGTAGGGCTACGAAATTCGGCACACATGTCTAACATCCCAAAACGAGCTGAAAAGTCAATGAAACACATGTTGCCATGGTAACGGGCTGTCCGCCATCTTGGCGTTTACACACATTCTTTTCTCAATATGTGAATTGTATTTCTCTATTAAAATGAACTGTCTCTGCGGGTCCTTCACATGTAGCATTAGGAGAACCAGGACTCGGGTGGAGGGTTCGGCATGAGGCGAGGACCCGATGGATGCCGCTTGCGGCTTTAATTATTTATTATTATTACACATATTCTTCTCCTTAGCTGAAGCTTACTTAGTGAACTTTTGTGTTTTTTTTCCTCTAGTTTTGGCATGGGGCACTTCCAGGACAGCCAGGAGGTCATGAAGAGTAAGTATCCACTCTTTCTACTTTCCAGTGCTGTCCATCAGTAGATTCTCATGTGATCAGATTAATATCCATCAGATAGATTTCAGCCATGGAATGAATCTCAGACTTAATGAAAACACATCAGTGCAGTTAGAAAGGAAAATCTTCAGCTGTCTGACATCCGGCATAGCCACTCTGCCCCCTGCATCTTCTGAGGTCAGCCGGTCCTAATTAGTACGTGAGGTGGGGTCATGAAGCTGAGACATAACATGCCTCTCCGTCTCTTGCCTGTCTTTTCTTCCCAGCATTAAGCCATTCTCCCAGCAGAGTTATGCCATGCAAGCGTCCGGCCCGGCCCCCATAACAGGTGGGTGTCTTTTCCCCCCTCTGATGTGTTGACAGACGGCTGGCATATCAGCAAAGTGAGGAGGAAACTCATCTGATAATGAAAAGCTTATGCAAAATTCAGAGAAATAGCTGAAGTTTTGAAGCATTTTCAAGTTTTTACTTGGTCACAGTCAAGCAGCATATCAACACGTTCACCACGCTCTCTTCTGCAGGTTATGAAAGCACAGCAGGGCTGTCCATGTCTCCTGGTGCCCCCCCTTGGCAGGGCAGATGTATTGCCAGCTCCAAGCTACGAATGCTGGAGTTCTCTGCCTTCCTGGAGCAACCTCAGGACCCAGAGACTGTGAGTGCACTGTGGATAACTCTGTTCATTCATCAATAAAATATAATGTTGTTTTTTTAAGACAAATAAAAGGTTAATGAAAAACACATCATAGATGTAAATTCTAGGGCTGTGATGAAATGCTTTCGTCCCGATTCGATTTATTTGGATTTTTTTGGTGCCGATTCCATTTAAATTGCGGTTTTCATGATTCTTCGATTTTGCTGATTTTTGTAGACTAAACAAAAAAAAAACTGTACAAAACTCTTTTTGCTCTTCATTTTTCTTCATTTTAAACAGTAAAAAAAAACAACACAGTAGCCAGACCATCGTTTTGCTGCTATAATGCCCAAGAGGACAAGTTAAAAGATCAATAAAAACAATAAAAATGACAAAAATTTTTTTATAATGGATTGTTTTTTTTTGTTTTTTTTTTAAATAGATTTTTTTAACCAAAAAATTATTTTTAAAAATTGTGAATATTCAATTTTTTCGATTCAATTCCCCACCCCTAGTAAATGCTGTATTTTTAGTATTTCATATCTCAGACCTTGGCTGAGTAGATTTAACTTGACCTTTATTAAATTTGCTTTAATGAGATTACAACTGTGCTGTTAAACAAAACTTAGCAGCTTTCCAGTGTGTCATTTTTGGTGTTATTCTAGAAAAGCCTTCACTTTTCTGGCAGCATATTTTTTCAGTGAAATTACTGTGGCACAGACATGTGCTTGTTTGTTTTGTTCATGCATCCACTTTGTAGAGTTCAGTGTAAAGTGAACTCAGTAGGAGATAAGAGCAGAAAGCTGCTGATGCATTTTTGAAACGTCTTTAATGTAGTGACATTTAATCATTCTGCACTGGATATTTGCTGTGTTGCATAAACACATGCCAGAAGGATATGTAAAACATTCAAGTAAAGAACAGTGCAAGTTTGCCTGTTTTTGCTTGAAAGCTTGTTGTGACTGACATCTGTTTCCCGAACACTGAACAATGTCTTTGTCCATCAACAACTCTGTCTCCATATCCACTTAAAAAAGCTAAAAATGCTTTTTATTATTATACTAATCATTTCTAAAACCCCAAAATTCAACAGCAGATGTCATTTTTAGCATGTTGTTCTATTGGCTCCACAGCTGCTGGCTTTAGGCTGCAATACGTCATGATCTGATTGAAAATGTAATGTGCAGCTCTTGCACATACCATGGGATTGGTTTTCATATGGAAATACTGAAATGTTGTCAATAATTAGAGCAAGTGTTTTTTGTGGTTTGACTAATTGCTGAAAGCAGTAAGGAAACCGGGAAGCCTGAAATTGGACTGAAGATGGATTAATGCAACAAACACTGAGAACTGCTAACCATCAGTCTAGACCTGTGCCGTTTTCTCTGGTTTGTCCCCTGATATGCACTTTTCTCTCTTCAGTTCAACAAGCACCTATTTGTGCATATCGCCCAGTCCAACCCGAGCTACAGTGACCCCTATCTGGAGTCTGTGGACATCAGGCAGATCTACGACAAGTTCCCAGAAAAGAAAGGTGGCCTAAAAGAGCTTTTTGACAAAGGGCCACACAATGCTTTCTTTCTCGTCAAGTTCTGGGTAAAACTTTTTTTTTTTTTTTTGCATATGTTACTTTTCTATTTTGAAGCTACATGAAATAA
Organism: Telmatherina bonti; assembly: GCF_933228915.1. Lineage (NCBI taxonomy): Eukaryota > Metazoa > Chordata > Actinopteri > Atheriniformes > Telmatherinidae > Telmatherina > Telmatherina bonti. Next base: position 24,011,297 of record NC_136620.1, on the reverse strand, counting down.
CCTAATCTGATATTCTGCATGTGACACATTGAATACATCATATAATCCTTTCCAAGCCATGAGGGTGAAGTGAGTGCATACTGAATACTCTTGTTAATGTTTTGTAGCACCTGTTGGCTGTTAATGGTCTAACAGTGTTAGCTGTGTTGAGATAGCTTAAGTGTCGGAGTTAAAGGAACTTAAGTGCGATTTGGGTCCAGAATGGATGGAAAGTCTTTGACCTTACCAGTGGTTTATATGCCAGCAAACCTTGGGCAGTGCTGCGCTGTGTGCCTTTGACATGACTGTATTTGTATATGTCTGTGATGTGAGTTTGTGACAGCAGCCTTGGGGGAGAGTGGCAGGCCTGATCTTTCACTAGGAGTAATGTGATCCCAGACACCTGTCTCTGCACTATTAGACTGAGACCCTCACACCACCACCACCACCACCGCAGTCTTTTTATTTATAGTTAAGAACCTCCCCCCACCCTCCTTCATGTGCATGCACAGACAACTCAACATTACACACTGCGACAGTGATAAGAGAGTAAATCATAATGACAAAGTCAACATAAGAAATGTGTGGGGCATTCTTTAAAAGGCAGGAAAACCCAAGCAGAGCATATTACTGCAGGATGACACGTTTGATATTTACACACCACCTCCATCAACTTGCATGTAGCAAAACTCAAAGGCACACTGTTATCAAGAAACTATTACATATTATTCAAATAAAGAAGCTACTATTTGTTTTGCAGGCATGTTGACTTTACAGAGATAAACTCCTCATGTTTTTAGCCTTTTGTTTGCATTATCTCAGATTCATGATAGTCTTAAGAGGTTGTGTCAGGCTACACAAAATGCTTATCATGTCCTCTGTCTCAAAAACATCAACTCAAAGGCACGTGGCACTGCTTTCTTAGAAAACTACAATGGTGTTGTCCTGGATCTGCACAACATTACCAGATAAAGAAATCTAGCTGTTACTTTCAGGTATGAAATGTATCAAAGTCCAGCAGAAAAAAGTGGAAACGATCTTTTCATTACCTGGAAATGGTTCTTGCATGCTGATGGTGCATGTATGAGGGGTATGAGCCTATCCCTGTAAAGAATTATGTCATCTATCACTGTACTGCTATAAGACATTGTCACCATGAAATGTTTACAGATTAAAGACTAGTGGGAAAACATCAATGGAAAGTGCTCAAATGTAACAGGCTTACTTCCTACAAAAGTGTAGGTGATGTGCAAAGCAGATGAACAGTAAAATATAACTTCAGCTACTGTGGTCTGGGGCACCAAAGACTGTAAAGGTCAAGTTCAAAGAGCTGCCTTGCATCACATGCCACCAAATGGCTTTTTATGTGTGGCATTACTCCTCTCACATGCTTGACTTCCACATTATTTATTGTAGAGAGATAAAAGACATTGGTGAGTGGCACCTTGTTGGAACTGGTCTTCTCTAGTCCTCGGGAAGAGCAGCTGGTTGAGCCATGGCATTTGATTCAGGGGCTGGGGAAGGAGGGGAAGAGTAACTCCACCATTTATCAAAAAGAAAAGGAGAGCAAGACAGCAATAAAGAACAGGACATACAAATAGGGACATAGACAGTGTGAACAGGAGATAGGGATAGCAGGAGAAATGCTGGGTGGCACGTAACCAACAAGTCATTCATCAGTGAAATATTACTCTCTTGACTCATATCAGAGCCTGGTAGAGTCAACAGTTATGAAACATGTGGCTCTATAGAGAGGAAAGCAAGCTCATAACAGTGGCCTCCCTCGGTTTGTTCATCTTATCACATCCCAAGGGGGTCGTCCACTACTCAAGGCACCCATTACAAAACATAGAAATGCTACAAAATGGCTGGGCATTTCAGCATCCACAGTGGGGAAAAAACAACAGCAAAGATGCTCCTGGCCGTGAAAATGAGTAAAATGAAATCCTTGACATCTGAAAATACAGTAACCTCATTTATGCCATTGTAAAAGATGTGAAGGGCCTGCTTGATGTTGATGCTGTGACACCGCCACAAGGCAGGTCGTGACTTGGGGGTGTGCTGAGGTGCAGGTTGGCATGGTGACGGTGACAGGCGGCTGACCCGCCTCCAAAGCTATGGTATTCTAGATTGAATTTCCAGCAAAACCCCGTGTCGGCCACTGGCTGCCCTTCTCCTCTCCCCACCATCCTCTTCCCCTTCAGCGCCCGTGGCCCTATCCTAACGGATTGTCTCACGCCTTTGAAGTGCAGGGGGAATCCGATTTAAACCGGCTCTGCTAAATTGTTACACAGCCAGCCTGCCCACCATGATCTAATCAGCCAATTGCACGCTGCTGATTGTAATTGGATGAATTCCCTCGCAGGCTGTTAGGGAAGCAGAGAATGGTGGTTTGGGGAGGGTCACTAGGCCCCAGGGATGAAGACAAATAGAGGAATTACATGAGCAAGGGATGAAGACAAACGGGAAGATGAAGAGATGAAAGGAGGCTGAGCGGTGTCTCAATGGCCCATTAGAAGACAAGAACCCAGCAGGGGAAAAGGTAAAACAGCTCAGCTGTCTGACAGAGGAGACGGCACCCCAGTCTGATCCAAAATGTGATTATGCTCGCCTCAATTCAAAGTCGAACCAGCAGGAGGATAAGAAATGAGTAAATCTGCTTCTACCTGAATATAAAGAACGGGGATCTTGGCTGCCTTTAGATTGAACTTGTGGGGGCATATTTTTGTCCAAGAAAGTATACTAATGTGTGGCATCACACAAATCTGAGATGTATTTCATTTTTAAAGGTATGACTTGCAGCTTTTTTTGTTATTAGCGAAAAAGTATATATTTAGTAATTTTTTTCAATGTTATGTTTAGCAATGAAAGAAAAAAAATTACTGAAACAAAGTTTTCAGTTTTGGATTTTTCCATATGCACCCAGCTCAACAGAATTAACAGAATTCCTCTTCAATGCATTGAAGAATGACTACATCATGTATATAGTCTTTACATAAGGCCACACTCTCATAAACACAAGTTGATTCATAGCTTCTTGGGAATCTTCAGCCTGGATTTGACAGCTCTAACAAGAATCACTCTCATGTTTTGTTGAGGCAGAACATCTTTAATGAGATCTGTGAGCCCAAAAAAAAAAAGTAGGACCTTGCTGCCAAATATGAATGAGCAGACACCACATGTTAACAGGGCTGTGCGGGGGTTCAGTGTGTACTCAGCACATTTCTGTTCAATGAGGTTAATGTTTACACTGTAAATTAACCAAGTCTTATCCAGCATCAGGTTTTCTAGTTTCAAGTCGACGTTTAGTTGATCCTGACATGCTATTTGTGTCTCCCTTCAAGGCGGACCTGAGTATAAACCTGCAGGATGACAGCAGCTTCTTTTATGGTGTGTCCAGCCAGTATGAGAGCTCCGAGAACATGATTATCACCTCATCCACTAAAGTCTGCTCTTTTGGCAAACAAGTGGTGGAGAAAGTGGAGGTAAAGCAAAGACACTTGAGTATTACAAATGTATTTACATAATTGGTTTTCCTAAAGCATGTAATAAACATGATTTCCAGAAAAGTTGGAAAGAATAACAATAACTTACATTTATAATTTGTAAATTTATTTGAGCATATATGAATGTTTTTGGTTCAGTAAACATCACGTAATATATGCTGTTGAAGTGGAGGACACATGGTACACTCATGGGACAACAAAATAGTAGGGAGCTGTCACATTCTGCTTGGAATTGTAGAGCACTTCTAGTCATAAGCTGGGAATGATATACAGTTAGTTGCTTCACTGATTCTGTGATAGAGAAGTGATATTTCAACATTAACAGGTCACGACCACTTAAAAAAAAATGCTATTATCTCTATGAGTGAATAACCGCCACTGGCGGAGATGGATTCCAGTCAATTACCACTGGTCTGTGGTCAGAAAACTGATTCACAAATCTCCCCAGCCTGACTAACTCCTATATTTCCTGTTAACTATACACTGTCATTGCCCTGCCCCCACCCTCTGCTGATGGATGGTACAATATAAACACACACACACACATATTATTTGCCCAAGCCATCTGCTTCACTAGACGACATGATGATATTTAATGGCTTCATCATTTGATTATAGTTGTCACGAGAAATATGTTTATTGTAAAATCTGGCATGCCATATGCTGCATTAGGTATATTGCATTACTCACATTACAGCTTATCACATAGATTGAATGAATCCATTTGACTTTCAGTAAAACGTGTTTGTGTTTCTTTTTTAACTCTTTTTTTGTTGTTGTTGTTGTTTTACCTTATTTTGCAAAAGATGTCACATTTAATTAATAAGTGTTTTAAATTCTCATTCAACCTGATATATATTCTTACTGACTGGAATGCAAACTTGTGTGTTGCTTCCCCCCCCAGACAGAGTATGCGCGCTTTGAGAATGGACGCTACGTGTTTCGGATTCACCGATCCCCCTTATGTGAATACATGATCAATTTTATCCACAAGCTGAAACACCTGCCTGAGAAATACATGATGAACAGCGTACTGGAGAACTTCACTATCCTACAGGTACACCTTGGAATTGGTGATTTTTTTATGTGTGTGTATAAAGGCTGGAATTTTATGATTTCAGTGTCTATCCTTGTTACTACATTTGTATTAGATGCAGCGGGTAAAAACAGTGGCTATATGTTAAAGATTAATATTTTTTTCTGCTTTGCATTCTTGGTTTTATTTAACTGACAATTACAATAAATTAAATATAATGTCCACTTTTTCAAGAACTGACACAATTTCCTGTGGTTTTAATAAAAGCTCTGTAAAATACTTGGAGTAAAATATGGCAGAAGTTCAGTACCACAGCCCCCCTTTCAGCCCCATCTTTACAATACTTAGTAGCAACCAACTTAGCTGTTGGAGTGAGCCGCTCACCGCTCCAACATAGAGAGGCCCTCTTTTCAGCTTGGTTGGACAGTTTGCAGCTCTACATGAAGGTCCATTTTAGCACAATTTAAACTCAATACCCTTGAAGTTTATTATGTGAGACTATATGTTTAGAGCTCACACTAGAAAACCCCTCAAAAAGAAAAAAACTCTTTTGTGTTGAGTTTTTTTCCCCTCATATTCTAATACATCCAACTGCTATACACTCCAGTTACACTAGTTGGCATACAGCTGGTATCGATTGCTTCTTTCGATACAATCTAATGAAGAAATATGCATTTATCTGGGCACTGTTAAAAAAATTGCACCGCAGTGCACCGCACTGTTCAAACACAACAGCCAACAACAGCCAGATAGTAGATAATCCATCCATCCATTCATCCATCCATCCATCCATGCATCTGAATTTTGTTTGTTCTTAGTTGTTTGTTCTTAGGTTTAGTTTTTAGATAATCCCGCCTTTGCAGCACCATTTTATTAATTGTGAAAATAAAATCTCAGTTAATTTTAACCACCTGTCTCCCATCTCCTGCATTTGGGCCATCTTTACTAGTTTTCAGAAATATGAGTGTAAATGGGGAAGACTGGTGTCAGCTGCTGGCTGGTGGAGATGTGGCTGGGACTGATGAACGTGTCTGTAGTTCTCCATTCACTAACAAAACAGAAAGGTGAACAGTCACCCCAAGCCATTGTAGCACCTCTTTTGTGACAAAACATTTGAAGCTTTGAGTTTAGAGGGACACTCATAGGTCAAAATGAATTAATGATGGATGGTATCGAACTTTAAACTGCTTTGACAGGCTGCTAAGTTACTACAGTTTCTCACAAATCATTTGTCCAATCAGCTGTGGACTGAACTTTGCTGAATGAACTGCTGTGCTCATCAGACAACAGACACTGAGAGGAAAGTGAATCGAGTGGAGTGTGTCACCATAGTAACCAAGTGGTCCTCAACAACAGTTCAAAGAAATGTGTTTCTTCTATCGACGACTACATTCCTGCAGAACAAGCAAGCAGACAATGACCATATTGAGCCCACTCTAACGACCACATGGCAGCATGTCATTAGGTGTCTCAATGGGCTGATTTTACTCGTATTAACTGTGAACAGCTCATAAATACTTTCAGACAGCAGACACATAGAAGGGCATATCTCCTGTTCCAAGGCTTAGCACAATGCATCTATGTGCCTCTTGTGACATTCACTTTAACCCAACAGAAAGAGTTGCTGAAGTTGTTTGCTTGCGTTATGCTTGTTGTACTGTCACATGTATTCTACAAACAGAGCACAAGTGTGTAATATGGATCTGATATTCCTCTTGAATCCTGCAGGAAGCCAAAGCTCGGCCAAAACCACAAGAATACAAGAGAAAAAAATGCATTTATTTAACAAGGTTACAATTGAGATCTGTCCAAACTAAAATGCACTTTCTTTTTTTGTCATCAGGTGGTGACAAACAGGGACACACTGGAAACCCTGCTGTGCATAGCTTACGTCTTTGAGGTGTCCACTAGTGAGCACGGCGCACAGCATCATATTTACAGGCTAGTCAAGGACTGACACAGTCGCACAGTTGGAACTTACCAACTTTATACCCTTTGTAGCGCATCAGTGAGCAACGATACCAAACAAAAAAAAAAGACTACCGCCGCCACGAGCTTAAAGCTGAAATCTGTCAGGTCGGTCAGAAGCCCAGAGAAACACTGGCTGTGTCAGCATGTGCAGAAACTCTACTACTGCTGAAGAAGAGGAGATGGATTTGGGACTGTGGAAGCTGCAACAGGTTGTGTGTGAAAAGTGGCAAGAAGAAAAGAAAAGAGGAGAACCATAAAACACTGTGGTCTCTATGCCAAACAAACTAAACATGGCCAACAAAGCCTGCATGAGAAGTGTCATTGGTGGTGTTCTTCATCTTCATTTTATTAGAGCTTGTTTTTAATTTAGATTATTTTATGCACATGCATGTGCAGGGCGTGTTTGTGACAGAAGAGTTTGGTTCTCTCACGGTGCCATCTAGTGACTTAAAAAAATATAACAATGAGGGCGAAAAAAAATACAAAAGCAGATGGAGGATTCCTCTTTTGCACATCTATTAAATATCACTTTTGGAGCCTCTGTTATGTGTTTTTTTTTTTTGTTTTTTTTAGCATTTTAAGAAATTATGTACAGTACCACATCCATCTCTTCTTGATAGAGTTATGATAAGTGGCTAAAATGATTTAAAAGAGCTGTTGTATTCACTTTGTTTGATGTTTATTGTTGAATGTTTCTTGTATTGTCTTATTGTCTCTGATTGACATCTATCTGACTACAATGTAAGGCACATAAATAACACTGCTAACTTGAACCAGACTGGAATCTTTAAGCTGATTACAGAAGTTCTCTGTATATGTAACTTGCCCTGAAGTGTCAGATGAAAATACAAGTTTCTTACGTACATTCTTGTTGTTGAGTTTTGTAAAGGGTGCAGATCCAATAGCATATCGTCAGATGTTCATTCATCCAAATAATAAGGACATTTTCTTTGGATTGGTTTTGAACTTTTCTCTTCTCTAATGTCACCTATTTATGTTTTATTTTACATTGTTGGAAAACCCGATCAATTGCCTTTACAATGCAGTATACCTTGTTAGGATCATGCTACTAATGGAATGAGCAACACCGCTAAACATGAGGATGACGCCCCAGAAAATGTGCAGATGTCCTCTGCAATATCCTCCAACTCTTCACTCCTGTGTTGAAATGTAAGTGTTGCTGGGTGTTTGACAGTCACAGCTGACTGACAGGCACCAGACTGACAGACATGCATGAGATTCTGGAGACAGAGGCAATCCCATATCCCAAAATCTGGGACCTAACTCCATTCTCCAGATGACAACGCTTTCCCCCTCAGAGTCATCTTCATCATCGTCACAGATCATCTCTAGAATTTGGGAGTGGAGAAGATATATTGGTCTGCTGTTAGTCCAGATCTCAACTCACCTGAACACTTGTGCTTTTAGTTTAGCTATGCTGTTTGTGCTAAAGTGACCGACACAACTGCTGTGGAGTGGGATACCATCCCACAGCAAAATGTTACCAGCATAAGGTGTTGTGCTGTTGTAGCTCTATGTGGATCTTTCACTTCCTACTGAGGTGTCTGGCAGTATATAATGAATTTTGTGTAAAAATTGTGCTGGTTTTTTTTTTTTTTTTTTTTTTTTTTTTGTCTTATTACTGTGTGAGTGGAATCATTCAATCCACCAAGCAACTCAAAACAGGAGTAAATGCAAACAGGAAAATACTGCAGGGGTTTCGGCTGATTTTTGGGGCCACATGTTCAGCTGTGTTGCTTATTCCTCAGAAGCATGAAACTTATTAGTTATCCCTGTAAAGGTATTTTTATTAATCAGGCTTTCCAGCTACTTATAATATCCATTTGTATTATTAAGAGGAGATTATTAAGAGACCTTACATTTTGTGCTAAGTTAACACTGTAATACACGTACATGTCACAGCATAGCATGCAAATACATTGACACATTCACAGATCTTGGTAGTTTCCTTGCATAACTGAAATAAGACTAAGTCACATCATAAATTCAGAAAGTTTAGTGACAATTTAATGTTTCAAAATACAGTCTGCATTTTTAAACGCAAATTGACATATACTAATAAGATATTTATATGATATTAAGTCATAATTATGGCATTAGTTTCATTAAAATAGATTTTGTTATGCATATTACATTGTTTATTGCTTACATCCTTTTTTCTCAAAATATGTGAATAAAGGAACATTCTTTGTTGCTGAAAAACACAAAGTGTTGGAAAGGTTGTTTTAAAAATAGGTTTCATGATAACAAATCTGAAACAAAAATATAGGGCAAATAAATTTAATCCAGCTAAAAGAGCCAATCTCAACTGTTTGATGCATGTGATGAGAAGCAGATATCCTTTATATTAGAGGCCAACAAGTGTAACAAATGTATATGCTTTTCATTCAGTTTGCTCTTTTACATAACTAATTTTAAGATAGTAATGCTTGTAGAGATATGTCTCTTTTAGGTCTAATCTGTATATTTATTATATGTTTTTTGGAGCAAGGACACATTGAAAACCTGATGAACCGTAGCTCTCACAGGGCTGAATTGAGTAGCCCCTCTCTAAATCCTTAACTGTCCAGCAATTCCCCCTTTATTATAGGGTTAAATAAGCAGTGTCCATGAAGACATTAAAATGTCTCCAAAATGATTGGTTATTTGGATTTATAAACATCTATGAAAACTACACTGTGTACCTTTAGAAGCAATGCATTTAGTAGCTACAGTATACTTTAAAGTTGAGTTTTCATTGCTCTGGCTAAATAACCTCGGAAAAAGAACATATAACAAAACATACGTACTGGCATGTTGTGTAGCTTAGATCAATACAATAATACATGTAATACATGTATCAATACATGTAAGTCATGCTCAAGTGTATTGGCCCCCTCCCATTTAAGAAAAAGCTAAATTTAGAAGTCACTCAAAAAGCTGAAAATATAAATTAAAATGAACTAGATTAAAAAGTGAAAAAAGACTGTTTTTAAACTGTGATTGAAAAATAGTGAATAAATAAATAAATAAAAACTGTCCTGTGAGGAGTGGGTCAGAATACCTGCCAACAGGTGCAGAGGTCTGACTAAGAGTTACAGAAAACATCTGATCGACTATGAGGGTTTTTCAACAGAATATTCGTTTTCAGGTCCCATCATGATTAGTTTTTCTTCTTTTCAATATTTCTGTTGAACCACAATTCAAAAGCAATATCCATCTATCTATCTATCTATCTATCTATCTATATCTATATCTATATATCTATATCTACATATCTATATCTATATCTATCTATATATATGTATCTATATCTATCTATATATATGTATATATATATATATATATATATATATATATATATATATATATATATATATATATATATATATATATATATATATGTTAACAGGGTGCCAATGCACTCGAATACAATTGTTTGTATATCTGTATATCTGTTTTAAATAGGTCATGTAATCCAAGCAATCTGAAATGTACTTTTCAAATAATAATAATTTCTACATGATTGTTTCTCTTAAGACTTCTTTCTCGTCACTCTGTAAGCTCTTTATCTAAAAAGAAAGGAGCTTTCAGCTCACAGCTGTAAACTGAGAACATGGCAGGGTGATGGAGGGACAAGCTCACAAAAGGGGAAAAAGAGGTGCAGTAAATCCTGCACAAGCCCCAAAAGCTTTATTTCCATAATCCAGTATGAAAAATTCATACAAATTGTTCCACTTGTGGAAAATCAACTATGATAAAATCTTGTTTTTCTTTTCATTTTAAGTTTTGGAATATTTTAGACTGGGGTGGTTGGACTGCATTAACTCTGGTCCTCTAGAGCCGCAGTGTTCGGAGTTTCCCTGCTGCAACACACCTGACAGAGCCTGACATCAAACTGCAAAAGCCTGCTAATTACCCGCTGATTTGAGTCAGGTGTGTTGCACCAGGGAAAACCACCACTGCAGGACTGCAGCTCTGGAGGAAGTTGGGCTCCCCTGTTGTAGAGCAATATGCACGCTCGCGCCGGTAAATCACATTCAGCCTCACATAATAACACAATAACTGTTGTGATCAACTTTTGAAGATTAATTTGTATGGCAGTTATTAGTTATTGTGTAATTCGGTGTCCGTGAAATTGCGCAGATCCACAGGCGAGCTTACTGTCTCCACCTACTCCAGGTGCGTAACTGAGACGCACCTGGAGACGTACTGCACCTGTTAAAAAAAAAAAAAAAAAAAAAAAAAAAAAAAAAAAAGAAAAAGAAAAAATAAAGTCAGACCTCTGCCTCCAATTCTGCCTGTCAGCTCCAAGTAATCAGCCTTGCAAATATGCGGGCGCTTTATCCGTGTTATGATCTGACATGGTATGACTTAGATAACGCGCAATGAATGTCCCATGGGGTTTACTGACGGCTTTGAGTCTGGTGTGCCACACTGAGTCGAGGTGCTCACCGACCAGCTATTACAAAAACTGCTGGATTAGACGGTTCCCGGGTGTTTTCATCGACATCGAGGAGTCACAAAGAAGAGGCGCGCAGCTGCTGAAGTTTTACCAAGAGGAGACCGCGCTGAAATGCAGCCGCACCTGCTGCCTTACCAGAAATTGTGAGTTGTTTTTCTGTCAGGTCGTTTTGTTATTTGCGAAACGGTGCATATGTCTCTACTAATCATGATCTAACAGATTGTCTCCCCTGTTTTATGTAGTTTCCTGTAATCTGGCTATATTCCATTATGATACTGCTCAAGAAAACGCGAACTGTTTCCACATGCATTGTCCGACACTGGAGAGCTGCATCCTGAGTCTCAAAGGCAACGTTGTCCTCTACAATGTCACAAAGGGTAAATCACATAAGTTTCTTATAGCCTAGCCGATGGTCATTAATAGTCTGTTTCTGTTGATTTATTCTATCATTCAGCAGAGTGTAGAATCAGAATCTCCTTCACTATGAATTCAGAGTTGTAATATTTTTACATCCAGTTTAGAAACCTTGAAAAATACGTCACCTGAATACGAGCATGTTGCTCCAAAAACCTGTCAACAGGCTTTCGTTTAGGTTTGATGGTGCACATCACACGTCTGAATCTTGTACCTAATGCTCTGACAAAAGCAGAAGGGTTTTTACATCTTGTCAAAATGAATTAGATTGTTCCCATGTGAGTCTTCATCACATTTCTGTCCTTTAAATGCATCTTCTGTCTGGTGGTTTAAAGATTTCCATTCAAAACTTGCATCCCTTACAAAAAGCTAGAATTTATTCAAACAAAGTTTATGTACTCTACAAAGTCTCTATATTTATTCTTATTTAAAATCTAATGTAGAGATTCAGAATTCCAAGATCGTCTTTGATTTTATTGTATTATATTTGAGAAAGATGATCCCATTTTTATGTACTGACCTGTTGCCAGGTAACCTATTCATCCCTATTTAAAGCTTTGTATATTAATGGTTTATATAATCTATATCATCCATGACCTAGCACAGAAAGTAGGAACATTTGGGTTTGATCAATTATTATTTTGATAGTTTTAAACTATTTCTATGCAATACATCTTATACAGATGGAAAATGTATTTATTTCCCCTGTAAATGGTTCCAAATTTGTAATGAATACGCAGAGTTTAATATTTTGGCAGTACCCATGAAAAACTTGCTAAATTGTCTCTGCCAATCTGACTCATTTACCTGCCTGCGGCCCCCATCCACAATGTTTTTACTTGTGTAGAACATAACTATATACTAGCTCTGGGATCCTCAATCCTGGTCCTCCAAGCCCAGTGTCCTGCAGGATTTCCTAGTGTCCCTCCTGGAACACACCAGACTCAGACCAGCTCTGCATATGTCTGCTATATACACATTGATTTGAATCAGGTGTGTTGCAGCTGGGACATTTGGGAAAACCTGCAGGACACTGGTCCTCGAGCACTTGGATTGGGGATCCCTGTACTGACTGACTTCTGACAAATGCTGGTCGAAAAATAGGATGCCTTACCATAGCAGCTGGTGACCTTGAAGAGGACGTGCCCAGCTGTTGTGGCCGTGCATGGTTCTTCCATATGAGTTTGTCCATTGTCAGCTGTTGTCTATACCTGTTTATTCCACTGCAGACATGCATTGTTACAGCAAAAAAAAAAAAAAACTGACCAAACACAGATTTTTCTACTTGTGCTTAGTTTGTATACAATCGTTCAGCACTTTCAAGGCATAAAGAAATGGTCACATGTTTCACTACATGCAGAACAAAACATTCTTTAGATTGACCAACATCTTCATGTTCCAGGCGTGGATCCTGATCTGTTGGTGTTCGGAAAATACTTCACATCCAACGTCCGCGTGTTACCCCACCACTACGGCCGAGTTAACATCTCAGATCTACTGCCTTCAGACAAGCGACAGTTCATTCATCCACCTGCACTGCTGCCCCTGACCACTGTACCCACAGTCAAACCCTCAACTTCAGCAAGAAGAGCGCATATGACCACAATGCAACAGAGCACCTCTCATCCTAAAACCGTTTCTGCAACACCTGGAAAAACTCCACCAGTCTCAGGAAGGCACACACAATCAGCAACCCAGACATCTACATCCAGCTTTACTTCCCTTCATTCCTCCACCTTTGTTACTACTCCTTGCCCCCATAACCCTGACATGACTCCTGCCTATTTCAGCACAAATACAGAGCCCTCCTCATCCACTACCATCCTCCCTCAGTTGGTCAACAGCCTTTCAACTGCCACAACTCTGAGCAACACAGAAAGCAGCAAACAGGCCAATGCCACCAACATCAGCTTAGGGAGGAACCACACTGCAGGCAGCGAGGGAGGCCAGGGAGTCGGTGGAGAGGACACCATAGTGGAGTTGGGACCTGGCTGGCATGTGGCTGCCCACACCTTATTGGTTGCAGTTGCCATATGTGTCACAGTCCTGCTTAGCTGCTGCTGCTCTGTTCTTCTGGTGGTAAGCTGGAGGGGTCAGAAGAAGAGGATGGGACGCTACCGTACGTCATGGAGAGGGAAAAAGGCCTCCATGCGCCTGATTAAGTACGTTCTGGTCAGAGAGAACTCCTGAACAGGAGGAGAAGGGGAGAATGATAATAGAACAGACATTTTGCTTGTCTTTAATCTTTTTTTCTTTTAATGAAGTGCATTAGATTGACAGTAACCTCATGAAAATTTTCTTTTAGTAATGTATGCTTTGTACTGCTTTGCTGTGATTGGATAAGGATTAAGAATTAGAAGGCTGGAACGGGGGGGTTGATTAGCAACCACAGCTTAGGTTTCAATTCAACTTTAGACACAAGCAGACTACATCTTCATGGAAGTGACTGCCCTTCTGCTCGAACTACATTTTTCTGTACTTGATTGTTCATGCCAGACCTTGAAAACATTGGCTAGTCTATATTGCTCTTAAGAGCACTTAATGGCTGCAACACGAGTGTGGAACACATCATCCGGTGTTAAACTGTCCTGCACATCTCCTCACTGTGTTGGATTGCCCCTGACCTAAAAGCGGAAAAAACACAAACACTCTGAAAAGTGAAGTACTGTTAAACAGCCTGCAGCTCAAAGCATCCTTTCACTGAGGAGCTGCTCTGAGACCTGATGAAGACAAGAGGGGGATGAGGAAAGATGGGTTGGAAACTCTGAATGAGGCTTTCAGTACTTAAATGCTTTAAGTTGATGCCAACTTTGTATAGCACTCATTAAAAGCAGCTTACAACATACTTTATTTAGTCATTAAAGGTCACATCAGATGTCATCAAGCTGCCATTATCTACAGTAATTGCTTGTTGAGTCCCAAATGACATTCACATAATTCACATGAATATAAAATGTTTGCAACTTCTACACATCCTTGTTGCTCACCATCTTGATGTAAATAGGTTTACTTGTACATTTATTTTACAAGCTGAGCAATTTCTTGACGGCCTCCTTGTACTGCAGCATGCTGCTTTCATTCTCTTCATTTTTTAGTCTCGTCACAGAATTCTTGTATTCCTGCACGTCTTGTCTTCCCAACAGCTGTTCTTGAACTTCCTCGCTGTCTTCCTCTCCGGCCACTTTCATGCGAAGGAGCACGTCCAAGATATTCTTTTGGGATGGGCTGTTCTCCCAGCTATACTCCTCCATGTCTGCCACGGTCTTCTCAGACTCCCACGCCTCGATTTTCTGAAGAACGACAAAAGCAGATTATTTAGTCTTTCAACATATGAATAGAAAATTTGCCAGTTTTACTTAAAATTGCTAAAGAAAAAGCTTTTGCTGGTCAAGATTTAAAAAAAAAAAAAAAAAAAAAAAAAAACTAGGGCTGGGCACATCAATGCAGTTAATTATTATTTAACACAATTTGTCGGGAGGGGGATTTTTGTATGTGATTAATCACAAAGGTTTTATGCAATTAAAACACTAATTGTTTCCCAGTAGTAATAAAAAGTCCAACTTTGGTTGTGTTGGGTAAAAACAAAAACACAGTTTAACTTGTTTCAGCCCTTCTGATGTTTCTCGCTCATGGTATTTCTCCACATGTAGCTCTGTCCATCTGCTGCCTGCAAAGCTATCCTCACATTCCCAGGACAACAATGTGATCCATTATACCGCAGCCTGAAGCCAAGCAGCGACTGTACCTCAGTTCTGCAGGTATTTGAGGTTAATGACCATTATTCTCCACATATCTGATCCTTATAACATCTTAATGCAAGTCCCAGTGAGTAAAAAAACAGGATACTTTTATTCCATTGGCCTTACTGGTATAACATTTTTGACAAAAGGCCACACGTGTTTTTTAAATGAGCTTACGAACCCTCTAAACATTTTTTTCCTTAGAACAGGTGTTGGGCATGAGGGTAAACACCCCCTCCATTTTGAAGAAAGGTTTGAGTGGTGAGCCCCGGCGCTGGCCTGGATTAACACAAATTGGAATTAGAAGGCAAGGTCCACCTCTCACAGTGGGGAGATGTTATCACCTCAGTGCCTCTCAACAACTGGCGTCTTTGTGGGCTAGCTTTACAACTTGATCACTACACTACTCTCGCATCGTCTAACAGCCTGCTGGACAAGCACTGTGCCTTCCATTGTGTGTCCAAAAGGGCAGCGGACACTGTTGTGCTTCCTGGCTTATACACATTTTCTCAGAGTTTTCTTTAATGCGGCTAAGTCGTGACGGGAAGAATCGCTAATGGCAGAGGTTGCACAACAAGAGGAGCCGTTTTCTTTTATCTGGCTGGGTGTAAATCCATTCAGACAGCGTTGGGAGGCTAAATGACCCGATGACAGACCTTTCTGATGTGGCATGACTGGCTTGATGTGAATGACTATCAGGGTCACCACCTGATAAGAGAGTCTGTTTTCAAGTCCTCTTGTGGTGAAATGTCAGCTGGACAACGCTACTGTTTGCCAACCTTCTGCCCATTCAACTCTAAAATACTCTCTAATGCAGTGATCCCCAACCCTGGTCCACAAGGCCTATTATCCTGATGGTATTAGATATTTACCTGCTGCAACACGCCTAATTCAAACTAATGCATCTCTGAAAAGCTCTGCACAAGTCTGCAATTAAGACATTGATTTTAGTCAGGTGTGTTGGAGGAGAAAAAGCTTGCAAGTCTACAGGACAGTGGGCCTTGAGGACTAAAGTTGTGAATCCCTGCACAAACGCATTTCGACTCAGATCACACAGCAAAATGGACAAGAATTCCCCTGGAAAATGTCACCACTTTTCTTACATAAGGTCCACGTTCAGGTAAAATTATATGTACCCACAGGTAGATTTGCTTCGCAGTCAGTGAGATGTAACACCCAATTTAACAAAGTTCAGACAAAACAAGAAGGAATACGATACACAAACACAATGTGCTAAGAAAACAGGTGCTCGGAGTTCCAACACTAAAGCATATGGGACATAAGACATGAGGTAATCGCTTTCCAAAATTTTGATGAGCACCACTGTGCGAAGTCGGGGCCACGAAACAAGAATACCACTTTAGTTAGCAATAATGACACAAAACATACATCACGTAGCTAAGAACACGGCCACAATGGGATTCAAAGTGGTCGATTTTTTTTTACAACTCAGTGCTGCACTGAGCAGAAAGCTTTCTACACACATCTGTCTTACAACTTTAATTTAAACTCAGGATATCAAAATCAGTTAAAGGTTTGGTGGTTCTTATGTGCATGGTCTGAAGACTCATCCGATATTTGGTATCACATACCAACACACTGATTTGGCTGATTCAGCAAAGACGTGCATAAGTCCATAAGAGGAAGCGAGAAGAAAGTGTCAGACTAAAGTCAACATTTTTCCCCTTAATAGTTTATATCATTGCATTTCTTTGATTAACAAGTTTCTGGAGGATTATAATACTTTCTGAACTATCTGAAGAATTATTTTTTAAGAGGAAAAAAAAAACATAGCTCAATAGGAAAAAAGGCAGATAAATTCGGAGTAGAAAATGAAAGGAAAAAAAATCAGATAACTGCAAAACCATAAACTTGAATATTGTAACAGCAAAGTAACTAAAGTTGATTAAATCTTGTAAGAGCCCAGCAGGTTATGTGAGGCCATTACTTTTTTCCCTTTCCGTTTTTCCCCTCACAGCAGAGTGCAGTGCATTAGATAAGGTGTCATGGTGTATTTGATCTTAAAAGCAAAGCGTGAAAACCAAAAGTGACGGTGGAGCATGGTGGTAACAAGTAATGCCAGCGAGCAGCTGGCCTTTAAATAAATGGATGCTTGTTGAAAGAAGACAAAAAGGTCAAAAAAACAAACAAAAACTTCAGTGGATACAAAAAAAAGGTCACATTTATCCAAGCAAATACCTAAAAGAGATGATTAGTACTACAGAGTATGTCAGTTCTTCAAACAGTCATTTAGTAAAGTCCTGTTTAGACCTGGCACTGGCATGTCCAGGTGTCCATACAGTCCACTGATGAAGGACACACTCAAATACATTCAGAAGACAGACATCCCAAATTATGTCAGGGTATATAATTTAGACTAAATTGTTGAATTTACACCATACTAGCATAAAAAGGGTAAGGTTTATTTAACAAAAAAAAAACCAAAAAACAAAAAAACTATTGCAGGCCCCCCATGGCGGCGACGTATCATTCGAATGTCTGCCCTATCAACTTTCAATGCTACTTTCTTTATTAAAAAACAAAAACATCCTACTCTGGCCTATAAGCTGCCCATTCTCCCCGGAACTCGCTTCCTAAAAACTATCGGCGACTGTTCTGACCCGACATTGTTTAAAACCTCGTCAAAACCCACTGTCTCAGAACTGCTTTTGCTTTTAATCATAAATGTTCTTTTTCATGTTTGAGTGGGTACCACTACCTTAAAGGGGTGCTATTATGGTATTTCAAGTTTTATGAGCTTTCTACAGTGTTACAGTGTTGAATCCTCATCAGGTATGTGAACGGCACTCTCTCCGTTCGGTTTCCATGGTGACGAAAAACGTGTCGTTTTAGAGAGTTTTTTCTACTTCGAAATCCTTGTGACGTCCCGGTGGATTATGTTCGGTGATTGGTTACCTTCTACTGGTTAACAAGGGCATGTACAAATACATCAGGTGGGTGGAAAACGTCGGATAAAGTTATTTCCAACGATGGCTGGTGAGTTTACCAAAGAGAGACATCCTGCTGCATTCATTGCTGTGGGTTGCTGTTTTCCACTTCGTTTTCAGGGTCTAATTCAGGTTCCAACATGTAGGGCTGTATGCTATGTGTTGACATTATATTTTTATTTATTTATTTATTTTTTTTAGTTCATATTAGTCTAATCCTTCTGTTACAGTTACAATGACGGCGAAAGCAGGTGCGGTGCGCGCTCCCGATGTAGTGCAGTGGCGGGAGGCGGGGCTTAATGCGGAAGAGTCTCAATCCACTCGTTTTGCCCGCAGGCTGATCTGACAGCCTACAGAGAGGGTCGGTCTGAAGTAAATAAAGGGATTTGTGACAATAACTTGATCAATCCCAGCCCTTCTGGGCTCAGAAATAAAAATAAATTAGCCTGAAATGCACATAATAGTTCCACTTTAAGGAACGTTTATGTATTTTTTTAATTGCATTTTCTATTCTTTGTGTTTTCTTTAGCTTGTAAAACATTTTTGTGTGTCATGAAAAGTGCTTTATAAACAAGATCTATAAGTATTTTGATAAGAATGCCAGACAGCTAAATTAGTCAGACCCTTAAGGTCAGTCTGGAAAGGTTTTATAATTACCCATGTTGTCATAAATCGCAGCCAGCATTTACACAATGGAAACAAGTCCTTCATCAAATAAGACTGGAAACTAGAAGAGGTTTAAAATACAAAAAACCCCCAAAGATTATTCAGTTAGGTGACTGTATGAAGTAAAGAACAGCTCTATTTACATCGTGCATAACTTGGATCAGATTTCAGGCAATCGCTCAGTTTGAGGCGCATTTTGATCCCAGTTGTAAACAAACGATCATCCAGGACAGAAAACCTGCTCACGCTTCAGATTGGCACTAACAATGGTTAAGTACATCAAGCTGGAGAAAAAAAAAGCCTACTCACCCAAGACTCATGGTAGAGAACAGTTAGCAGGTACATGGCGTAGTTGTAGTTCTGCTGCCTCAGTGGGCAGCTGGTAGGAAGGAGGGAAAAAAGTAATTTAGAGCATTTGCTAAATTGTCTTTCTACCCTGTTTTCAGGAGGCAATGTTTACCTGTCAGTTGTGATTGTGAGGATATCTGTATCTTTACAGTATCTTTCCCCAACTAGTTTCAGCATTTTCTTCCGTGCGTGGTCATCCAAGTTCAAACTGGACAGCTTTACCTTGGAGGACAATGACGTAAAGTTCAATTATCTTAACAGTTTAAACACACAATACTTTCACAATAAGCTCCGTGGTGTAAGGAGAAAAAGCCATCACCTAGGATTAGGAATAAGAATGACAACTACACAAGAAACCGTTCTTGTTTTCTAATCTTCATAAAGCTTTGATTTTGCTGAGTTGTCATTTTATAGTCCGCCCCCTCCCCAGACTTCAGACTTTATTTATCCCTTTGGGAAGTTCCCTCAGAGAAACCGAAGCTCCATTGTTATACTATCATGAAATAAAAGAATATAATAAGTGTTTAAAAAAAAAAAAAAAAGGTTAAACCAGTTGTTATTTACACTGTGGCCCAGAATCACAACTAAACTCTTGGCAGAGATGACAGAAAAAAGATTATACAGTGATTACATTGTTTTTCATGGCTTTGACTTATCAGTTTATACGTCAAATACATTTGTGTGTAATGCAGTCTATATGCATCCTGCTCTGAGGTCACAAGGGAGTGGGCATATATATGTACCAGAGATGGTAAAGTGGTTTAGTGTGCAGCATCTGGAACTTAAATCAGCTTCTGCTACAGAATGTGTTCAAGTATTTCCTCAGCATCCATCAACACTGCCAACTTCTTTTAGCATCCACTGGTTTTAAAAAGCAAGAAAAACAAAGGAAACCGTTTAATTCATTTTCATGACATTCAATTTCTCTTAATATAAAAGTATGGGCTTAGTCCACTTGTAGTGGATTTGGTATTTCACTGTGTGAGATTTGCTCTCCAATCTATCTTCCAGCCTAATCCACCTGGATTAATTTCTAATTCCTACCTTGCTGATATAATCTAAGGCAATGTGTCATGAGCAGATGGCGGGTGATTAACGGCAAAAATGACACACTTCCGCCGGGAAAAACAGCAAATTTTTCAAGTACAGTTTACTCTGTATCTGTACTGGGAAATAAGATTTATTTTCATTTGTATGAAGAGACTTTTCACATTAAGTTAAAGAACAGAACCATCTAAGGGACTTCTCAGTGTCTGCAGAAATTATGTTTTGCTTGATCTAACCTCTGTAGCATCAGTTTCATGAGTCTGGTTACCAGTGGATGAATCTGTTATTCTTTATGACTAATTAAATATAGAAAAAGTTCAGTTTATGTCTGCATTGATCTGTCTGTCCTTGTTGGTAACCTAATGAAAAAACTACTGGGGGACTTTGTATTTTGTCCTCCAAGCCTGGGTTGTGGTCCAACTTAGATTCCATTCAATTTTGGGAGTGATGTGGAAGGAATTGTGGACACAGGAATTTTTAAAAGGATTGTTTGGAATATGTGTGGAAATGAGCTGCTTGGCAGAGGTCTGCGCTCTCTGAGTGCTTTCCTAGTTTTTTTTTTTTTTTTTTTTTTCATATAACACAATAATGCCTCTTTTTTAATGGGTTTTTGCTGTCATGTGTTCTGTATGTATTTCCATGTATGACTCCAGAGTGTGTGTGTGTGTGTGTGGGGGGGGGTTGCATATTGATGGATTAGTGGTGGAGGAGAGGATTAAGAGGAATATTAAAATGTCTCAGCAAATATGCCAATGCTAAAAGTGTTTTGGAGTTGGGTCTTTTTATGTTAAAAATATAAATGAAATCAAAACATTTTTTCTGTCAAAAAAGCCCAAAGACAGTAAAGTGACCTAAGAATTGCAACAAAACTAGGCTACATGTAAATTTAAAACATACTTGTAGAAGACTATTCTCTGTAGACTTTTTTCATAGGATTCAGAATAAACGTCTTTTTAGATAAATTGCACAGACATGACGTCATCTGGTCGCCGTGCATCCCTGTAAATCTCTAATCTCAATGACTGTCAGGTTTCTCCTCATTCGTTGTTCTATACATTCACATAACCCAGTTAAAAACCAGTTTAAGACTCTTCCATAAAAGGAGCAGAAAACAAACAGGATAACTGGGGGACTCACTCTGAGGTGAACAATACGAGCTGAGGGGTTTCTGATGGAGGGACCAGCAGACACATAATCAGTGCTTTCAACTTTAACAGGAAAGTGCTCATCACATTTGGCATCACTGTCCAAGGCAGAGGGCCACTCTGTGCAGAAAGCTAAAAGCAGAAAAAGATGTTTGCATAAACTCAAAGCAGTTTTGGCAAAGTAAACAATATTAATAACACTATAAACATATAATCAGAAGAAACAAAATCACTTCTGTCTCAACAACCAAACCAGGAGCTTACGTTTCAGAGCTTCACAGTGCTTCTTGATGGCTGCTGGTGTCAAATGCAGAAAGTTTGGTATCTGTAATATAACCAGTGGTAGGTAAATGTTGACAAACCTCAATATTTCAGAGCTTAAATCAAATGTAATAAATACTTCATAGGGTAAGAGGAATTATGCTGCCGACATGCATTCATATCAGGAAATGTGGAATGTAACAATAATAGCAATGATTAATTGATTGACATGAATGAAAAGGGAAGCAAAGGGTAGTGCCAAAACATAAACTGTGGAAAGCAGTGCTTTCTTTACGATAGTTTGACAACCGCGCATAGAGCTGTTTGCATTTATATCAATGCTGATGTGTAAATATAGACAGTGCTAAAAAGGGAGTGGAGAGCTGCATACAGGTCAGCAGAAAAGATGACAACTTTTACCAGTATGTGCTCTCAGTTCAGCTCACTCAGTAGCAGCAAATGCTTCAGAATATGTACAACTACATTCACATATTGTTTCACCCTCTGAGGTCCTGGAGATCCAATCATTTCCCATTGGTACTTTTACAATTTTGTCCAGTGCCAAAACTCCCAAGTTTTATATAGCCTTGCTGCGCCAGCATCAGAAACATGTTCATTTTCATTTGCTAAATAACATCATTGTTTTTCCTTATATGGAGTCTGTAAATAATGCTATGGTTAAATATAGTTTTTTTTTTTAATTGACTTGATGCATAGTCTATGTAAATGTGATGTTGATGTGTGTAAAGCTTTGGTCGGAGATGCTGGTTTTCCAGTGCAACAACCAGGTCTTTCAAAAGGCTCAATATTTCACCTAAATAAAAAAATCGTACGAGTAATTCAACTAATCCATCTCTACTTGCTAAATCCTTTTGCTGGATTTTGCAAACATTTGTATGAAAGCACAAATTATTTTGATAAGACTGCTTTTAAAAAAAAGACAGAACCTTAGAATCCGGTGGGTTTTGAAAACTACTATTAGATTTCTTGCAGGAGAGCAGTGACACAAACAGTTAAGGAGTTTTTAAGGTTTGTAACAAGATCACAGTAAGTGTGAATGCGTGAAAATATATTCACACTAATAAACTGGGAACAGCAATAAAGTATAAATAAATAAATAAAAAAGTGAACAGCAGGATAGAACAAATGACACGTGTTAAAGCTGTGCATGACAAAATTTTCTTCTTTTTTTAAAAAAAAAAAAAAAAAAAAGTGAAATCATGTATTGGCCTCTCATCTCGCATAGTCCGTTTTGCAACTCCCATTTTTTAAAACCTCTTCTTGCCCTTTCACACACTTAACAGATACAGGGACACAGACATACACTGCTCATTACTTAAACAAGTAATCTACAATCCTGTAGAAACATACATGCCATGGTCATGAAAAGGATGTTAAGATGGGTCAAATCATTGGCAGGGATCATGATGAGAAAACATCAACAAGGAGATTGCAGAAACTACTAAAACTGGGTTAAGAACTATCCAACACATTATTAAATATGAAGGATAGATAGTGGAGATTCATTATGTACTGGGATAAAATAAGGTCAGAAAAAAGTCCTGAATGATGGCGATTGGTGATGTTTAAAAGAAGAAGAAAGAACATTTTAACCCTCATAACTAACCTGAGAACATTAAAAAGGACTGTGATTGAACAGATGTGTAGCCATAAGAAAACCAAGCTTTCATTTGCTACGGAGCAGAAAGATTGGAGTTTGGATCAATGGAAGAAGGTTATAGTCCAAATTTACCAGATCCAGAGATCCAAATAAATCTTGTGACCTGACAGAAGCCACAGCAAATGCTATCGTATTCAAAGCTAAAGATGTTTCAACAAAATTTTAAGAGTGTGTCACCCTTTTCTTGTTTTTTTCTTTGGACAGGCAGTGTATTATGCCGTGTAATGGATGGGAAACTAGAAACTGAGTCAATAAACATACATGGTGAGCAGGCCTCACAAATCACAATCAATTATAATGATCAAAATAAAAGAAATATGCACTGTTTGAATGCAGAATAGTCTGGTTTGAAAGGGCATGGTGAACAAAGTGTGAATATAAAATCCCTTGATCCTTTGAGTAAGGAATATTATATAAGACACATAATTATATAAAACATCCTATTTCTGAGAGCAAAATAAACTTGTTATAGGTCTTTTTAGTGACATGAGACTGGCACATCTATGAGTTTTGACTTTAAAAGTATCTTATTTTTAAGCAATAAACACGAGTAAGCCACGTTAGCTCTGCACGGCAGACAGAGAATGAATCGTTAAGGCTGCTCGGCAGAGTTCCAGCTGTGACGAGTGTAAATAGTGGATCGGCAAGTGGCTTGAGTCCAGATGGAGCAGCTGGTGTCTGGACACAGCAGCTCAGTAATCAGGACACAGAGAGGTATCTGTGAGAACCATGCAGCAGAAAGTGCTTCATCAGTACTGCAAGCGCTTTAGCTGGCTACATTTAATTTAGCAAGTGTTGATGACCATTAGGCTGTAAATCCAAAGATATGCTAATCTATTAGACACGGAATGACTTAAACTTCGACTAAGGAGACTCTGATCTGATTCAACACATAATCAGTTGAACTGTTATGTTTTTGATAAAAATACATCTGATAAGAAATTAAGATACCTTAATTAGCTCCAAGTTGCCCTTCTTTTCTGGAGGAACCCCTCCTTTCACAGGGTAGCCCATCCTGACAGGGAGGGGAACAGAGTTTGGCCTGAAGGAAGTTGCAGTTGGATAAACTGCTGTCCAGTCCTGGTCGACCTGCATCTTTTCTGTCCTGGGCTCCTCTGGCTGATTTGTCAAATCAAAAGGCGCAAAAATGGTTTCATCATGAAAAACATCATGTGAAATTCTTTCAGTGGAAATGCAAACTAATTACATTGGAGTAGACGACTTTATATAAAAGACAAGATGTGAACTTACATCTCTTTTGGGTCTTCTGCCAAGTGGTCCTCTACCATTTCTATCTGGAAGGTGTAAAGTGGAAAATAATCCAAACTTAGTCTAGTTTCTTTTTCTTTTGTGGTTACAAAAGAATCCTGTTGGAAATACAGCATTTCATGGTGCCCAAACTCTTATGCCCTCAAACAAGAACCTTATCAAATACCAGGTCTCAGGTTGTTTGCTTGAATTTTTCAAAAAATATTCACAAGTAATAGTTAAACTATTTTTGCATGTATACACTACCAGTCAAATGTTTGAACACACTTTTCAATTAAATTCAAATCTGAGACCATGGTCCTCCACCGGAACATAGTGGATTGTCCTATATGGGTCAGGAGTGAGGTCCTGCCTCAAGTGGAGGAGTTTAAATATCTTGGGGTCTTGTTCACAAGTGAGGGAAGGATGGAGTAAGCCTGTCACAGTAACAAATTTTGCCATGCGATTGTCTCAGAAATTATTGCGAAAGACAATAATATTGCGCTAAGCGATTATTAGTGTCATTTTCAGACAATTTTCGACGGAAATAACAATCGTGCCATAATAATACAAGTACACCCTTTCAAAGATCAACATACTTTATTTCTAAAGAACATTTAGCTCAATGTGCAAACTAGTTTATGCTCATTCAGTCCCCAGTCTGCTAAAACAGATCAGGATTTCTCTTGGGGTTTTGCCAATGTGGTTATCTGAAAGATGTGGTCTCTAACAACCATATAGCACAGTTACATAGTCTATGGTAAAGCTCATATAAGGGGACATGTGTGGACTTCACCGAAGGTGGAATGGTAAAATAGAAGGTCTTTGATCGCCTTCAGTATGTCGTTGTAAAGGTGTGGAAATGCCATTAGTAACATGTATGTTCATCCAGGCAATTCATTCTGGTTGTGAAATGTTTGCAACATTTTTCAAAATGTTGCATTTTAAACAATATTAAAGGGCAACATCATTTTACCAACCACGCAGTCTGAGCACACACCTTTTTGCACTGTCCTGTTTGTATTTAATCTGCCCTTAAAACACCCCAGTGATCATGGACTGTCAGGAAGATGGAGCTAGCTTGTTTGTTAAGGTCTTTTTTCCCAGCTAGGAAAACTGCAGTTAATGATTGTGTTTTAGGGGAAGATGGAAGCTTCTTGTATTGATATGTTTAGTTAATATTGTATTACAACAAATGTCATCACTCATTTTGGGCAAGAGTAAGCGCGAGAGTAAAAAAAAAAAAAAGACAAAGGAAAACTATTGCTACCGGCAAACTTATTGCGACCATTTTTCCTTATCGTGCAATTAATTGACTTATTGCTTATTGAGACAGGCCTAGGATGGAGCGTGAAATCGACAGGCAGATCGGTGCGGCATCTACAGGAATGCGGACTCTGCGCCAGTTTGTCGAGGTAAAGAAGGAGCTGAGGCAGAAAACAAAGCTCTCGGTTTACCAGTCGATCTATGCTCCTACCCTCACCTATGGTCATAAGCTGTGGATTGTGAACGATAGAATGAGATCTCGCATGCAGGCGGCTGAAATGAGCTTCCTCTGCAGGGTGGCCGGGCTCTCCCTTAAAGATAGGGTGAGAAGCTCTGTCATCCGGGAGGGGCTCAGATTAGAGCTGCTGCTCCACCACATCGAGAGGAGCCAGTTGAGGTGGCTCGGGCATCTGGTCAGGATGCCTCCTGGATGCCTCCATGGTGAGGTGTTCCAGGCACATCCCTGTGGGTAAGACCCTAGACACGTTGGAGGGATTATATCTCTTGGCTAGCCTGAGAACACCTTGGGATCCCCCCTGGAGATTTGGCAAACGTGGCTGGGGAGAGGGAAGTCTGGGCTTCCCTACTTAGGCTGCTGCCCCGCCACCTGACCCCAGATAAGCGTCAGAAAATGGATGAATGGATGAAAGTGTGTCCAAACTTTTGTCTGGCAGTGTACATGCATGTATAAAAGAAGAATGATAATAGTTTAAGCTGAAAAACACAATGACATAGTGTGTAACACGATAAAATGCGGAGTCTGTCAAGTGTTCATGTAAGCTGTAATTGACCTTCACGGGCGGTATTTATATTTTCTCCTACTCTCCATCTTATTATTCTTGAACACATATTTTATTTTTGGCTTAATTTCACAGTAGGGACAATGCCTTTTAGTTTTACCGTGATAGACTAATTAGACTGATAGTTTATCAGACTTCTGATACATCAGAGGAAAAACTTTCTTTAAAAAAAAAAACATATTATCATGAGGAGTTACATGGTTGTATCACCTCACCACACGCAGCACTTTGGTTAGCTTAGCATGTGTCACCGGTGGGTCTGGATCGCAGTGAACCTGCGCTCAGCTCCTGTGAAACTCACCTTTATTTCCAGAGGAAGTATTGACAGACAAAGCTGTTGCATATGCGACTCTGTTCGTTGATTCCTTAAGTCTTAAACCACAAACATTTGTTCGACCTAGGAACAGAAATGCCTTACTAGCGAGCGAAGCCATCTTTCCCAATGACTACGGAAAGCAGCTGGGGACAACAGACTAAACTCACGAAATTTTCACATACGTTCACAGTGCCTCCTGCAGATGAAAACAGGTTAGGGATTTACTCATGTTGAATATTTGTAAAGTGGTTGAAATCATACTTTGTATTGTTACAGACTTGTGCGGTACTGGGATGTGCACGACCAGCACTGAAGTATGGCCAGCTGGTAGCTTTCCCTCGGCCAGCTGCTACTTTTTGAAACACGCGGTGCGTTCAACTATACTCGTAAAATAAATATACAGATGTGGGGAAAAAATTGCCTTGCGGCTGATCTCCGTTCGAAAATATCCTCAGCAACATCCCTTTAAAAGAAAAGCTGTGTGATGTTTGTAATTGAAACACTTTTTAAACTGAGGAGCAAAACGTCTAAAATGCGATGGAAATGTTTGTGAAATTTTAGCTACCATTGGTAAAAACCAACAAAATCATGTCATAATCGTTTTATTTTTTATTTTTACTTTATTTAATTAATTTGACATGAACATAGCATATTAAAACAAGAAACAACTTCTTAATATGCCAGATTGAGCAAAAAAGGCTATTTTTCATCTGTTTCCCATACCAGATATTGGCTCCTTGGAATACAAAAGTAAGAGAGGGGGAAAAAAATCTGTTTGTT
Source organism: Telmatherina bonti (assembly GCF_933228915.1). NCBI lineage: Eukaryota > Metazoa > Chordata > Actinopteri > Atheriniformes > Telmatherinidae > Telmatherina > Telmatherina bonti. The sequence continues at coordinate 23,983,680 of NC_136620.1, read as the reverse complement.
TAGTCTACTGGTTGGTCTACTTTCTTTATTTTGCTACATTATTCTGAAACTGTTTATTGCTACTAAAGTGCCGCTACTGACAGTGAGTTGATGATAAGCATAATTGACAAATTATTCCCTCATAGTGGATCAACAAAGCCAAAATAAATCACAAATATGTATATGGTGTTGATTAAAACAAAACGAACACTGGTTTACATATCAGTCAGATTAAGTTACCTAAGAAATAGAAAACCACACAATTTTACCTGACACTGTCTCGGCTGAAAGAAGTAGAAAAGCTTTCATAAATTCCTAACCCCTTTATTATAAACTTCACCCTTGATTGTAACATTTCCGCAAAAAATTGCTTTTTGACAAGGTCTATTCTTAACGTCGTACCACTTCCATATAGCTGTGGTTTCCCTAAACCCGCGAACGCAGCACCTGTCCAGACACAGCTACGATGCACTTCAAAGAGACAGGTCCTGCAGACAGCAGCTGATGGAAGACTTGTGATTTCGCTGTATGTTACTTGTTGAAAATGTTTCTAAATGCTTGTGGATGTTATTTGGTCTTAATTGACGTAACTGACGTAATGTATGACTGGACCTTGTTTTCATAAAAAGAGGGGGAAAGGACTTGTGACGTGTTTGAGAGGTAGGCGATAATATCATTGGTCATCGACAACTTGAGGTTGGAGTTTTAAGGTAAGATTTTACACTTTTTCTAACCTAGTATTTTCCGTTTGATTCAGGTCTGTGCTGTAGACTGAAGCGTGTGCAATTAAAAGTGCAAATATAGACTAAACCTTTAATTGTTTTTTCACTTTCACCGGGGCTTATCGCAACCGTTTTCAGATGTTAATTGACATTGGCTAAACAAAAAAAAAAAAAGAAAAAAAGGCACTGTTGGGTCCTTTTTTTTTTATATTGCTTATGTCTTCCCTCCCTTTGTCCACATGCTGGTATTTAATTTGTGATACGCCAGGGGGTCGGCTCAGTTAAACGGAAAGTCAGACAGTATTCGGTAACTGTAGAGCCCCACATCATTCATGCCAGACGGTTCATTGTGCGTGGTAGGAGTGTGTTGTTTAAAAAGGTAGAAACTCTATCTAAAGGTAGACAGAGGTACATGTGGCTCTTTCATCAGCTCATCTATAGATAAGGACGGAATGGCTGTCTCCAATTAGCTCACCTTTCTGGTCCCATGAGACTTTTCCAGTCCTTTTAGGTAACATCCATCACACCAGGTTCAGATTCTCAACAGAGAATGCAAAACAAACAAAAAAAACTATCCTCCAACCTTTCATATGCTGCTCTAATTATGTTACATGAAGCAGATAGGAGTAGAAACGGTTTCGTTTGGGCAAATGGAAAGTGTTTTGTTTACTTGTCAAGCTGTCCTGACTTTATTACACCTACTTTGTCATTTTCAAACATAGCAGTTTTAAGTTACATCATCATTTTGCGAATTCACATTGAAATCACCCTGCCTCATCCTGCCTCCACTGTCGAGCTACTATTGTTTTAAAAGTCCTGCTGCAAATTAATTAATCTTTGAATAATGCACATGACATTATTTTTGATCTGACAGTGACTGTATGTTGAGAGAAAGAGGCCAAATATGCAATTATCTGCATGTTTTAGTTGCCACATTTTTTAAATCTGTTTTTTTTTAATTTTTTTATGATTTGACATGTCTGTTTGTTTTCCTTTTGGGAACCATTAGGAAAAGTAACATTTTGTCACTGATGCAGGCTGGTGCACTGATGCATTATCTTCTTATCTTTCTAAATGTATGCAAAGAGCATGTGCGTTTTTTGCCTTTCCAGATGGAGTAGTTGAAAGGTTGTGACATCCATCAACAGAATGCTGCTTACAGCAGAAAATCCTGAGAAGAATGACCAAATGAACTATCATGCAGTTAGTGCTACATGAAACCATGTATGGTTCTTTTTCTGCAAACATAGCGTGGATCTTCTGCTTTTATCTACACGGGTCAGAAGTAACAGCATAATGAATAACTGTTTTAAAAAGGTAGCATATAAATCTGACTTTTTTCTATGAACAAGCAAACCGTCTAGTTTTTTTTTTTCAAGCATCAAAGGTTGGTTATGCAATGAAATGCTTTAATCAACATCAGCGTCCTCTGGACAAGTGTGATCCACATATGGTCATAGTTTAAAAGTAACAGGCAGAGTGCCGCCACATTTCACATTATCTACTTCTAATCTGATTATAGTTTTAGACTGATAATATTTTTCTTCCAAGCCTGAGTGCTACATGCTAGAGGAGCAAATATACACACAGTACTGTATGAAAATGAATTGTCCATTGTTGAAACTAGACTAATAAAGATGCCACTTAAAATATTTTTGATAATATTCCCATATTCGCTATTAAAGGTTTATCAATATTTCATATAGTTTTTTTGAAATTCAAAGTACGCTGTTCACTGCAATTTCTAAATCTTTGATGACGGATACCTAAATGACATGTGGCACAGCAGTAGAGCTGCTCTGTCGTACCGTCGTCATGACTCACTCTCGCTCCTTTCTCTGCAGGTATGGACACACATGCAGCCCTGCAGAGTGTGCTCTTCTCTGCTGCAGGTAGCTAGCCATGCCTAGCTAGGTTTCTTCTCCTGGTGAGACTTTCCCTCCTGCCGGAACATTGGTTGGAACCTGCAGTACTTTAAAAGTCCCTGTCCCTGTCCCAGTCTGAACTGGACCATCCTAAGTGGTAGCATGGGAGAAAGACGGACACGCTCCTTTCACATGACTTGCCATGTGCAACGTGACTACGGGAGCAAGATGAGGAGTTCCTTCATACGTTGCAGTCCCAATGGGTATGGTGGAAAGAGCGTCAGTCTCAGCTTGGACCATGAGATGGACCTTGCATCCACCACTGGCAACACCATAAGCAGCACGGCTCTACAGGTTCCTGCACCTGACATAAGCCGTTACTCTGCTGTTTCACTTGAACTGGACCCTGCAACAGTGAATAATGGGTCAGGCATTCCCTGCTGTCCTCCAAGTGACACAAAAGACCCAGCTCTTCAGATGGGACATAACGAGCCACCCATTATCCCTGTCCCGCCGCCTCTCCCTCGTTCAAGCTGGATGCGTCAGCATCAGAAGGAGTTTCAGAGTCCTTACATCAAGACTAGCATGCAGGGAGATGTTTACAACTTTCTAGAGAGACCTGCTGGTCTGAAATGCTTCCTATACCACTTCCTTGTGTGAGTACCGTCTTGTTCTGTGTTTAAGATCCAATTTTGCATTTTTGCAAAATGAGCAGGCATCCTTAAAGAAGGTAGAATATGTAAACAAGCTTATTTTGGAAGCAACTGGTTGAAATAAATGAGTCAGTTCGGACTACATGCACAATAAACCTCAATCCCATTGAAAACAAAGCAGATAAGTCTTACTTATGCCGAGTGTTTGATTCCATCCACAAAGGTGTGTGGTTTCTCTCTATATTAATTACATTTAATGCGTCTCCTTCCAGTACAGGTTTCTTGTTTCCTGTAACAGAAGGAGATGAGTCTGGCCTGCTGCTTGTCTTCAGTTGTGTCCTGGTGAAAGTAGTTGAATTAATAGCAACTTTGCATTCTTTCCTTAATTTTGCTTAATTTATAAGCCATTCAGTATTTTAGAGACATGTTAAATCAATTAGCTAAACCTTTCACCAAAATGAAACGACAACTTTTAGAAATCCACAAATGCCCCTGCAATATGTGAGAGAAAGAGCTTCTCTGATCCCATATGCATCCCTCAGTTTAGTCATTGTAAGCCCAGAGCACATGGATTTAGACCAGATTAGATGAAAATATGAATAGTAATAATAACAGGAGTTCAATCGAAATGCCTCCTCAGAACACTGTTTACATTCATTTGGATCAGATATTGAGACAAACGGTGTAGGCTTTTTATTTTCACTGAAGGGTTAACTTAACCTGTTCTTCAGTCATATCTGTACGAATGTTTCCATTGCTATATTTCTTGCCGTTTATTTTTTATTTTTTATTTTTTACATATTCAAACATACTGCAGCCATAGCACACAGTAACTGTGACATTTTGGCCAAGTACACACAGGGGACGAAAAGGTCCAACTGGAAAATACAGTCATCTGGAATTTGGAAGGCAGTAGTATCTTTTATTTCTTGTTTTGGTGCTTTACTGCAGTGAGATAATCAAAATAATCACACATTACTAAAAAAAAAGTGATTCCAAAACCTGTAGTCAAGCATAGGCAAGCATTAGTGGAGTCATTTTGGATTCCCACATATTTTTCATAAAGAAATATACTCTTAGAAAAAAAAAGTTTTTTTCTAAGATCCAATATTGTTTTAATCCAGTTTTCTACAGTAGTGCAAAAGGCTTATTGCAAAGCATGTAAAACACACATCCTCATTGCGAATAGTATAGAAAAACATACCATTCTATACATTTATTTGAATAAAAACGAAATTTACTTTTATTTTAACAAAAGTTTGTTTGTGAGGGTCTTGCTAAGACAGAAAATGTCTATTTCCGAGAAAGGATGTTTGGATGGCAGCCTATGGTCAAAGTCAAGCTCAAATTTATTTTTATAGCACACTTAGCACAAATCTGTTCTACCTAAAATGCTTTACAGTCTCTAAGATACACCTAAATGAATAGAAATAACAGCGATGCAAGAAACAGATAAAACAATACAATGAGAAAAGACTGAAAACAAGACTTAAAAACAATAAAACAGATAAATGTTTCAGTGAACTTGTGGCAAAAGCCAGTCAATAAGAGTGTGTTTTCAGAGGAGACTTTAAAATGAGCAGTGTTTATGGAAGACTATTTAAAGTCAGGGACTTGCTACTGAAGAGGCTCTATCACTTTGCAATTTTAGTTCTGTTCTAGAAATGAATTATATCAATTGGACTTCTTTTTCAGTCAGAAAACATTTTCAAGAGGACTTAGACCTAAAGGAGGGTCAAAATGTACAGCAGGCGTATTGCTAAGAAAATAGTTGTTAGCTTTAGGAAACTCAGTCATCTAATGATCCTACCAGCTTTTGGACCTGCACACAGCAGAGTGGCTCATAACTCAGCATTTAAGCCACTGTGGCAATAGTTAACCAGGACCTCAGTGTTTGACCTGTTGTTTGGTTATCTTTGCTCCTTCAATTTAAGTTTTACTTTTGTACTTTAGTTCAGTTGTTTCAAATGCACCTAATAATTTACATACAATCATGCCAAGACTGTTCAAAACTGTACACAAAGAGAAGTGTTAGACCGTCTTATTAAAATATTACTGTCAAAGATGAATGGAAACACTCCTGTCTACATGCACCTGTTCTGCACCCTGTGTTTCTGTGAAGTCTTTTCATCAGTAATTGGAGCTGCAGTCATCCTCCCTCATGGAGAACGGTGAACTCGAGACTGTCCTTCATTTAATATTAAACACTTCTAACTGTTCACTAACAACACACTTTTAAGTAACGCTTTTGTCAGTGGGTAGTGCTGGTAGCCATCTATTCTCCTGGTCTCTTTAGAGATTAACATTGAAGAAGGTAGGCATAAAGAGCTGCATGCTGCGTTTGTGACAGCTCTTATATGCCTGCTCTACATTAAGATGATGGTAAGTTATGCACATGCACTTGCAGTACTTGATTCATCAGAGTTTTCATTGTTGTGTGGTAAGTATCTGAAAAGTTTCACACAAATAAAGACAATAGCATGCAGCAGATGTGTATCTACTAACAAATATATGGTCTCAACAAACACCACAATGCAATAAATATGGATTTACTGGCATACTATCTAACATACTCATGATCTCAATGGCTGTGTCTTAATTCAGGGTCTACACACTTAGAAGTACAGGTTCATCTTTCATTAAAGAAAAGGCTGAATTTATTACAGTCACTCATTCAGTTAATTGGAGACCGAAATAAGGAACAATAATTAAAATGTGCTAAATCATAATTCAACAATATAAGATGCTGTTTTGTCATTTAATTGAGTTAAAGAAAAAAAACAAACGAACAAATCAGTCCTGGACAAATTGGAGCATTTTTCTGATGAACAGTGGGACAAAATACCTGTCAACAGGTGCAGAAGTCTGACTGAGAGGAAAAGAAAACATCTGACTGGAGTGGAAACATCGCAGAATTAAAAAAAAAAAATATTAGTTTATGAGTGATGTAACAAATATTATTTTATCATATTTGTTTGCTTTTTAAAAAATATTTCTATTGAACCATAATTAGAAAATAGTGTCATTTTCATAAAACTTTTATTTATTACTTTTGTCAATTTCATCTTCTTTCCATGTGACTATATGTTTAGAGAAAGAGGCCAGATATGCAATTATCCGCAGCTTTTAGTTGCCATATTTTTTTTAATCTGTTTTTTTTTTTTTTTCTTCAGGATTTGACATGTCTGTTTCCCTTTTGGGAACCATTAGGAAAAGCCATACTTTTTTTAATTTCCTTGTTTTTTTTCCTTCTTTAATGGGAGGGTATGAATACATATGAGGACGAATGTAAATGCATCTAACAAGGATTATTTTTCACTGAAGTTAACGTCAGCTTGACAGGATGAGCTGTCAACCACAGCAGAGCTCCTCTGGTCCGCCCACCTCCTCCACGTTTGTAATTTAATCACAAAGGAAAATTAATATAAATAAAATTGAAATTACTGTCACCATTTTCTGTCATTTAAAAAATATTTTCGTGTTTTTTGTGGAAGAATGGGATCAGTAATCAGATAAACTTGGCATATGTAATTGCTAGGCAACTGACCATCCATCACAGGGCTAATGGAAACAGATAGTTATGCACTCTTACACAAGCAGAGGGATAAAATGAAAACTAAACACAGAAAGGAAGTAGCTGGGATTTAAATCAGAAACCTGCTTATTGCAAGGAGTCCACCTAGGTATGAACTGATTTGCCTTTGGGCTGAAGCAATATTTATGTTTTGGCGATATTGAAAGTTTGGAAATATTGCCATAAAATCATATTTTTTCATATATATAAACAAGATTATAATACAAAAACCAAATTTTCAATTGAAGTAATTAACTGAAAAAAACGAGGTGGTAAACCACTCCCAGCACCCACACCCCCTTTGGAATAGGTTTTGCAAATAACTAAATTGAAGCAAAAGTACTAAAATGTAGTACAAAGCCCCTATCATTGCTTGATAAATTAATCATTAAAGGCTTAATAAGAAATAAATAATGTGGTGGGAAAATGCAGTTTTAGCTCAGTAGAATAGTTCAAAGAACTACTCAAAGTAATTAAAACTTTTGTGATTGAAAAGTACTATTTTTCAAATGCCTTGTATACCCACTGACACACAATTGTATGCATGCCTCTTGTGCTAATGCAGAATTTATGAAACTAAAGAAATCCCTTTGATTCATGATAGCATACGTGGACATGTGTCTTATGCAGAGTCTTATGCAATAGCAGACTCGCCAGCGCAAAGACAACCTAGGGCAGTGATCCTCTCTCACATTTGTATCACTCCCACTGAGTCTTACATAACAAAAGGGAATAAACATGTATATCCTCATGATTTCTAAATGACCTTCCAGACTCCAAACAGATTATAATGATACCAATCGTGTTTTTCTTTGCTGTTGACGCCTTTTGGTTCACTTTCTTCCTCTTTGGTGTGAAGCAAAGGAAAGTAATTGTTGTGGCATTGTGCTGGAGGTTAAAAGGTCACAGCATTATTTCCCCCTTTTTTGTTATTATTAAAAAGTTGTCATCATAGTGGTCATTTTTATTGTTGTGATACCACGGCATGTCAGCGGAAGAACAGTAGCACCTGTTTATCCTGGTGAAAACGCAGAGTCCAGATGTTGTCTGGAATGCTTGGATGTGTGTTCATATCTGGACAGATTATTGAAATGGTTACAGTGGGTCTTTGACTTCCAGACTCCACCCCTCCCATCTACGTAGAATAGGAGGAAAGGAAACCTCTTGGTGGATTTTTTTTTACAAAGAGATTACTGCCTGAATAAAGAGAACTGTGTGGATTATTTTTACTTATCAGGAAGTTGTTGTCATACAATATCTCACATATACTTGTGTTTATCAGTTGATTTTATGAAATAGTTTGTCTTAAATTTAGTTTTAAGGACCTTAAATTGTGACAGAATTCCCCCTCATAGTTGTGTTTTTTTTTTATTTGGGTTTTACATTTTTGGATTTGCTACTTCTATGATAGATGCCCGTCTGGGGGCAGGGATCAAGTTTCTTGTAATGAACAGTAAAGCCATTAAACTGCAGCAGAAGAAGAGGATGCATGCGTTATGATTTGAATGATGACAGGAACATCATAGAAGTGCTTCACAACAAGGTTTTAATCTGGTGAAAATGCTCTTGTGGAGAAAAGGAAGTGGAGCTGAGTCAGTGCAGAGTGGCACAGCTGCTTCTGGGGCGGATGCTGGGGTTGGTACCAGAGACGATCCGAGGAAAGGGTTATGTACCCGCGCAGATGGGTAGAGGGTATGCTGGACAGAAAGGGGAAAAACAAAAAAGGTTCACTATAAGTTGTAATAGCCAGATTAATGCAGTTAACTTTGAACGATCATACAATACTGCTGGTAAGCAGACAAACTGGCACTGAGTCAAGAGCAGGCCAAGGCTTTATAGTCCAGAATAATCAGAAACAGCTGTGTCCAATCACTCAGGGGAGCGAGGAGGAGAAACCAAACCCTGACAGATCCCAACAGCACGTTTAATCACTGACATGTTAAGAAAGACTATAATGTAAGTATATTGAAACTGTTATTAAACATGAGTATTGACCGGTTAGATGTTTGACATTAAAATGGAATGCTTATACTTTGTGAGCAGTCTCAAAACTAAATGCAGCCCAAATTTGTACATATATCATATAACATAAACTTGAAGACAAATACTTAAAATGGAAGTAGCCTATTGCACATTACTGTACATTAGGCCATGGGGTCTAGTCATTTCTACATTGTCAAGTCTCTACAGTCTTCACTTGGAGTGCCTGTTTTGTTTCTTTATGTTTAATTATGACTGTAAATAAAACCTAAGAAAATGTTACAAATTGTCTTGGAAAAAAAAATATTAACAACTTAAAAAATGTTGAGTTGATTGTGCTTGTTAGGAGCACATTATCCTGAGAATATTGCACACATTTAATTCTAGAGAGGCTTTTAATATAATTCTGACACATTTTACAGTTATGCACCATATGTGATGTCTGATTATCCTTTTGTTTTTGAGACCAGTGTGGCGTTCAGGTGCAAGTAGAGCGATGGCTACTCTGGGTGACCAACTATCCAACACTCAGTCAAGAAACAGAAAACTGTGATTCATGCTGTACATCCTACAGATGTTTTGATCTCCATAGAAAGAGCTTTTAGCTTTTAGATTTTACAGAATCTACACAAATTCTGCTCTTCTGAACACCTGGTCCTCAACGGCTCTCCAGTAAAACTGCAGTGAAAGCCACATGTACCTCATGTTTATGCAGATACAATGACCAGTCAGTAAGTGTAAGGCAGAAGTAGGTCAGCGTGACACTGGAAAATTATGTAGCCTGTCAGACTGTTCAGTAGAATTATGATGCCACAACCTGATATTAACTGTTGAGGTAAATTAGATTATGAGCTTAAAGCCTTCATTTAACATTTTGAGTAAACAGGTTGATGCTAATCCAACTTTTAGCAGACTACAATCTGTATTGATAAATTATAAACAAACTTAGCTGGTGCTGAATGTTATTGTAAAATATGACCATGTTCTGGCAGCTTAACCTGAAGCAGGATATCCCGAGGAAAGTGAAAGGGATGAAAGAGATCAGTAACTATGTTCTCGTGATCGATTATTTCTGTCTAAAACATTTTTTTTATGAATCTTTTTTTATATTTGATAGCTTTACATTATTAACAGGCCATGACACATACATCACTCTCAAATATGATTGCTGTGTGAACTCAGTGCAACAATTATCTTTGTTATTTAGCTTTTCCATACAATATATTGCCTCTCTTTCACTGGTAATTGAGTGGATGGCTTTCTGTGGCTCTGTGTTGTGTGTATATTAGTGAAGCTGGACAGATCTGCATTAAATAATACTTGCTGAAGCCCCAGCTGTTTTGTTTTAATCAGATCCTAGGGGTTTTGGCTCGGCTAAATAAGGTTAGCTAATGGCTGTGGTTGGGATTCAATCCTGTCTGCAGAAAACCCACCCCTGCAGTGTTGGTGCAGGAATACTTGAGCTATAGCATTGAAAAATCCTAAATTATTGTCTATGTCTACATGATTAAAATCCATCACTTGAATATTACAGGCATGTTTAGTTACGTATTTAATATATTTTAAATTTTGATTTTCTTAGTTTTTCTGTTTTTCTGTATTTAGATTATTTATGTCCCTGGCAAATGTCCTATTCACTTTTAGGTATCAATGAGTGACGGTTTGAACGATGCAAACTCTTTATGCACTGTTTATGCACTATGCTGTTGCAGTGCAATGTGTTTTAGGTATGATATTACCCACTAATAGTAACATTTGTAATTGATTTAATATTCAATAAGAAGAAAAAATAAATGATCAAAGTATAAACATTAGATTAAAAATAGAAAGTCATAGTAATTCATTCCTTCTTTCTAGTCGAGTGATGTAAGCCTGCACCGAAGTCAGGACTGCTGCGGCACAAATGTTGTGGGATGCTGAGTAAGATGATATGATTTAATGTTTTGGTAACTGTGAGTTTTTTTGTATAAATTTGCTTTTTTACAGTATAAAAAAGTTTAATGCTTAAACGGACTACTATATTAGAAATAGCACTGCATCATTAAGGTATTGGCTTTTGTTATGGCTTAGACATATTTACTGAATAGAATTATGCAAAAATATTTAACAGTTGTGACAACTCAAGTTTAACAATATAACATGCATGTCTTGCAATTATTAATATTTTCTTAAATCTCTGGAGAAGAGAAGAAGAAGGAGACTAGCTGGGTCCTTCGTGGCAAATGTTGTGCTATTTGTGTCTTATATGGAGCTGACTGCAAAACGGGGCAGTGACTTGTGATATTTTGCATTTCATGATGTAATAAGTGTCTTCAACTGGTGAAAAAACTGGCCTGGTGGGCCAGTCCAGCACCTGTATTTTTCTGTTATGAAGCCATGGTGTGGCAGTGGATGAAGGTTGTTATTAGTAATTTCTCATTGGGATGTGCAAGTTGCTGGTTCATGCACCCCGACATCAAGAAAGATGTAGATTTGAACTTGTGCATAAAAATGTCTCCAGACATTTAGTGACCAAGTTAATGGCCAATAACTAAAATGTTAATCATATCTTCTTATAATGGGTTGTTGTAAATCCTTTTCCAGATATGATTTAAAAGATTTCTGTAATGTCTTTTTGCAGGTGTGCTGTTTATCACATAAAGCGGAAAAAAGAAGCAGCTGAAATGAGCTAATGATACAGTATGTGCAACATTATATTTGATTATTCCACCTTGTTAAAACCAACTGAAAGTAAAGAAATAGAAACATGTGTTACAACCTTATAGCAACCGTCTCTGCTGTGGTGTGGTCAGGTTCCCTTTACAGTAATTTAATGTTGACTGCCATTACTCTGCACTTGTTGTTGACCAACTAATCCAAGACTGAAAACTGACAGCTTCTTAATTTGCAAATGTAAATAAATTGTGCATGTTTTTTCAAGTGATAGCATTTGATCTCACATTTTCCACACTGCTGAGTACAAAAACAAAACAAGCTAAAAAAAATTTATTTATAAAAAAAGTTTTCTTCGAAAAATGTAGTTTGTTTTTCCATGAAACTATGTGGTAATATGCTTCAGGAATGCTGCTAGCTCCATCTTTCTGCCTGATGCATCTTTCAGGGGTTTACTTTAAAGATTCCCATAGCATACTGTTCTGATGGTAAACATTGATTAGGTGACCTTAAGTATGAGTTACATGATTGTGGCAGACTGTTTATGCTTTTCCAAATAACATGATCTGATTTCAACAGAATGGTAATTCATTTTAATTAATTTTATCTGCCCTTTTGTTAACCTGTCCCCTGTTTCCTGAAGCGTTGGGAACTATTCAACAAAATGTTTTTATTGACCATTTGCTAAATTTATTTGCTGGCAAATATAATAGTACTTGAAATTTTCACAAGGTATCAATTGTAAGCTGGTGATTCCATCATAGACATGTTTGTTTAGATGTTTGACCAAAGATTTGACACTCTGGTTGGGTGGAAAAGGTATCTATTCAACTAGAACACAAAATCTGCAAAATCCTGATTTGGGGGAAATTACTGTAAATGTTTACCATGTAAACAACTCTAAACGAATGCATAAGAGAGGAGATTAGATTGCTGCTGAACTTGCACCAGGAAATATTAAGATGCGGATCAGTAGAGTAATATGCAGAGAGCGCGTTGGGATCACATGAGTTGACCCTGTACAGTTGAATGAATCTTCTTGGATGTCACTGTTTGCCTTTGTTCTGGACACATGAGCAGATATCGGTAAAATAATATAGTAATCCTTTATCAGATAACCCAAAAGCAGCTACTAGGCTTCCATAGGTAAGGTGAGGTCCCTCTTGCTAAAACAAAACATCTTCAGCTCCCTCAAACTGATTTATTTCTTGTAATCTGAGCTATAAATTCAGCACTAAGACCAATACAATAGTCTAAAATAAGCTGATCTTTTTTGCATCAACTACAAACTTTCTGTCAGATATTTACATGCCTTCTGCACAGAATCCTTTTGTCTTGCATGTAAACATACACTCTACACTGTGGAGATTTGTCTAAGTCTTGCTTTTAATTGTCATACACATCTAAAATCCTTTCGCCCCATATGCCGAGCACACTACATCACAGGGGCATGTCTAACTGCGCGATCTCATAGGCTGGCCCAAGTGCCACTCCAACAGAGTCCAAAATGGGATTAGTGTCTGCCTCATGCAGACAGGAAGGCCAGCATTACACATAAATCAAGCAAAAGAATCAAACTAAAACTGCATCCTGCCACTTAATATTGGATCTTCATCATGGTCGCCCTTATCCCAAACTGCTGTATACTGTACTATAAAAAGTTTGCTGTCAGTATACCTTCCCACTGCATTTTGTGTTTTGAACTGAATTCAGGAAGGGGGGCAAGAGTGTGTCTGTTCTTGCATGTTGATGAGCATTAAGTCCCATGGATGGAGTAAAATCACTGTCCCATCTGGCCACCTTGTCATGTGCCCATGTGTGAGGGGAATCCTCTTTCAGGAGTCTTCCCCTTCATCACCCTACGTTGTCTTAAGCTCATTCTTCCACCTGATGTTCCAGAAAGAAGCATGATCTTTTAAGAAGAACAAATCTGATTCTTATTCTTCTTAACTTATTTAAATGAAAAAAGAAATACAGTCAGGAGTGTCTGTTCTGCTGCAGTGTGTTTATTTGCATTATTACGCATGATACAGGAATTATGGTAAAGTCTCACTTACCCTTTCCAACATTTGACATGTAATCCAGCTTGTAGCTCACAGTATCATAATGCACCCACTGATGTGTGTTTTCTAAAGTGGGTTTGATCATGATGATGGTTCATGCAGAATATCCTGGTATGTCATGGAGAAGCACTTATAAGGTTGAGAGGATTAACTCTGGTATGGTGAAAATGCACCCTTAATCTTGTAGTCAGGAAAGGCCAAATGCAGGCTGTCGTGAAAAAGACAGATTTTATATATAGTTCTTATAGCTAGATGCAAAACATGCCTCGGGGGGGGGGGGGGGGGGGGGGGGGGGCGCGGGGGGGGTACTACTATCTATTGGTACTATCTTTCTTATCATTAAGGGTTTGTTTAAACTGGTAATAAAATAGTTAGTAATGACTTTCAGCCACACCCCTTCTCCGCTTTCTGCCTGTACCTAATCCCATCTTTCTCCCATCTACCTCCCTCCTGCATGTTCTTCTACTTGTCTCATTTAGGTGTGCTGCTCATGTATGTTTAGCTCACAAGGCCACATTTGCAGAGAATGTATGCACACTGACAGATGGAGCGTCTCATCAGAATCTTTCCCTGTTGCTAGGAGATGTTGAAACATCATGACATCTGTTAATACAAGCAGATTGATGATTATAGGGAAAAACAGGGATAGAGTACCTCAAACTTTGTTCATCTGCAAGTCACATGATGACTTGTTCCTCAGCTCTTGTGTTGGAAACATTTTTATTTTAATGGTTTAATGGTTTGTTACACAGTTACAAATCCAGATAAAACCATCAATTATAAAAGCATATGAGAGTCTTGTGTCATTTAAGAAAGGCAACAGTCATGGCCATGCATCAGCTAGATTGATATGTATGGTAAGTCATTGTGTTAGTATTTTATATTTAGTTTATTCAGAATCTGATATATTTGATCATTTCTTTTATTGTAAACTGATTTTTCATATTTTACCAAATGTAACAAATAAAATAATGATTTCTTTTTTTTATTTCAACATGTTTTTATTTAAAATTGAAGAATCAAATAAATTATAGTTTTAGATTTTTGAAACATAGGATACACTCAGTCTTTTCCAACAACTACTGATGAGTTGTGATTATTAACCTGCATTGTGCCTTTTCACAGCTTCCTTATGGTCCTGGTGTGTCTTATCTTCAGTGTCCTGTCCACCATAGAACAATATGCAGAATTTGCCACTGGAACCCTTTTCTGGATGGTGAGTACTTTTTATTGGACTAAAATGTCTGAGAATAAACCCTTCATCATTGCCACATCACTCCATAAGTAGTTTAAATCTTAAGCCCTCTTCCGGTCAACTTCAGTTTATTTAATTGTGCTAGTAGAAAAATACTTCATAAGGTGCAGAAATGTAAAATGGTAAAACCATGGAGGAATTATTTTCCATTTTCAGACACTTTTTAAGTAAAAAATTTACATTTACAAGTCTCGCCTAGATGGGATGGGTTTAAATAGCTTGACCTGGTAAAACGTCTGCATTATTCCACACCTTTTAATCTTTAGTCTTTAAGGTTTTACTAAATGTTTTGTAATAAAATCTAATATGAAGGAGCATGCCAGAGGCAGTGTGCAATTCAATCTTGGCCAAGGACACTTCAACACAGGGAAGAGATTTGTGATAAAACAACTGACCTTTTCAGTGGGGAATAACACCTTTTTTTTCTAAACAAAAGCAGTAACGGCTTGTTTTTGGACTTTGTCTGCATTAAATGTGACCACAGCAATACCAGCGGGATGTTTTTAGGTGTAGATTTGTCACATTCATACAGCCAAAATACGTCCTAATCACACTGCAGTTTCACTTAAACAGCTTGTGTGACATCTGTGGTTTCACAGGCAACTTAAACAAAATCTCCTTCTACCTCCATTAGAAAGCAACAAGTTCTTTAGTTGAGAACAAAAGAACCTGACCACAGTACAGAGGACTTGACTAAACCAAAAGCCGATTTACTTGTGCCTAAAACTGTTCCTCTTCTTATACTTTGAAGTTAGAATGATCATTTTAATTAGTTGCAACGTCACCCTATATAATTGGTTAGAAATGTGTTATGAACTAGTTAAAGTAGATTTAAAAGGGCAGAAAAATCTAAAAATCCAATTTGACAAAGACCTGCAGTACCTCCTTCTGTCCACATGATGGAGGTGTTTGATCTCTGCTGAGAGACACTGCAGCCATTTTACTGCTCAGTTCAAACTTATTACAAAACTCAAAGTTTCTAATCCATTTTGGCTAATGCAAATATTGTGACACACCTAGCTTGTCTTACACTCTTCCACAGATCTTTATAGTTACATGTCCCTTTTCAGCCTTTTGTTATTGCACTTGTTATTCAGACTCATTTGGCTCCATGTAGACAGCACACACTGGTGCTTGCTGGTAGATTGCTTTTTTTGTGGGTTATTAAGCTATTAAGTCGGCTATGTGATGCAATAAATCGAGGGCTTACAACAGGTAGAGAAAATTATGGGTGCTGTTTGGCAACTCTACAGAGAGCTTGCATCATCTGTCTCTCGCTAGCACACTGCGAACGTAAATACACACGTAGCAACTGCATACTCATACGAAGCGTGCATGTACACAAAAGCTGCAAAGACACACTCACAAAAAAGAAAAAAAGACACACACACACACACATACATACCGCCTCCTGTGTCCTGTGGCAGTCAGAGGACAGAGTGGACACTGTGTTCTGTAAACTTTTGGCCAGTGCCCTCTGAAGATCTCCTATCACTATTATTTATTTAGTTACACTAAAAAAGAGGCAAGTACTTCAACTCTCTTCTTTGTCCATTTTTTTAACCCATGCTGTACCTTTTTAAGTCTACAAAGAAAAATTTAACATGTACAATAATGTTTCTGGAACTTTTAAACCAAAATGCTTCCACATCTGATGGGATATTTTCACGCAAGTGTGTCTAAATAATGATTTTGGTTAAATATTAATCATCAATGACATATAAGATAACACCACTTTTTCAGTGTGACATGTGTATTGTGGTGGTGGAGCTTTCAACATGGTGTTATGGTGGCACACACTAGTGGTAGTAACTAAACTTAGAAAGTTCAGGGTCAGCTAACATTAGTGAATCACAGCGTGCTTGTTTTGGATAGCAGAGAGGACGTTAGTCCTTGAGGATATTTGGCCTTCAGGGCAGCTGCCCAAAGTAAAGCTAGCATGGCAGGAGGCACACAAGCATGCACACACGCACATCGTCACACAAAACACTGTCCGGATCTTAAATCCCTTCTGCACAGCCCGTTGCTTCCATTTATAAAAACTACATGTGATTAGATTCTGTTGGATTATGCGAACATTCTCCAACCGTTGTGTTTGACCTTTGACTTTTTGGCATAGCAGCGCTGGCCTGACCATCTGTTCAACATCTAAATAAGACTACCCAACAGCTACTAACTACACTGATGCAGAATAAAGATGCTGATGTTTTTTTTTTCCAGATCACACCTAACTCTATTAGAGCTAGTAATAGTAATAACCTTTTTTACTTCTTCTCTTTGATTCAACACCTGCATGTCAAATTATGGCCTAACAAAGAGGAACTGTTTTTGGAAGCTTCTGATCTTTTAAAGATCAACATAGTTCGGACAATTTCCATTTGAAATAAATGTCAAATTTCACGGGAACATCACTAAATGCAGTCTTAAATTTGACTGACACTACTTGAAGCAGTAGCTCTGCAGAGGTGTCCTCTGGGCTTATTTGTTTGTAATTTATCATCTCCTTGTATTCAAATTGGCAACTTTTTTAAACTAATGCTAACTACAAGTTACAGACCCAACGGCCACCTTTATCTGTGAAGTGAAAAAGAGAGCTGATGGGATTCTTAAAAAATAAAAAACTTAGAAGTGATGACATTAACATGTGAGTACTTGATCACATAAATGACTAAATCTTACAGGTTATTAGAACTAAAACAACTCTGTTGAGGAAAACTACATCTGAAATATGAAATGACTCAGCAGTGTTTGCAAATTTAGACTGGATTGACATACGGAACTGCAAAAAACTGTCATAAAGCTCAGCTCAAGGTGTAATGAGTCTCACATTCGTGTGTGTTTTTGTGTGTACGCACAGCTCCCTTGTTGTAGGACACAAAGCAATCTAATCACATTTTCATCCGATATGCTTTCATCCTCATCTGGCTTGACAAGATTATTGCTGCACAAACAGGCAGCTGTTTCCAGTAAACACATAGTTGCCAGTTTCAGATACACATCCAGTACAAAATTACCCCTCAACATCTGGGTGACCCAATTTATAGAATTATTTAGACTAATCTATTCAAATTCATGTAAACCTTTGGCTTTCAGATTTTACCCAGCTGTTCTAATTACTTAGCTCAACAGGCTGGTTTTCTGTGGGCACTTTGTGACGATCCCGAACTGTTGGGCAATGTCTACAAATGCCATGTCTTTCTGTTTAATGTATATGTATATGTGTATGTGTATGTATATGTATATGTATATGTATATGTTTGCGATGGACTGGCGAGCTGTCCAGGGTGTACTCTGCCTTTCGCTTAAAGACTGCTGGGATAGGCTCCAGGTTCCCCACGACCCTTCATCGGATTAAGTGATTAGGATAATGAATGAATGAATGAATGTATATGTATATGTATATTTTTTGTGTATGTGCATTAGGGTCTCTTTGTTAGATGAGGCTTTGTTACTGTATCTGCTAAACAAAAACTGTAAAAGGACATATGACCTCATCAAAACAATCTGTTTATATCCTACACAAACAGTAAGGCTACAGGTCAAGTTCATCTGAAATCCATTCTAACAGGCAGTGTGTTTCCAACCAGCTGAAAGCCTGTCCACATGTCTGATTTGTTTGGTTTCGCTGCATGAGCCTGAATGCTATTTCAGCACAATTATTAGGTCATGGTATAGAGTTTTGCTGAACCATTTCTGCCAGTTTATCCTCTTTATTTTCTTATCTCTTTGTCTTCAACTCTGTGACAGCGTGAACCATTCGCTCAGAGAAAAGATTAGGGAAATTCCAGGATAGACAGCACAAGGGCTACATCTAAAGCTGTAAACATAAGTAGTTATTAAATTATAATGACCAAAAAGAACAAAAAAAAAATCACATTTGGAGCTTTCAAGAAAACAATTAGCTTAATCTAGAGCACCTCTTCATTTCCAGAAGAAGAGTGTCTGTGATTGACAAGTCATTGTTTTGCAGCCTTGTGGTGCTGTGTTATTGCAGCAGGGCTGATGGTATTAAGTTTCATACAAGGGGCGGTCAGGGAGCAGCCAGCTCAGGCAACTGGACTCAATAAGTAGGCCACCCACATGGCTATAGGTTCTAACAGAAAGTATGGTGGCTAAATATTATGGATACAAGGTGGCCAGGAAAATGATCTCCATCACACAGAGTTAATTCATTTGCAGAGGCTTGCGAAAAAATAAGTGTGGCCCAAAAGTCCATCAGGCGCACATATTAACACTTCAAACCAAGCTTTTGCTTGATGGCTAAGTGCTTCAGGCACGTTTTTACAAAGACAAGAGCTCAACAGCAGTAAATTATTCTACGCTCTTACCTGTTAGCCAGCGGTGTAAAGGCATTTCTTCTTAAAGCTTCAATCACTTAGCCATTGACCCTGTCTCAATACAAGCTGTCATCAGTCATGCTATCAACCTCATCTTTCCCTGTACGTGGCTGGGTGGTCTTGATGCAGCTAGACCACCTCAGTGTCTCCCTTTTTTCTACCTCACACACCTGTCATTACCCTTCCTATCATGTTGTAAATCTTGGTGATTGATCTTAATGGTCTTGAATTAGTGCTACTGCATGGTGCTGCGCTATCACTGCTTTTTGAAACAATACCATATCTGCCTCCACATCCTCCTGTCCTGCATGTGTTTTTCCTGTTTCGTCTCTGTACCGGTGGATTAACACAACCCTCGCTCCCTGTTTGCATTGTGCTCCACAGGAGATTGTACTGGTGCTGTTTTTTGGCACGGAGTATGTGGTCCGGCTGTGGTCGGCAGGCTGCCGCAGCAAATATGCAGGCATCAAAGGACGTCTCCGCTTTATCAGGAAGCCCATATCAATCATAGGTGCACATGGCATTATCCTTTGTTCTCAATTATTACAACAAATCTCATACTTAAACTTTAAACATTCAAGTAACATTTTACTTAAATGCTGTATTTGATTAAAACTTTAATTGTGACGCTTTTTTTTTTTTAAATTTAAAATAAAGTTTTTCTTTTTTCTCACAGATTTGATAGTCGTCATCGCCTCCATCATTGTGCTCGGAGTGGGGTCCAATGGACAAGTTTTTGCCACGTCCGCCATCAGGTGGAGTAAGGATTTTATTATTTAGGTCAAGCTGAAACAGGATCAAATGATGATAACAGAGGCAGCCATACTTTGTGTTGCAGGGGCATCCGTTTCCTCCAGATCCTGCGCATGCTGCACGTGGATCGACAAGGTGGAACGTGGAGGCTTCTGGGATCTGTAGTTTTTATTCATCGACAGGTAGGTCTGAAACAGTCTAATGCTGTTACTTTAAACCTGTTTTTTGAAAGGTTCATTCAAATCTATATGAACTTGTAACTGTTAATCTACCAGTCTATCTTGTGTGTCTGCGTATGAATAGTATTTTTAATCCGATTGACAGGCAGAGCTTTCAGTTGGCTGCAGTTTTTCCTGTGGGGTAAATCGACTGGCCTGACCACTGCTTACACACTACAATAGGAAAACTTGTTTCTTTAATCCTCAGAATATGTACCCCTAATGACAAATCCAGTGCGCACACATACACAAAAATCTAAAGCAGGCTTTATAAGGAAAAGAAAAGAGGTTGTCAAGATTTTCAACCCCCTTTTTTTTTCTTTGTATGATGGTACACTTGTTTTAGTTTTTTTTTTCACTCAGATACACAATGAAGCCAGAGGATGTAATGTTCTCTACCTAATCCCTAAAGTACACTGTGTGCCTTTGTTGAGTCGAACCTGACATTCACATCCCTTTGATGCACAAGAGGAGTAGAACTTATCATTGAGTATTGCGTGCAGAGGGTCAGTAAAAATAATTATAAGATGAATCCAAGTCAAGCCTAATGTAATTCGTTGCCTTCTCCCTGTTGTCAGATGACCACTTTATCAAATTATATGCTCTGTTTAGTGGAAACATATTGCATTGTCAAGAAACACTTGGAACCGAACACACTAAGCATGTTAGGATGCTTGATCAGGACAGATTTTTGCTTTAATATACATGCCTGCCTGTAGTAATAATTACATTTGCCCTTAATATAAGACTCAAAATTCACTTTTTCATTTACATTTGATGTATTTTCCTAATGAAAAATATAAGTTCTGGAAACACTTCGTACCTGTATCTGTTCTTTTCTTTTCAACATGCCCCTTGAGTATAGATGTCTGTGCTTTGATGCTACATGTGTCTATCAAAACATTACTCCAGTTGACTTTTAAATAGCCAGGGATCAGAACAGTATCATTTATCGTCATATTTTAGCAACTCATGGTGGTCTATATGTGGTCCTTTTTTATGTGGGCCTCTCGGTTTAACATGCCAAAGCATAAAAACATATCAGTTTGTGGTGTAAACACAGCGCTCATTTACAGCAGAGAAAAATACAACTTTTAAGTTGGGATGAGTATATTATAAGTTGGAAGTTCTGTCAGTTTCGACTGTAAGATTTTATTCTTCCACTCACCCGTTATTCTTCAGGCATTCCTCTGAATTATACACTAGAATGATGCAAGAAATGTTACTTTTTAGGTTGAGCCTGAACGCTTTTACTGAGCATTGACAAAACTCTCCACACTGAGGCATAGTGACACTTAAAACACAGGGACACAGGTCTGACACTGACACTCATTTGGGCATAAACCGACCTGTAAGCATAAAAGGAAACGAAAAGGCTGTAAGCATATCTCTGGATATGGCTTACAGCTCATTTGAAACACTTATTTAGTTTCATTTAATGTTTGGCACCAGCCTAGCTCTTTAAATCTTGATAAACTATTAAAGACTGGTATTTATTGTCAGAATTTAGTTTGTTTGATAAACACTTTTGCAGGTAAAATTGTCATTAAGGAAAGAGTCGGATGAAACCTTCGTAGTGATGCACAGAAATTCACTTTCCTAGATTTATCTTTGGTTAAATCGTGTTTTTCAGGAGCTGATCACCACCCTGTACATTGGCTTCTTGGGTCTGATCTTTTCTTCCTACTTTGTCTACTTGGCGGAGAAAGATGCCGTAGACGAGGAGGGCAAGACTGGCTTCTCCAGCTACGCCGATGCCCTGTGGTGGGGCGTGGTAAGACAGCTAAACAGAAACAAGAAAACACTTTTTACATTATGTGAAAAGTGTTGGGATGGATTCATGTTTAATTGTTGTTTTGTACATTTTCACCTTTGATTATTGAATGATGCTAATTTCCAAAAATAATTTATGGGCTTGCAAAACAGAGCTGTAAGAGGCCATCTTTACAAAGCATTCAGCTGAGAAACTGGAGAAACGGAGGAGACTGGCCAGTCTGCGATCTGCAATTCTGAACTTGTTGTATTTTTACCCCCTCTCCCTTTTTTTCCTCCAGCATTCATGTGTGTTGGTAACATTTAAAACAAATGCAGGTGTGTTGATGTTTTTCACGCCTTGACTTGGTTTTCCCTCTATGTGCAGGCTCAGGTTTCCAGAGTAGTTAATTAAACATTTGAATTGAAAGTGCAGCATAATGAGAAACCTATGGCTGCCTTGTGCAGGGGATCAGCGTGCCACAAAGAGACAGTAATAAACCATTCACCTCTGGGGATCTTTGCCTCAAAGAACTTTTAGAGCACCAATATAAAGTGTCAGTTCCTTTAATTAAAACTTTAATTGTGGGATTTCTACCTTTTATGTAACATGGGTTAAAGGGGTCACGCTGCTCCTCCCTGCTGCATGCAGGCTGTTATTTGTGTTTCTTCATTCCCAATGTAGAGAGAAGAATACAACATGGGGATTTGTGCCTTTCTTTGTTTTCCTGTAAACTGTAAACTTGAGAGTCGTGTGAGGGACGTAACATGTGCATTTACAATTGGTTTGATGAGGTTTGTAAGTGTTTGTGTGCGCTTGCTGGAATGCAACTGCTCTGATTGGACTTTCCTAAGCTCTCCCACAGCGTATTCCTTCTCTTGGCATAGTTTCCACATTCGGATGTGCAGGTGCACGGCACAGCTGGAGGACAAGCCAATGCCATGATTCATATCCCCTTTTCTCCCTCTTAAATCCCCCCTCACAGCCTGTACTTGTTGTGTTTTTCCAATTGTTGATAGTTAACTAATGGCTTTTTGATTGAACAACTTTCTTGCTTTAATCAGGATGAAAGGACACGTTGCGCAAAAACTTGAAATCTGCTCAATAAAAACAGATGCAATCTCAAATATTGAATGGAAAGCACATCATCATTCATATAAATGTGCACTATGAAGTATAAATATCCAGATATTGACATAGATTTATCATCACAGGACAAGTTTGTGACCTTTGTGTAGACATGAAGCAGTTTTTGCGCCACACTAGTCTGAATGAGAGGCTTTTTTTTAATAGACATTTCCACTCTCATGTCAGGAGGACATTGTTTAGTCATCAGATTTGCAGATGAGGGATTAAATCTCCCACAACTCCACCCACCCTCCACATACACCCTCCCGTCTTTCCCGACTCCACTCCTTCTAATTTTTTTTTTCTTTTTAGCTCTCAAAGCTCCTTAAAGTATCTCACCTTACATCAGCCGCTTTGTATTAGTGCACAGCGGTGGCTCACCCAGCGATACCCCATCAACACCCACAGTAAGCCAAGTGTGCTCTGAATGTGTCAGAACTGGCTCGGCTTTCAGAGTGGGTGCACATGCAAATGAAGGAGGTATTTGTTTTCCCTCCTCAGCCCAGCAAATTCCTACACTCATTGAGGATTAGTGGTTGGGGAATCTTTGAGAAGAAAGAACCTCAAATGCCCCAGCCATCGTTGACAGTTGTGGGGCAAATCCCGGACCACTGAACTTTTTCTTTGTTGTCAAACTCTTTTTTTTTTTTTTTACACTGCTTTACTGAGGGTTTAAGAGACTGACAACTTCATAGCATTTTCAGATAATTAAACATGAGGAAGGATTTGATCGGTTTTATTTGTTATGTGTTTAATATATAAGTGGAAATTGGGTACTTATACTTTATATTTTCATCTATTTAAATTAAATCACTTCTGTCTTAAAATGGTTTTGCTTTACTTCCCTCGTGTAATCGTTTATTCATAGCACTGCATCTGAACTAAAGCACACACACTGACGTCACATCAGCAACTGACCTTCATCGTGATAGTTTTTTCTTACAGATATAAGAGGAACTCACCCCCCCCCCCTTTTTTTTTCCAGGTGACTGTCACCACAATCGGATATGGAGACAAAATTCCTCAAACGTGGATAGGAAAAGCCATCGCCTCCTGCTTCAGTGTCTTCGCTATCTCCTTCTTCGCTCTACCTGCTGTAAATACAGTTTAATCCAAATCATATGAAATTCACGTGCAGTAAGGAAATACTTTATTCTATTAGTGTTTTTATGTTTCATTTAGTGTTAACCTCATTAGAACTTGTTTGGGCTCTTTTATTGTTTTGATTTCAGGCATTGCTTTCTGTGATGAACATTATATTTGTTTTACTCCCTCCCTTTTTTTTGGTATTTACATGCTGGTATATAAAAAAAAAAAAATGTTTACATTTTACATTTATTTCCTTATTTCTTGCTGAATGGATTTAAAAACACAATTTTTTCATGTGTAGGGCATCCTGGGTTCTGGGTTTGCCCTAAAAGTCCAGCAGAAGCAGAGACAGAAGCACTTCAACAGACAGATACCTGCTGCAGCCTCTCTAATCCAGGTAAACCATCACTAAATGCTTCTAAAAAACAAACTTTTTTTCTTTTTTTGTCTTGTCTATTGAAATGCAGACAGGAAAGGAATGGATATATCATTCATCCTTCTTGTCAAAACTAAAAATGCATCTCAATTACTGTAGCAACATGTGGCAATCTTTTTAAAATCCAAATAAGTTCATTAAAATTCCTTGTTTCAGTTCTTCACCAGATAACTCATTTGCACATTACATGTAATTCTTCAGAAGCATAAAATGTCATGACTTCATAGTGATACTTCATATAAGTGTGTAAATCCTTGAGGTACAACTCACAGTGGGTTTTGTGAGGCAAAGTGACCACACTCTTTTGACCACAAAAAATCAATTAAATTCTTCACTGAGTCAAAGTGAACATTTCTGATAAGTTCGAAGTAGCCCCACCAGGGTATTTATATTTAGATATTGTATTTAGAAAAATGGGATGACTTTACAATTAGATACACAAGCAAAACACCATCAAACATCAAAGCTTCTGATTCATTCAGAAAAGTCTTTAGTCCCTGCATCAGTTTCAGAGCAGACCAAGCACTTTGAACACAGTTCTGTTCATACTACAAATGATTTCCATCTTAGTCTGCTGTGTTGTTGGCTGAAAGATGTGGACTTTGAAGATCAGTGCCTTTTTAAATTGAAGACAGATAAAGAAGCAGGGCTTTAGAGGGGTTTCTGAAAGTCCAGCTGTGACCTTTCAGCCAAAAAGTTCTGGCAGCAAAGTACAGCAGATCATTACAGATCGGGCCATGGCCGCGCTGATTAGTTGCTGAGGTTTACCAGGTGCTGTAGAGTCAGGGACTGCCAGGTTTTTAGTATGGAACACAGTAGATGGACACAAGGAACATTTCCTGTTCATTTAACAACATTGTCACACCAAACTGCACGTTCTGTCCAAATTGGCTTTATGAGATTTGAAAATGTTTGCCTTGTGGTTTCATTTACGTTTTAGAGTCCCAGCTTTTTTGGAATTGCAGTTGTAAAATAAACCAAAAAGGATTGTCTCAAATCCAGGGACATGTAATAATGTAATAAAGAAACATTAGCCAGGTCTGTCCGGTAATGGTTTTTTTTGGATTAACCATAAACCAGTGGATTGTTATGGATTATTTTAATCTCTACTTTTTATTACAACCTGTCGTTCTCAGACACTTTGGAGGTGCTACGCAGCTGAGAAACCAAACGGCTGTGCGGCTACATGGAAAATGTACGTCCTAACTCCAGAGGGTGTCGCCGCAGCGCAAGCAGACAGTGGCAGCCCAAGCATGAAGAAACTAAACATGGCGGTAATTGTCTTCCCGGTTTAGAAATATGCAGTGTAGATAAAACACTTCCCCGGCATAAATTACTCATCTATTTCAACTTCATCCATCTCATTGTCAAATGACCTTAACGCATCTTGTGCAGTTCACTTTTCGCAGCGATATTAACTATATTGTTCAAAAGCCACACATAATGAAAGGGCAAGACGAGTTCCCACAAACGTATACACACACGCGGAAGGACACGACGCACACAAAACACAAATACCCACACACAACAGCCCCTCCTACCCTAAAGGCCTGACTCCACCAGGATGACTCGAGGCCTTTGTCTCTGCTGGACAAAGACTCAGTCAGTTGAGATGATGTCACCACCACCTTTCTCATGGGAGTAAACCTTTGTCTAGTAGTACAACAACAAAAAAATCTTTGTGGTGCATTGAGCCCACATGTATTTAGGAGAATGAAGGCAGCTTCCGCTCTTTTCTGTTTCTGCATGTGACTTTTTTTCCTCTGTCTTTCCTCCCTTTGCCTTTTCTGTCTTTCAAGATTCCTCCTCCATCTGACAGAATTTATGTTACACTCCACTTTCTCCACTCTCCCTGTCTCCTCTCCTGCTGAATATTTTCTTCTCCCTTCTTGCTCCTCCTCATCAGCACTTGCCTTTCTTCCTCTCCACTTTTTTTTTTTTAACTCCTTCAGTGTCAGTTTGTGTGTATTCCTCTACCATTTTCTTCCTGACCTTCAATCTTGTCTCTTTGTCTTAATCCTTTTTTTTTTTTTTTTTTTTACTCTCACACCACCACCTCCATCTCTCACTCTCTTATAATGACTCATTCAAACATTGGGCATTTGGATTGAACTGTTGGCCCCCTTTCAAATGCCGAACTCTGAATCAGTGAGGCCAGATAATTGAGTTTCTATGAAGGCCACATCCACGATGTTGGTGTGGGTCAGTTGCTCTATGGATTGGACTTGAGGAAACATTTAGGTTCTCACAGACTCACCGAGTAACATAACGCATCACTATGATCTCAGTGTAGGAAACTGAAATAAAACAAATACCACTGATGTCACCAATACATGGGTGAAGTTTTTTTTTTTTTTTTTTTTTTTTTACCATCCAGGCTGTTACAGGTTAAAGGCGCTAGACTGCATTGAGATGCAACCATCTCCATCGCACGGGTTACTTGCTTACATATAAAGGTGCCATTATTATTTGTTGGAATTTGGAAGAGATAAACTTTACCATCCAAGTCTTTTTCTGGTCTATGTTGGTTTCCAACAGGATGAAACTCCAACAGTTAATGTCCTCAGAGCCAAACCATAAAAAAAGTGTATGTAAAGTTTTTTTCTTTTTTTTTTTTTTTTCCTATTTTCTCCACTGTTTAGTCCAATTAAGGGTTGCAGGGAAGCTGGAGCTTACCCCAGCAACCATTGGGTAAAAGGCAGGGCACAGCTTGGACTGGTCACCAGTCCTTCACAGAAGGACAAACAACCATTCACACTCACATTCATTCCTAGGGGGAATATAGATGATTAGTTAACACAACATGCATGTCTTTGGATGGTGGGAGGAAGCCAGAGTGCCCAAGTGAATCCACACATACACGGAGACAACATACAAACTCTGCACAGAGTGACCACTATTCCAACCCCCCCCACTCCCCCTAGCTGAGGCTCGAACCAGCATCCTTCCTGCTGTGAGGCTACAGTGCTAACCACTGCACAACTGTGAAGTTCACCAGTGAAAATACAGAATTTTTTTCTTTGTATATTTTTACCTGTGGAGTAATGGTTTTGATGGGATTCGTACTTTTGATCATTTTCAGAATGGCTCCTTCAGGACTCTTGTAGCTATCATTTTATTGTAACAGCAGCCCTGACACATTTTGTTTCTTAAATGGCTTGATGTCCCCCTCTCTCTGACAGAAAAAAGGAACCAAGAGGAGGTTAAAGTCCAGAGGAATTGGGTCTCTAGGCATTGCATCAGAGAGAGCTTTATCAATCCCTCAGATCACTTATGATCACATTGATGACACCGGGAGAAAGAAGGAAGTACCTTTTTTCATCGAAGAACCAAGGGGGACAGTCGAAGGTAAAACTCTGCCCAAAAGTGGCTCTAGCCACATCAGTTCCCTATGTGGGTTTACGGTTTGGCTGTTTTTGGTTTATACCCAAATTATGCCTGGATTTGGTCATGTCGACATTAGAAATGTAACGTTACACAACTCACCTGCTACTGCTGCTTGTTGGCTGACTTGAAGCTGCATTCAAACATACAGAACATCCATACTGGCACATAGTGTACATATAAACTTAATCAGCTGCACTTACTGAAATTAAGAGCAAAATTAGTGAATATTTGAAGTCTCTGCAGCAGCTTCTAGAGGAATCGGAAGTACTTTCAGATTCTGGTAAACCTGGACAGATTTAGAGTAGATTCACCTGTTACTTTAGAGTACTAGCAAAACATGTAGTTATAGTAATTCCAGTCCGGTGAGAGCTGCAATCCGGCAGGTTTTCAGTGTATTCCTGCTTCAAAACACCTAAATCAAATTAAATGGATCTAACAGCCCATTAAGTTCGGTACAATGATTTGTTAATTTGAGTCTGGTGTGCTGGATTGCGGCTCTCATTGGACCAGATTGAGTAATCCTAAACTAGAGGCTAGCTAAGATGTAACAAAGCAGTTTCTTCATAATGCTGCTGTAGTATAAAAGTTCAACAACATTTGTAATGGTAGAAAAATTACAAACCCCTAACCTTAGCACTTTCAGAAAACTATTCAAGAAGCAACTTGGGCTGCCTATGCCAAGGGCCGGTGCTGGCTCCTGTCACATCTATGTGATATGCAGTTGCAATTACGACCTCGTATAAAATGCTAATTCGTAACATGCTTCATCTGAGCTTCTCTCACTCTGGGATGCTTTTCAAAGAACGCTTGTGAACCTCTTTGAATTGCGTTATTCCATGCTATCGGTCCAAGTCCAGTCTGTTGGCCAGGATTACACATGAAAACATCAAACCCAGTTTTATTGCTGCTTGCTCAAACTTACTTTGATTTGGATCTCCTGACTGAAAATTTTGATTTAAACTTGACACCCTAAAAATCCATTTTCTTTTAAAGTGTTTTTAAATTGGATTTAATTTGGTCATGAACCTTCCTTTGCTTTGGTAATACAGAATGAAAATGGTTTTGTTTGATGAAATAATGCATGTTTAAAGCAGTGAAATGATCTCATGATACTTTAAGAGGCTTGGAAAGCCATCATCTCAGTAAAAGTTTGATGAGTTTAGACACCCAGGGCATTCAAATATCCAAATCAGCGTCTTATAGACACTTTTTTCGGGGTAAAAAAAAAAAACTATCTGTGAGAATTTACTTTGTTTTGTTAACATTTTGAAAATGATTGATAAACCTCGCTTTTAAAATGCTTGGGTGTATCCAAACTTTTGATTTGCACAATTTGTTCATGCCTTTAGATTAGTAAAGTCCACAAGAAATTCTAAATATGAATCTAACAGCAGTAAATGGGTTATAATAACATCTATTCAAGTCCTTAGACACTATACTGAGAGCATTAATTCTATTCAGCTTGCTGCACAAAGAACATATTGAAAAGCAGTTTAGCGTTCTCCGTTCTTACAGTAAAGGCCATTAGACGTTATGGGAGGAGTTGTTATGTGGTGGCTCCTCATTTTCACACAGTAAATAGACGCCCTATCCTGATCCCCTTTGAGCCAAGATGGCTGCCAGGTGTCTTCAGTAAGCCACATGGAAGCCATTACAGTCTCAGTAGTGATTAGAGGTCATGGTTACAAACTTTTTTACAGCTTCAGTTGTCCCCCTTGCTGGCCACAGACACTCAAACTAGGCTTAAATGGAAACTCCTTTAAAGTACCAGCTTGTCAAAGTTACAAGTGGGAATTTCTCGTAATGCCAGTTGCAGTTTACCAATGCTGCAGCCTTACCAAAGCCATAGAGGTGTTACACAATAAAAAAAATCCAAACAAAGTCACAGTGCTAATCTCAGGTCACACAGCTTCTACTTCAATAACGCTTCAACCTGTGTGATTATAAATGCTAGCGAGTGCAACAAAACAGCATCAGACATGTTGATTTCAGCTGTATATGTCTGGTGGATGTCGTAGGGTGCCAGTTAAGCTTTCTGTGTTAAAAAACAATCCCACCAAATGAACTGACCCAGACTCCAGGTTGATAAACACACTTTATGAGATTTTCCTGTCAAACTGTAAAAGGAGCTAAAGTGACATAAATGCAGAACATGATTAGAAAAAATCAGTCTTTTCTTCTTAATGTACCTTGGAAAATAAAAACCAACATGCATCATGTTTACATGTGGAAGGAGTTGTGATATTCAAGTTGATTTCAAACCTGTTAGGAAGCCCCTTCAACGGGTGTTTCTTCAGATTTATTCTTGTGTACAAAAAAAATCTGAATCCATTTATTTTTGCTTAAAATATCTAAAGATAAATAGAGTCATTTGGAGTAGAAAAAGGTGTGGATGACCATATGAAAAATTTTACTTGTTGAAACTGCAGGGGATTGTATGATTTCTGCATCTCATCCCTTTATAAAACACACACCTGTGATATATCTGTCTACATCAGCTTTGGTTCTTATTTATTCTTTTAACCATATCGGTTTCTCTGGATCTGTGGGCAAATATGATTTTTTGTGATTTGATCTCATTTGGAGAAAATCAAAACAATAATGACTGCAAATGTATCATTTTAAACACTTTTTTAAATCAGTTCATAAATTTTATATTTCATTAATATTGTTAATGTACAATACAATTGACCATGATAAATCATAAAAGTTAACTTACAAAATGATTAATTACATCAGTTGGCCTCGTCTGTTGTCTGGTCTGCTTTATAACTCAACTGTTGTGTTTTCATAAGAAATCCTTTCTATGCAGGAATTGCAAAGATACTCGGAAAAACAGGTGAGTACTTCTAGTCTTCTTTGCAACTGTCAAAAGTGAGGTGGGCTAAGAGGGGTTTCAGGGACTGACTTTTGTCATGTTGTCAAGAAAGTGCTTTCAGCAGTTTGGTCTGAATGTAGAGTGCTCCCAACTTCCCATTTCCATGCTTGAAACAGGAGAAATCTCAGAGACATAAGAACATCAGAAAAAAAGAAATGATTATATAATGGAGATGTCCAAACTGCACTGTCTGAACAGTAGCCACTTCCACTGGTTAAGTACTTATTTTTCTTCCTTTAAAAAAAACTCCTCTGTGTTAATCATTAGTCAGCCTGCCTTTTTAATGTGGCGTAGACTGTATTTTAATTAGACTCGCTGGCTGGCTGAGCCTTTGTCCTCAACCGGACAAAACCAGAGCCAAGCAGAGAGACTCTCAGACACTGGTCCTGCGTTGACCTGGCCTGTTTTCTGTACTGGGTGGCCTGCCAACACCATGGGTGAGGAGCAGGACTGGCCTGGCTGGGAGTGGACAAGGGCCTTGGGGACTGAGGGGACACAGACTGGGACTCTAAAGAGAAGTAGAGAGATGGAGAGGTGTAGAGTTGATAAGGTGCCATTGTGGAGCGTCAGTGGTTAGAAATAAACTGGTCATTGTCTGATTTAGCCGGTGTCTGGCTTATCGCTCCACTTATCTGTCTGGCACCACCCACCTCCCCTGTCTCTAAGAATCTCTCAGTTCTAACTATTCTTCCCTTGCTGGGCAAAAAAAAAAAAAAAAAGTTCCACTGATGGGCCAGATAGACTCCACATAAACTCTTACTCTGATTTGTCACCAGTAAACAAGTTTGTCCCCCTCACTGAGCTGATGTCAGGACTAAAAGCAGCTCTGATTACCTCTAGAATACTTGTTTTTCCCTACTTTTCCTCTCACATTCACTCCCAATTTCATTCCCCGTCTACCCGTCTCTGTGTCGCTCCCTCTGCCTCAATATTTGACAAAGTCAAACACACTGGATGATGGAATACAAGAGGGGTCTGAATGGCTTTTGCTTGAATCGAAATGGTCATTCACTTCTTGGACACACATTTGCCCCGCTATTCTTTATGACAATGGAGGCTTGGTGGTTTGGAGGAGAGACATGTCAAACTTTGCTGACAGTCTGACTGCAGGTCAAGACCCCGCTACACATGTTGTTCTTCGCTGTTGTTTTTAGCTGTGACAGCAGCCAGCCAGCTGCTCTCCCAAAGTGGAGCACTGCAGTTTCTACTTCTGTTAATGTTGTTTCTCATTTAAATTATTCAAAATGACCGGCCAGCTGCAATGATTTTGTGTGATTTGACACAATTTAAAAAGGTAATTTGGAATTTTACCACTTGTTGTT
Source organism: Telmatherina bonti (assembly GCF_933228915.1). Taxonomy (NCBI): domain Eukaryota; kingdom Metazoa; phylum Chordata; class Actinopteri; order Atheriniformes; family Telmatherinidae; genus Telmatherina; species Telmatherina bonti. The sequence continues at coordinate 23,951,636 of NC_136620.1, read as the reverse complement.
GAATACTAAGTGGTTGAGATCAAATTTTTAAAAAAAACAAACAATTCTGCTCTTTTTCTTCTCATCTATGTTCTTGTTTTCATGGCTTCAGGCCCTCCCCACCACTCTTGGTCGTCTTTCACTCTGAGCTGCCCTGCTTCTCCAGGTATCTTTCTATTTCTATTTATTTCCATCTCTTTTGACACAACATTCTTTGAACATGAATTTCACAAGTTGCCCTTTCTCTCTCACTCTCTCTCATGTAGAATAGTTGCCACAGAAGCTAAATTAAAATCTTAAATCAACCCATTTAGACATATTTTCTCTGTTTAAAATGGCTTTAACCTTATAAACTGTTTATGAGCTGTTTTTTTTTGACTGATATTATCAATTATCTTTCTTTACAGTAAAGAGGAATCACAATAAAAGCACATCCATTGATATTTCCCGTGCCAGCAGCATAACCGATGAGCTCGATGACATGAGTGAGGATATCCCCCTGCCTGTGGTTACTGACAAGAATCAGTAAGTCCCTGCAAAGCCTCCCTTCTGCTTTTCCCTGAAGTCCCCTGTCTCTTTCCCATCCATCACCCTCCACTGACCTCCATTCTCTGATCCATATTAGCCTGATTTTCCCTACTGGTCATTGTACCCAAAGGCCTTTTGTCAGACCAGAAAGCCCCTCTAGCTGCTTTCTAAATGAAGTTGTTTTGTTGAACTCTCTTGAGGGTTAAAGAGACTCTCGAGGGCCATGGCTATATCAGGTACAGAGGGTTCTAAAGGGGATTATCCCTTCAGTCTTGAGAGAAATGTCATAGAATTCCCTCTCAATAGGTTGTAGAACATGGTACATGCTATGGTACAGAAGGCTTGTCACCACATGCCCTCATTGAACTGAGAATTCACTGTTGTTGTTTGCTGAGTGAATTCTGAGTGTGTTGATGATCTATCCTCTCACTGACCCGGTCATTTAAATGAGTTCCATTAAAGCGAGAAACAACATAATGAGATTTTCTTTTCTTCCCTTGTTGAAGCAATGCATGATGACTACTACAGTGACTAACACCTGACCCTCTCTTAGTCATCCGCTAACTCCCACCGCCTTTTCTGACACCACATTACGTCCTCACTCATTTAAAACACTCAATAGTTGCTGCAAGTGTTCACAAAGAAGCAGAGCAGGGAGGTTTTTCCACAGGTGACATGTCCACATTATTGCTTGAGCGTTATTGCATCTGGAACTTGTTTGGCATCTTTGTATCCAGATTGGGAGTTTTTACACACTGGGCTGACTGATAATACCACGTCCCACGGGACTGTGCAAAAGGTTTAAAAAACTTGAGTGGTGCTTTGTGTGTGTTTTATTTGTAATAAGCTGTTTGAGTGTGTGTGTGTGTGTGTGTTTTCTCCTTGCCATGATTACTACATCTATTCAGTTAATACTAAACCTCTGTTAAAGTGGGCTGCAACACCCCGCCATGCTTGAGGTGATGGCTCAGGTGCACTGGAGGCTCTGGAGTTGCAGTTTGAATGTGGTACTGTGACACCTTGACATGCGCTGACCCCTTTGTATTGCATTTATCACTTACATGTGTTGCTGACGTTCACTTGTATGCAATGTTTTGCATTTGCATACAACTTGCAAATCAACATTCTGAGTTGATGAAGTGCACATTAAAATGAGCATTTCTTCAAATGTGAATGTGCTGCAACGTTTTATGTCATGAATTTATTTCTTTGCACACAGCACGTTAGGATTTCAGCAGATTCCCCTCTGATATTTAAGTCAAGGAAGTAGTTCATGGTGTATTTAGAGGTTTGTACTTGGCTCCTATTCATGCTGTGTGCTCACTGCTTCTGAGTACTGCAAAATCTTAAATGATACATTACAACCTCCGTGTGTCATGTTTGCTTCTTTTTCCCTCTAACTTGCCATCAACAGATACAGCATTGCACTTTTACTTACTTTGTAGACACTTTTAATTTCATAAACAAGTTTTATTGTAAAGGAGATCTATAGGTGTTAATAGAAGATTTGCCGAGTCAGAGAATTCCTAATGCTTTGGCATTGTCATTGTCCGACAAGCTTGATGGTTCTTCATCACCTGCTTTGTAAGCCAGAGTCAGTGGATTTCTGCAGCTTTAATAGGTGTTTTTTTTTGTTTTTTTGTTTTTTTTACCTCCAGTAACTACTGTTTAATGAGCTTTTTCATGACATAAACAATAGTGGCATTAATTACATTTGGTAAAAGAAGTTCATTTTCTTTGTCTGTTGGTTGAATTTATGTGATTTTGTGACTAATCTTACAGTTCATTTATGGGCCATTTTGTATCATACTTTACATGATGAGCTCCTTTTCCTGCTGGTCTGAACCAGACTTGCTGTTTTAGCTACACTGTTTGTTCCAATATCTACATCTAATTGAAGAAAGATCTTACCCATATTTCAAGTTGCCATATTTTCTTACCCATTTTGAATGTGCGTGAATGTTGGTTCCCTCTTGTAGATATGTGTGCATGGATGTTGTTATAAGTATATGCAGCATTCTTGCTTATTAAGCACATAATCTACAGTTGCCTCTGTCACCTAACTTCATCTCTGATATGTTGACTTTTCATGTTCAGACTGCACTCTTCTTCCTCTGTGTTTCTGTACAGTTTAACAGAGAATCATTGCTATCCAAGATTAGACTCTTAAACAGTATCCATTTATTTATATAAAGAGCAATAGAATATTCTATTGCAATTTTTTTCTCAATGACAAAAAAACAAACAAACAAAAAAACCAAGACCCGATTTAATGTTAAACAAAAGTTATGAGCGGCAGGATGCCTCTTCTCTCTCTTGCAGTCGTTTGACCTGCCCGTGCGTGGCAATGGTTCAGGACTCTTTCTCCACACAGCAGTTGAATTCTACAAGGTACTGTACTGGGCCTCCCTCATTCTTCTGTTCCTCTCTCTCCATCTCACCATTACACCTTGATCTGATCTCTGATCTTTATCTCAGACGGACGCCATGGAAAATGTCCCTTTTGACACACAGACCATAACTTTTAATACCTATACCCCTATGTATCATTTATAATTTGATATATTCCTCTACTCCTGGAAAATGTGATTACAGTTTATTACATTTTCCTCTTCATATTGAATTGCAACTGAGAATTTGAAAAAGAAAAAGTTTTAAGTCTGCAAAAGCTGTAGCTGTTCTCTGGGCACGTGGACTACACATGTACAGAAATACTGCTCAGATGTCATTGAGCCTTCTGCTGGTATTATGTTCAGAGTTTGGTAAAAATACACATACTCATCTGTTTTTGTAATACTCAAGTTACTTATATATTGTGACAAAATAGGCTGAAGTTAGAAAAATACAAATGCATGTTAGCAAGTGTCATGTTCCCAGCAGCTATTATTATTATTATTATTATTTTTATTTTTATTTTTTATTTTTATTTTTATTTTTATTTTTATTTTTATTTTTATTTTTATTTTTATTTTTATTTTTATTTTTATTTTTATTATGATTATTCATCATTCATACGTTATCCTAAGCGCTTAATCCGATGAAGGGTCGCGGGGAAGCAGGACCCTATCCCAGCAGTCTTTGGGCGAAAGTCAGGATACACCCTGGACAGCTCACCAGTCCATTGCAGGGCCACACAGAGACAAACAACCACTTACGCTCACTCCTATGGACAATTTAGAGTAACCAGTTAACCTAATCCATGTACTTATTAGTAGTAGTAGTATTAGTAGTAGTAGTAGTGGTATAATTCTAAAGGATACACCGTGTGTTATGTAGCACAAAACAAAATCAGTGTGTATTAGTTTACATATAAAGGGAAATGCAACGTTGTGCAGATTTTACCTTCCCAACTGCCAAGCATGGATTGGATTACGTTTAATTGATCCCATGTAACTGGCAATGGCACATATGGCAAGCGAGTTTATGTTCCAGTGGCAGGCAAAGTTTTTGCAAGTTTCTGCTACTTTTTTCCTACTTTTTGGAAGGTCATGCTATATAGATATGTTCAAATAAGGGCATTATAACAGCACACAAAAAAAGCATAAATGAATAATTAGTGTTGCCTGCCATCCTGGCAACAAAACACTGCAACATAATTTCTGCATCATGCCCTTCTTTCTTTCCCCTCTAGCCAGACATAGCTTTGGAGTATTTCTAGCAGTTAGAAATGTTCTCGCACTGAGGATACTGGGACCTCTAGTCAACTTCCAGACTCTATCAGGAGTTAACTCTAAAAAAGAGCTTTTGCTCCATCTGAAAAAAAGTGTGTGTGTGAGAGAGAGAGAGAGAGAGAGAGAGAGAGAGAGGGAGAGATAGAGAGAGAGAGAGAGAGAGAGAGAGGCGGTGTCTATATCCTTTGCAGGGTTGTTGTACCCAAAACATCCAAGCTCAGATTTGGGCCTTGCTGGGCACTCCCATAACAGCTGGTTTGTTTTGCCCCTGGTGTCACGCCACTAAGGACAGCACTGTCATTTGGCACCCTTATCTGGGTCTTTGCAGACAGCTTCCAGATCCACCCATTCTGCCTGAGGCGACTTGCTTGCACACATGGATGTTGCTGTTGTTTTATAGTCAGAAATGTTGTAAGGTTTCTTCACACCTCCCAGCTGTTATTTATATTTGACAAGAGCGAGGTGTTTCCTGGTTCAGGTTTAAGCTTGTTCAAACAATCCTTCTTTTACATTTCTTGGTACCTCTATCATTTTGACTTCTTGTCACTGTGCTGGCTGGAACATTCCACTGTTTGGCTTTGCTCAAGCAGACTAACCCCCTGAAATGTTCGTGTTTGTTTACATGTGAAAGAAGCATCAAAACAGCTGGCTGCGATGTCTCTGGGCTTCTGGAGAGGAAGTGGTGCAGGGCAGCGTCCACACGCAAACGTGTCTTTTTGCCTCTCTAAACCCAAAATACACACAAGCACACTTTCCCCCCCTTTGAGAACATAAATCTTTATTATTGCCTAGTTTGTTTGTTTAAAACCAGCTTTTGATGATTTGGTTTATTTAATACAATATCTCACATAAACAAAAACAAAACTTACACATACACAGTAAAAAGCACCCAGCTGTCAACATAATTCTTCCTCTTTTTATTGTAAACAGTATTTGTTTACCTACCCCTGAGCAAATGAGGCTTGATTTTGGTACAGTTCCGACAAGCATTGATTTCCCCTGATTGTGTGGATGCATCAGAATGTGTGAGAACCGGCGGTCTGCTGTGATGCAGTGTGTATACTGTTATACACTTTGATGATGTATATATCAGACATTTAGTTGTCTACAGACCCCAGCAGAGCTGCTGATTCTGAATCCACCCTGTAGCAGATTGACATCTACCCTTTTGGAGAATGAGTAAACGTTTCCAATATACTTCTCTGGCCCTAAATAGAGAAAGCCCTTGTTTAGCTGATTTCAGAGATTGTATCTTTTCTCTCTCTCTCTCTCTCTTTGCCTACTTTTTTGTTTTTCTTGTCTTTCTCAGTCCTCTGTTATTACCAAGTTTCTCAGCTTCAGTATGAGTGTAACTGAGTGTAACTGCCCCAGATCAGTAATGTGTGTCATCCTTTGACCTGAGGCATTTACTCCTTACTCCTGCTGGGTGTGGCGAGCTTGTCTTGCCTCCTCCTCCACCTTTTTTTAAAAAATATATCTCCTCTGGGACCTGTAAAAACCAGCATGAGCCACCTGCAGGCAGATCTTAATTAGTTCCCCTTTTGAAAGCTAGCAGGAGATAAACAATGAAACCCCACTGCAGCACCACAGGAGGGTTTGCAGGCAGACATACATGCATCACAGCCTGTCCTCTTCAAGAGGGGGCCTCTCTCTGCTGAGCTACTTGGATCCTTTGTGCAGAGCTTGGAACAAATTGACTCGTTGTCTGTGTGGCCTCTGTATGCCTGTCACACACTGTACTCTGATACCGATGGTATGAAGATGGATTTCAAACACAGAATGGAAGACAAAGGTGTTCTTAAAGCATCAACTTGACAAAGCAGATGTCATGAAAGTCTTTTGGGAAATGCATGAGACAAAAATACACAAACATCTTCACACAGACAAAGTTAACTTCAAAAAGAAATCCTTCCGCTCACCAGCAAGAAAAGCTGCTCCAGTGCTTCTGCTTTCTGAACAGATAGAAAAAGAAAGTGTGGCGAGTAAATGGACTCATACACACATTTCTTAACTTTTTATGGGTTCCTGGTACATAATGAAGACAGAAAAGATAGTTTTGCAAAAGTACAACTGGCAGACACTAGTCCATATGCTCTGTGCAACAGCGATCTGTACAGAGGCATTCAGTGTATTACACACTGGTTTCTGATGTGGTTTTTGACCTCTTTGCCACCTTTGCTTACTTGGATGTATTTGAAGTGGTTTAACTGGCCCAAATCACGTACACATCATAAATGCTACAGCTTTGCTACAAAATGCTACAACACAATATAATGTGTTGATTAGAGGTTCCTGGTTTCTGCTGCTGCAGAATATTTAGGCATTTGATCAAAACTTTAGACGGTCATTCCTCCGTCTTATTCTGGATCTACTTTTTGATATATATTGCTCTGTTTATTCAGTAAAATCCTTAAAGATTTTTCATCTGTTTAGAAAAAATGATGACCGACCCTTTCAACTCTGCACCTTCTCTCCTCTGTTTACTCAGATTCTGCAAAACATAAATAACTTATAAGCTTTTGAATTTTGGTGCATGCTTTATTTATTTAGCTATTCACACAATCAGAAATAAATGTTAAACATTGCACAAACTGACAGCCTTTTTATAACACATCACACCCATTGCATTTTCATATTAATTATAGAGTGTGTTTTGGTTGTGCTTTTTACTGACAATCCTGCCTTAACAAAGGCCTTCTTGCAACTGTTTTATGGATGAGAGTGTTTACTTCACTTCTGGTAATAGTTTATTGCCTCTTGCCGTGAATCTAAAATGTAGAGATTCATTAGAGAAAAATAACGACACGAACAGAAATGGTCCGAACAGGAAAAAAAGCACAATGTCACCAACATTTCCAAGTGTTGGTCTGTGTATATCCCAGTTTGGCTGCAATGGCTTTAAAAAATCACAGCATCGCTTTTGGTTCTTTTAGCAAAATGTGCCAGGAGTGCAAACGCTTCTAGGCTGAAGTGAACCCATCACAGCATGCTGGTTTGGTAAGTATCCTGGTGTGTGGTGTTTCAGGCCTCTTTCCAAAATCAGCATGAATAACTACCCATGAAGGAGGCCAGACTGAGTAGCATTCACAGCTGCAGTAAGAAAAATAGACAGGCAAACAAGAGGTGGATTCATAACCCGTAGTTCTGTATATTTGGCATTGTGTGTTCTGAAAAATATGATCCTGTTTAGACAAGCATGTTTTTGTTTTCCACGCTTTTCTCTTAAAGGGGAAATTTAGACAAGACAGAAGTTGGAGGGATTTCAATTTCCTGACCATCAGAGCCAACGCTAATAATGAGGATTATTTTTATTGTTTTTCTGCTTAAAATGTTCACAAATCATGGCTGTACATCATGTCACCTTCATGCTGCCAATAAAATGAAACTATGCTCTTTTTTTTGGTGTTCGTGTAGTATACTAGCCTGTGTGAAATCTGCTCAGAGCTGGAAAGCACTGCCTTGTCTTTTGGCAGCAGTTCAGCTAACCCCCCCCACATCAACCTGTACCACCACAAATGCAAATATAAAAGCAGCTAATGGGAAAAGCAAATTAACGCAGGAAATTGCTGTTTTCACAGCAAGAATCACAGAGCAGCTCTGGGACTTTCTTTTTCAGAGATGACTATTTTATTTAAAAAAAAAAAAAAAAAAAAAGAAAAAAGAGTTCCAGTGATTAAAATGCAGTGCTGTTAATAATTATATACTCACAGAACAAATATAGTAACAATCAGTGTTTCCTAATTTAATTGTTTCTTTCCAGTACATTGTTTGGTCATGGAATAATGTTTTCCCTAATGGGTTGTTGCTTTGCAACAATGGGGTTAGATATAAATTTTAAACTAATTAAGCAGCGCAATTACCAAAATTAAATTATGAAGACCCTGTGAATGGAAGTCAAGATATATTAGCTTGAGGATATTTTTTTCCACACAAGCACATCCATAAACCCACTGATAACAAACTTCAGATGATGTGGAAGTATTTTGAGTCATTTTCAGTAAATATTGGTATAATTCACTAAAGAGCAACAAATAAATTATATATTTTGCCTTTCAAACTTTGTTCCCATTGTATTTTTGTGAAGGATGTGAAAAGCTCAAAAGGAGTTATTCTGGTGCCCAGACCACATAACTCCTTAACACACTGAAAAGTCTCGTTTTGGGTCCAGGTTTTTTTTGTCCCCTTTCCTCATCCACATCATGTAGAACACATTAATAAAATGCCTGCTGTGTCATCTTTTCTTCTGCTCTTTTTATTGACCTGCTTGAAAAACATAATGAAGTCAAAGGAAAATGACAGAAGAAACTAGTAAAGATGAAAGAAAAGATGCAACTTTATACAACATTTCCACTGAGCTGAGATGTGATACCAAAGTATAACACATTTTACAGCAGCAGCACTTTGTTTCTTTACATTTAAAATATATTACCAATATAGAAGAAGAGGAAGAAAGTGATCAGAATTTTTTTAATAATAAATTTTGCTGTGAACAAATTGCAAACATAATTTGGCACAAAACTCACTTTGGCAGCAACAACTGGCCTAAAAAGTGTGGAAACAGAAAACCTATAATGATCATACTCTGTAAATTTTAATCTTTTCATTTGAGAGATCAATAAATTTTATTTTCTTATTTTATTTTGGGGCTACATGGTGGTGTAGTGATTAGCACTCTGGCCTTTCTGTGTGGAATTTGCATGTTCTTAACATGTATGCATGGGTTGTCTGCGGGTACTTCAGCTTCCTCGCCCTGTCCGAAAACACGCATGTTAGGTTCGTTGATTACTCTACATTGTCTCTAGGAGTGAGTTTATGTGTGAAGGGTTGTTATCTCTCTGTACTGGCCTTGTGATGGACTGGCGACCAGTCCAGGGTGTACCATGCCTCTTGCCCAGTGATCGCTGGGATAGGTTCCAGCTTCCCTGCGACCCTGAATTGGAGTAAGCAGTTAAGAAGATAGATGGATATTTTATTTCATTTTATTTTAGGTTATGTTATGTTATGTTATGTTATGTTATGTTATGTTATGTTATGTTATGTTATGTTATTTTATATTTTATTTTATTTTATTTTATTTTATTTTATTTTATTTTATTTGTCTCTTACACTGTTAAAGATTGTCCTGTTAAAAAACGGTAAAGAACTGGCAGCACAGTTGCCAGCAAGTTACTGCAAAAAAGCAGCGCCTTGCTGTTGTTGAAATTTACAGTTTACTACTGTTTATGTAAATACAGCATAAAACTGTTATTTTATGTCTTTACAGTAAAATACTGACTGAAAGTTTTGCAGTTAATTATTGCTAATTTACATTTCTTCAGAAGAGGTATATTTACAAGATTTTACTGTACACTTACTGTACAAACACAATTTGCATTCTACTGTATAAGTTACTGAGTAAAGGACTGCTAGCATAAAACGATGATTTTTTTTTTTTGTAAATCTTGTGATATGTTAAATTATTGCTTTTTTAAATTGTTGACATTTTTAGACAAACAATACAACTTCATTGTCTTTTCAAAACATTTCTCTTTATTAAACTTTTGAATAACTTTAAATGTCTTTTATGAATAAAAAGTAAAACCCTGAGACATGTTAATGAGGTAAACTAAAAATTTAACAACTTAAGCTCGGGTAATTCAACAAAAGTGCAGTATTAATCAGTATTTAAGAAACTAAGTAAATAATTTCAATGAATGAAATTGCAAACATTCTTATAAAATGGGTAGAAAATAACAAAGCACAAAGCTCATTCCGATAAATACACTTCTATTTCAGTCATAAAAATAATATAAATGATCAGTACTATATTTTGACAACTCTGTACATAAACAAAAGTGACTGAGTGAGTTTGTGCATAACTGAAAAAGTGACCGAGTGAACAACTGAACAACTAAGTCAATGATGCTGTGACCAAGAATTAGTGACTACAAAAACAAAATGTGTGTGTGAGTGTATGATCGGGCTGACTGTCTTATATGAAGTCCCATTTAAAGTCTATGAGCCTCTTCAGAAGACTGGAGACACGAGGGTTGATGGATGTCACCTTCTTCTGGGTAATCTTTCCAGTCTTCTTTGATGGAAACTTGCCCCGTCTGGCCTTGGTCCCTCTCTCTGGGTTGATCCCAATGAACTGCCTGCAAAATAAATGTGTATGTTCAGAACTGGTGTTTACTATTTAGGGTTTACTCACAAATATAAACACAACAAATTCTATTGTTGTATCAAGAACACTGCCCTTTATAACATGAAGTTAAGTGTAGGTACTGTTACATTTTAGCATTTCTTTCTGGAGTTATGAATTGTCACCTGAACACCTGAAAGGATTCATGGACAGTGGTAGTTTTCACTGTCCTAATTAGTGGCAGGACAGTTGTTGTAACATACTCCAGGCATCAAATGTTTTGGGCAGTTAGTATTCTTTACACATCAACTAATAGTAGCTGAAGAATGTAAGCATCTAGGCATCTCACCTTTGAATGAATTCGAGTGTGCATGCAGCCTCATCTTGGTACTGGAGATTGAAGGCGTAGTAAGTAGAAAAAAGAGCTGCAAGTCCAGTCAGAAAAGTCGGCTGGATGCCCTCACAGATAATGTGCTCTTCAAGGCTGGTCATCCAGTGGCGAATACAGCTTCCTGGTGTTTCACCTGAAACTACAAAGCAATGTCTGTGTCAGCATTGACTTTAAATTGTTTTGTTATGTCATTGCTACATTGCAAAAGCATGCAAGGGAAACAGAAAATCATTCATACAGTCACAAATAAATGCTATTCTTTTAACAAAAAATATCATTTTAATATATTTATCATGAACTGGTCTAGAAGGACATTAATTTAACGGTGCATATTGTGTATTGTGAAATTGTATTGCATAACTTCATCACTGGGGTGGGATTCTATATAAGCTTGTGCTTTTTCCACTCCTTTTGAACATATTTATCATATGTTTTATTTTTTCTATTTTTGTTTTTAGATTTGTCATTATGTTAAAATGAACCTTTCTAAAAACTATCTGAAAAAAAACCTGTCCACCTGCTCAAAAGTCAATTAGTAGCCTATTCTGTGTTTGGCAAAATAATACTATCCCACAAACCCACAACAGCTAAAGTGTAAATATAAATGAACCTTTCTTAATATCCTATCACTAATTTGGACTGACAGGATCCAGAATTAAAGAAACAAACTAACCACAGCACTCTTACCGAAAAGATTTTATCCTGTCAATAGAGGGATATACAGTTGTGTTCATATTTATTCATATCCTTTCATTAAAGAAGGAAAAAAAACCACCTGCCTGTAAAATAAGCTGAACTTTACTAAAGTAATAATAAATACAAAATTTATGAAAATCATTACATTATTTTCTAATTCTGGTTCAAAAGAATTTTTTTAAAAAAAAAAGCAAACAAATAAGATAATTTATTACATATTACATCACTCATAAACTAATATTACTAATAATAAATGTTGAACAATCAGTCAGGTGTTTTCTGTTCCTCTCAGTCAGACTTCTGCACCTGTTGACAGGTATTTTGTCCCACTGTTCAACAGAAAAGTGCTCTAATTTGTCCAGGACACATTTGTTTGTTTTTTTTCTTTCTTCAACTCAATTAAATGAAAAAACAGTGTCTTATATTACTAAATTATATTTTTGCAAATTTATAGTTATTGTTCCTTTTTTAAGTCTCCAGTTATTTGAGTGACTGTTTAAATTAAGCTTTTTAATGAAAGGGGATGAATACATATGAGCACAACTGTATATCACACATGTAACGAGCGGTACCGAGACATTACGAAATTTTCCGAAACGTAGTTGCGCAACCTTCGTCAAAACGTTGCAGGTTTTAAAATTACTGGAGGCTAATTATTTTGTTAGTCCCATGCTTAAGTGACAGCAACGGAACAGCATTTAAATTGCAACGTTGTTGTAAAACTGCACTTTGCAGAAGAAGAATTTAGAAGTTAGCAAACACTGGATGCAACTCACCCTGTAAAATGAAAGATCCGATTTATTTCCAGCTCCGGTCCCACCACGTTGTCAGTTTGCTTCCACCCTGAAATAAGTGTTTAAGAAGTTACTTGCCATTCCAGTACCATCCACCTTTTGCCGATCAGAGGGGGACGGAATATCGTGCATAAAACTTTCCATAGCTGCAGGCTACAAGTTAACCATAGCTGGAAGCACTGACCGCTTCAGATGGCAGTCAGGTGATCCGACGTTAGAATCACTCCGAGGTTTGCTGTTTGTGTCAGGTCAGTCTCAAATCAGACTGGAAAACTTTCACGTTAATCTGAGTCAAGTCCTGTGTGCATTATTCAATTTGACAAGAATTTACATAAAGAAACCCGTTTTAATAAATGATTCGCTGACGTATAGTTAATAATACAACATTACAAATATTTTATTAATTTTAAGATCTGATGGCATATAGGCAACCAAATCATAACAGCACAATGTGTTGAATTCAGAAGTTATTCAAAGGCAAAACAAAGAAGCACTCACCTTACAGTTCACGAGATGAAGATGGATAAAAAAAATCCCAACTTCAACACATGTGGGCTCCATGCAGTGTTCAGTTCCCAAGATGCAATGCAAAAAATACTGTAAAGTCCTGTCTTTTTTCCCCTCCGAGCAATAATATTGTAGAATACTGTTATCTTTCATTTAAGTAATTATATCAACCTAAATTAACAGCAATGAACTGCAATTAACAATAACAGGATAATACTGTTGATATTTTGGGGTTAATTTACAGCAATTTCTAACAGTGTAGATAGTACTAAGCAAGTAACCATAATTGTGCCATATAGCAAAAATTCTCAAGGCATTGTATTTTATCCATAGTTTGTTAGCTCGTAATGTCGCAGTGATGAGGAGAGACACAGGAAACACAGCAGACACCATGTAGATAAGAGTTAAAGAGCATCCTGAGCTGTTTTCGACAGTTAATAAATGATAATGAGCGTTCCAACTACTTGTGTCTGGGCACATCCCTCAGCTGCATCCACCCCCCTTCTTAAATATTATTTTAATAAATGTTTCTTTACACAGTGTTATAGATAAATTTTTAAAAAAGTGTAATGTGATTATAATTTTTCATGTTTTTAAGTTTTATAAGCATCGATCATGACATATGAATAGTTTCTTATTCACAGAATTGGTGATTTAAAATACTAAATAAAAGTTACTAAAGTAAAAAAAGTGACAGATGTGTGACCGATTCCAGCTGCATCACACCTCAAGACTTTTGATAGAAAAATCCCTCATGTTTTTCTGATTTAATTTATGCAGCCAGCAGCTCATAAACTCGGGCCATGATGGTAAAGTTTATGGATGTTTTCCTTTTTTATGGCATGTTTTTAAGTCAGCTGGAATTCTCTGAGAAGACTGCAGCACCCAGCAGTAATGACTGGTGTCATTGAGCTCCTAATGAGGAAAAGTTTTTTCCTGTCTATTCCTGTGTGTCGCCACCGGTTGAACAGATTAGTTCATTCCTCTGAAGTGCAGAACATGTCAACCGTGATTAGTTTGTGACTTTGGATATACAGTAGGTTTCCCTGTAGACTGTTCAGAAGTCTTTGCACAAATCCTGGCAGCTCTTACTTTGACTTTAGCAGAATCCAGTAGGGGCTCAATCTAACCTGCACCGTGAGGAATCCCAGACTTGCTGCAGATGCTCCCCTGTCTATGAGAGAAGTGCCTCCTTTTCCGCTGAAATATCAGAAGCACCTGAATAAATACTCGATCGTCTTCTGTATGTGTTTTGCTCTGGATTCTCCTCTTTCTCCTCCCCGTTCTGCTGTACAGGGCTCCATTTCTTCTTCACTCCTGTTAATGAAAACAGTAATCTGCAGCAGCACCTGAGTGGTCTGTTTGTACAGCCAATCTTTTAGCTTTTCACATTGCCACCCCCCCCCCCCCCCCCTCCCCCTCCCACGCAGACACTTTTTTTCTCAGCTTTTTCAGGGCTCTCGTGCTCTCAGATTTTCAAATAGTCTTGCTGTGCCATTTGATGTGGTTTGGAGGGGGTTTACTCAGGTGTGGCGGGTCTGACAACCAGTGCTGCCACCACCCAGTCTCTGATGTTGTGTCCATCTACCACCAGGTGCTGGAGCTCCGTCAGAGAGCCCAGTGTCTTGGGCCTCAGCATGAATAGAAGGCCTATTGATGAAGCCCCTCCGTGGGGCTCTGTGCTCTTACACGCCGAGGCAGGGGTATACCGTGGACGAGTGCGTTAACCTTCTGGAGAGGAGAGGGAATTTATCGTACATTGCATGTATCTGACTGGGTTCACATGTCCCCGAAGCCCCCCCCCCCCCCCCCCCCCCCCCACACACACACACACACACACACACGCAAACACACACTTTGTGTGTTTAAAATAAGACTACCTTCAGGTCAGCAGACCTGGAATACACCCAAAAAAGGATGAGATGAGAGGGTCTGGACATATTTTGTTCATGTTATAACAAACTTCTTTTTATTCTAGCACAAAAAGTTGTTTCACTAAATTTCAAATTTTCATGGGTGAAAATTTTACTAAGATTTGCACATAATAAGGCAGCTCTCAAAATAGAGCTGAAGTTGATCCCAGAGACTAAAACAAGTCATGTGTGACTCAAACTTGCTAAAATGCCATTTCGGCACTTTTTAATCCACCACCCTAAAAAGCTTTGTTTAATTAAATAGCTTACTTAAAATTTCTCTTTTAATGAAGACATCAGGAAAACCTGAGCTTTTAAAGTGCTGCTGAATAAAATCAGTTAAAAAAAAAATCCTTATTAGCAGCAGTTTCTGAACACAACAATGCTGGCACATCAACAGGCTTTTCTGAGAATCGGAAGCTTTAATTTCCTGGTAATGTTTGCTTAAGTTATTTGAATTAGATTTCTCTGAAAGGACATACTTACTTTAAATTGAAATCCCATCCTCAGAATGCTGCTTTATCACACTGACCACAATGGCAAAAAGCCGTGCCCTTCTAATCCTGCTGCCTAAGAGCTTCCTCTATCGCAACATCAGCACCCAACTTTATGCTTTGTACCTCTTGTACACAACACCGACCACAAGCCCACACATTTGCTGCTTCACCACAGACTACTCTGGAATTTCACATGCTCTTTGCTACTTAGAAAAAGGCAACCACTGGAGCACTGAAGTTGCATTTCTCAGTATATGTGACATTTAAAGTGTATCTTATTTAATATCTGAGAGTACGAAGAAAGAGACGAGCAATGTTGAAGATTACAGTAAAAGGAGAAATGACTTTTTTCTTTG